>NW_024725489.1:8852206-9073460 GCF_018991925.1 Homarus americanus | reverse complement strand
TGTTGAAAAACATCAGACCAACTACTCGACCATAGAGAAGGAGGCCCTGGCTCTGGTGTTGGCAATAAAGAAGTTTGAATGTTACCTCCAATCTCGCCCACAAACCACCCTAGTCTTCACCGACCATAACCCGCTCACATTCATCCAAACCAACAAGACCTCCAACCAGCGAATCCTCCGCTGGGCTCTCCTCACCCAGCCCTATAATCTACAAGTCCGGCACATAAAAGGGGTGGACAACCTGATTGCGGACTCCTTATCCCGAGCTCCAGTGGAAATGCAGCAGCTACTCTCCAGACGCACCAGGTGATCACCTCCTTCGCGCCCGCGCTACGGAGGTCTTTGGAGGGGGGGGGTGTATTACGAACCACGCCATCTATTGTGTCATGATCTAACTACCCAGCACTACCGAGCAACGCCATCTACGGACGAAACCCGAGTATGACTAGTCTTAGTCACCACTCCGGGTTTCCTTTCTCCATATCCTGGTTGTTGCGTCACCTCCTCCAACTCTTCCTCATCAGCTCCGGATCGAGGAGAGTTCAGTTCACTCTGGGAAGTGACCACACTTGGATTACCTATCCTGGAAACCTACGGCACAGTGACTACCTACCATCTTCTTCAATACTCAGCCCTACTCGTCAGACACTTCAGCACCGCACTTGAGTATTGTAACCCTATATTACCTCCCACCTCCACTTGCTTCAGATTGTTGTATGTTGTATAAATATGTATATACTGTTAAGCCAATGTTGCGTATGTTTAAGTTAAGTATGGTTAAGGGTAAATTATAGAAAGCTGGATATTTTGTTAAGGAATTTATGGTACTTTATTATACACAACAAAAACTCTCATCCTTTGTCTACCCTTTTATAGTCCGATTGTCTTTGTTTGTTTAGTTTTTTTATTGTTGTTGCCTGTTGGGATCTGGGTAGACTTTTAACTATATTCTAAACCAGTTTCTAAATCCCCAACTCGTAACATTAGTTATACAGTTATCTGAGTAAATGGTTATATTAATGTAATGTTTTATATTGCAAAAGACGAATACATCTACCCGGGTCGTGGCTCCTCTACAACAAAAGGTAAGTTACTTTAATTTATGTTTCATCTGTTGTTGTGGTGGACCAGGTGGTGTTATAACCCTTAATTTCTTATAACTTACTTACTTCCTTACCTACTTACTTACGTCATAGTAGGAGAGTGTCACCTGATTCCTGGTTTTACGAATCTGTGTGTGTGTTTACGTCAGTCATATGTACTCGTATAGTGAAGTGGTTTTATGAATGAATATTTGGAGTGGTTTATCTGTGGTGTTTACTTGGTCTCTGGTCCATAGTAAACTTGTCTCTTCTCTGAATGACATTTACGTAGCTTCAGGTGAGAACTAATTAGACGGATCACCTGAAGCTTAAATTTACCCCCCACCACCATCTTCCAGCTTATTTCACCCAAAGATTAACTAACCTAACCTAACCTACCCTAACCTAAGCTAACCTAACCCCCATGGAATGATAAGGTAGTTAATCTTTGGGTGAACTATGCGGGGGTTAATCTTCGGGTGAATTAAACGGGGGGGTTATTCTTCAGGTGATCACATTCGATATTTTATTTTGAGAGTAACAAGTTGTTGAAGACAGTCACAAGAGCACAGTCAGTCTACCTCACATGTATTGAGGAAGAAACATATTCTCTCAGTGTCGGTCAGTTAGTTAGTCAGCACGAGCAGTCATACAGTTGGCTATCATAATTATGTTGAGTGTTTGAGGTGTTAAGATGTCGTAAGATAAGTGAAGGTTATCAGCGAGACGGAGGTGTTGGCTTGTGGTAACTATTATCAGTTGTTGTGAATATATAAGAGGCATATACGTGACCCTTCCATTGTTATTATTGTGTGGGTCATGTGTTACCAGGGTGTGGGTCATGTGTTACCAGGGTGTGGGTCATGTGTTACCAGGGTGTGGGTCATGTGTTACCAAGGTGTGGGTCATGTGCTACCAGGTTATAAAGGCCTGGGACTTAGGGATAGAAATCCCTTGCCAGCCTAATGAGGATCTTATAAGTGGAAAGTCAAGAACCATGGTTTTCCGGGGGATAACAAACAACCGTTAGAGATTGACAACTCTTTACTAGGAATACAAACACAATAATTGATACCACTCACACAAATATCAAATAAAGAAATACGGGAGTCAAACAATTACGGGAGTCTACAATTAATAGAGTCAAACAATTAAAGGAGTCAACTATTAAGGGAGTCAAACAATGTACAGTATTTCCTACGACGGCAGCCCGATGGAATGTTCCGATAACGCCGTGGTCCGCTCTTAGGGGGGGGGGGAGGTCCAGGGCAGCTTCCTCACTTGGCACCGGCGGGCGATGTCTTGCCACGCAGGAGAGACGCCAGGGCATGGACGGTGGAGAGGGCGTGGAGGAAGTGGCGATGATGTGGCAGCCGCGGTAGTAGCTGGAACAGGTGTCTGGAGGTTGACTTTTGAATAGTGAAGGTCTGGGGAAACAGCCCACGAGCCCAGGACCTCAGATGAGCACACAACCAGAAATTTAACGAACAGCGGGGTGCAAGTACAGCTGTGTTGACGGCTGGGTAGTGTCTGATGTGGGTCATGGGTTACCAGGGTGTGGGTCATGTGTTACCAGGGTGTGGGTCATATGTCACCAGGGTGTGGGTCATGTGTTACCAGGGTGTGAGTCATATGTTACCAAGGTGTTGGTCATGTGTTACCAGGGTGTGGGTCATGTGTTACCAGGGTGGGTCATAAGCCAGGTGTGGGTCATGTGTTACCAGTGTGTGGGTCATGTGTTACCTGGATGTGTGGGTCATGTGTTCCAGGGTGTGGGTCATGTTTTACCAGGGTGTGGATCATGTTACCAGGGTGTGGGGTCATGTGTTACCTGGGATTGGTTCAGGTTACCAGGGTGTGGGTCATGTGTCACCAGGGTGTGGGTCATGTGTTACTAGGTGTGGGGCATGTTACTGATGTGGGCTGGCGTTACAAGGGTGTTATCAGTGTGATACAGGGTGTGTGGGTCATGTGTTACCAGGGTGTGAGTCATGTGTTACCATGGTGTGTTTCATGTGTTACATGGGAGTGGGTCATGTGTTACCAGGGTGTGGGTCATGTGTCACCAGGTGTTACGTTTTAAATGCAGGAAAGTGGTTTTCTTAACGTTGAACTCTGATACCTTCACACTGGTTACTCACCCAGGAGATTATGGTGTATCACTACGTAGAATTTCACTCTGCTTCCGGCATTCAATGCGTTATGTACTTGATAAATGATGATTTAATGAATTCCATTAATTTCCAACATCCATCTAAGTTATTGGTTATACTTTGTCATAACCAATCAGTCATTACCTTTGGTAATAATAATAATAGAGGAATCACAGATACGGGCAGATAAATTGCACTTACGTTTATTTGGCACAATTTCATGCACTGGACTAATAATTTGCATGGATAGGTCAGTCACTCACATTCATGCCACAGTACCGTAAGTTATAAGGGAGAGCTTGTCAACCTGGAGAATTAATCGTTTAGATCTATTAGGCCGGCCTGGAGTGCTCTTGCAGCAAACAGGCCCTCACCAGTGATCACTTCCTTCACAGGATGTGTTAACTTGTCCCTGGAGTTAACAACAATCTCGGGGATTTGCACACACAGACTCGTAGCACTGGTAGGACTGTATGGCCCCTGTTCTTAAGTCCGCGGAGCAGGAGGTCTGCCCTAACCCATGGTCTAAAGCCCACTGACTAAAATGTGGTTTTGAGGCGTGAAATGATGAACAGTACAACACTGTCTCACTGACCTGCCTCTATCGGCTGGCAAACATACCACTAATGGAAAACATATGTCCCAGTTATGGCTGGCCGGGTGCCTTATCTCTACCGTAAACAAACATTTGGAGTGGGTTGTTTGGGAGGCCCAACGCAACCCATTTCACCAGGCTGTGGGTAATGTGTTACCAGGGGGTAAGTCATGTGTTTCTAAGGTGTGGGTCATGTGTTAGCAGGGTGTGGGCCATGTGTTACCAGTGTGTGGGCAAATTGTTACCAGGGTGATGGTCATATGCTACCAGGGCATGGGCCATGTGTTTCCAGGGTATGGGCCATGTGTTATCAGGGAGTGGGCAGTGTGTTACCAGGGTGTGGGCCATGAATAAGGGAGTGGGCCAAGTGTTACAAGGGAGTGGGCCATGTGTTGCCTGGGTGTGGGCTATGTGTTACCAGGGTGTGGGCTGTGAGTTATAAGGGAATGTTCCATGTGTCACAACCAGCCAGGATGTGGGCCATGTGTCACAACCAGCTAGGATGTTGGCCATATTTTACATCCAGCCAGTGTGTGGCTTATGTGTCACCACCATCCAGGGTGTGGCCCATGTGTCACCACCAGCCACGTTAAGGGCCATGTGTGACAACCAGCCAGGGTGTGGGCTATGTGTCACCACCAGCCAGAGTGTGGGCCATGTGTGACAACCAGTCAGTGTGTAGGCCAGTGTGACAAAGAGCCAGCTAGCTGTGGTCACCACCATCCAGGGTGGGCCATTTGTCACAACCAGCCAGGGTGGGGCCATGTGTCACAACCTGTCAGGATGTGTGCCATATTTTCCATGCAGCCAGTGTGGGCCATGTGTCACCACCATCCAGGGTGGGCCATGTGTCACCACCCAGCCAGGAGGGGCCGTGTGTGACAAAGAGCCAGGTGTGGGCTGGTGTGTTAACACCAGCCAGGGTGTGTGGGCGCAGGAAACACCAGCCAGGGTAGCTGCAGACAAAGAGCCAGGGTGTGGGCCATGTGTGACAAAGAGCCAGGGTGTGGGCTATGTGTTACCACCAGCCAGTGTGTGGGCCATGTGTGACAAAGAGCCAGGGTGTGTGACATGTGTGACAAAGAGCCAGGGTGTGGGCTATGTGTCACCACCAGCCAGGGTGTGGGTGTGGTGTCACCACCACCCAAGGTGTGGGCCATGTGTCACCACCAGCGAGGATGTGGGCCATGTGTCAGACACTTGTAGAGGGATGGTGCAGGAAGACAAGCTGAGGTGTGAAGGACGGAGTCAATGAAAGTGTTACAGAAACATTATGGAATTTATCGTTTTTAAGTCACTTTGTATAATAAGTAACAATAAATATTTTGTAATAAATATATTCCACAAAGAGATTCCAGTCAAAAAGTATTAAATAAGTTAAATATATAAGATTATATATATAATATATATGATGATGATGACGATGACGGGTGGTGGCCGCCGAGCATTGTGGTGATGGCAGCATCAGTAGACGTTGATGGTTATGGCGTCGACCTCGGCGCCGTTGTTAAGAAGAACACACTTGTAGTCTCCGGCGTATTTACTCAAGAAGTCGTGGAAGACGAGGTAGGAGTGGGGCAGGTGGGTGCCGCTGCCCAGGTGAGTACACCTAGCGGTTGTTGGTGGACCATCTAGCCACCAGATCATGTGTGGAGTACCGCCACTGTACCTGGTAGTGTTGCAGGTTGTCTGTGGTGGACACCTCCGCCCTGCAGAACACGAAGGCTTCCTTCAGGTAGTCAATATTGACCGACGTGCCGTTAACAATGACTGCTTGAGCCGACGACTCGTTGTGTAGGGGCAGCGAGGCCGAGAGGAACATCACCTGTATGTTGGAGTTGTGATGGCGTGACATGTTGATGTTTGTCAAGATGTAAAAATTGTGTTTGAAGATACTTAAGGTGGCGAGGTAGTTGTTGTTGATGTAGCGGCTGGTGGAGTTGTGATGACAGGTAGTGGAGGCTCACAATATATAGCCACACGTGACGTAATAGAAACCTCTACCATTATGCATCACGAATCCTGAAAATGTTTCTTGGTAACACGGAGCTGACGACCCGCCCTTATTTTCTGACATACAGCAGCCATATTAACTCTTCTGCCGCCACACATCCGCGATACTTTCTTCATGTTGTTATCAATGTGAGATGTTATAAGAAATTCAAATCCGTTCTTGATCACAATTATTACATTGAATTATGTCGACATTCACCAGGAAGTATTGTTACACTTTGTGTCAAGTTTAATTCCAATCACATTTTATTGTAATCTTTTGTTTGGTTGAGGAAATATTTCACACAAAACATAATTTCGTTACTTCAGTAAAGTAACATTTTCTCATTTTTAAGTTGTAAAGATTAAAGAATATGGATCACAATAATCTTAGTAGAAGGAAGAAGAGTCTGGCAGTAATGTTTGAACATTCAGCTGGTGGATCATTGTCTTGTGTTCGTGAAACAAAACATTTCCCTAATGGATATATTTAGACATAAAGACATTACTGAAATGAATCATTGACATATGGCACAAGCAGTAATGTTTACTTTATGGTACAGTTTTGTTTGTAGTGATGCATCTTTATGTTGTTAATAAAATATAACATGACTAGGTGTACCAACACGAGGTGACCAGGTTGTGGTGGAGGTTGTGAGTGAATCAGTCAACCAACACGTGGTGACCAGGTTGTGGTGGAGGTTGTGAGTGAGTCAGTCTACCAACACGTGGTGACCAGGTTGTGGTAGAGGTTGTGAGTGAGTCAGTCAACCAACACGTGGTGACCAAATTGTGGTGGAGGTTGTGAGTGAGTCAGTCTACCAAAACGTGGTGACCAGGTTGTGGTGGATGTTGTGAGTGAGTCAGTCAACCAACACGTGGTGACCAGGTTGAGGTGGAGGTTGTGAGTGAGTCAGTCTACCAAAACTTGGTGGCCAGGTTGTGGTGGAGGTTGTGAGTGAGTCAGTCTACCAACACGTGGTGGCCAGGTTGTGGTGGAGGTTGTGAGTGAGTCAGTCTACCAACACGTGGTGACCAGGTTGTGGTAGAGGTTGTGAGTGAGTCAGTCAACCAACACGTGGTGACCAAATTGTGGTGGAGGTTGTGAGTGAGTCAGTCTACCAAAACGTGGTGACCAGGTTGTGGTGGATGTTGTGAGTGAGTCAGTCAACCAACACGTGGTGACCAGGTTGAGGTGGAGGTTGTGAGTGAGTCAGTCTACCAAAACTTGGTGGCCAGGTTGTGGTGGAGGTTGTGAGTGAGTCAGTCTACCAACACGTGGTGGCCAGGTTGTGGTAGAGGTTGTGAGTGAGTCAGTCTACCATCACGTGGTGGCCAGGTTGTGGTGGAGGTTGTGAGTGAGTCAGTCTACCAACACGTGGTGGCCAGGTTGTGGTGGAGGTTGTGAGTGTACTCAGCTACTGAACTTTGTGATGTGTGACTTAAATTGTAACTTAACAGCTACACTTAAGTATGTCATGTTGTTTGTTATCTTAAGTGTGCAGGAGCCTGACCTTTCTATGTGTGGCGCCATGACGGCGTCTGGTGAACCAGATGGTGTGAAGTTAGGTCCCATAGGCCTTAGTTACCCGTTAAGGGCAGTGACGCTACATCATACTGAACACAAGGCGGTATTATCACACTTACTGCACTCGACCGTCATTTAAGAAAGTGTATGTTAGGTTCCCATTACCAGATGAGCGTCATAACCACTCTGCCGCAACTAGAGGCGGATGTTACATGGTGATGAGATTCACCACAAGAGAGGAAAGAATGAAGGAGTTTTATGTTCATCAACAATGTGAGTCACACCTGTCAGTGAGATCATTAACACTACAACGACACACCTGTCAGTGAGATCCGCCCAGGTGAAGGACCAACTACATCACACTAACCTTCCTCCTCACTCTCACTTCCTCCAAGATAAACCTGATGACACTTGTTATACGTCACAAGTCAACCATTTACTCCAGTTAAAACAATTATGATAATAATCAGAAAGGCGGACACATAACGCTCACGTAGTCACACAACGTTCATGTACTCACACAACGTTCATGTACTCACATGACGATCACGTACTCACACAACGTTCAAGTACTCACAAAACGTTCATGTATTCACACAGCATTCATGTACTCACACAACGTACATGTACATGTACACACACAACGTTCATGTACTAATACGACATTTATGTGCTCATCTAACGTTCATGTACTTACACAACGTTCAAGTGCTCACACAACGTTCATGTACTCACACGACGTTCAAGTACTTACACAACATTAATCAGCCTAACAATGACGTGTGGTGAGCCAAGATGACCTCCGTACTGAGAACATGAGAAGGTTGTCATGATCATGTTGACACTAACAGCCACAACACCCAACAGAGTATCATGAATGAACCGTCCGGCTGGTGTCATCAATGAATGGAGGACATGAGAACGTAGGGGTAAGGTCCACCACACTACCTCAACACACAACACTGTGGTCCTTAGCGCGTGTCACTCACCCACTCACTGGGTAAGAGCTTCCTTATCACCCGGGCTGTATTTTTATATTCTTGCGTCTACTGTTATAACACCCTGAATAATAAGGTCATCTGAGGTGATCAACACCTCCCCTGGGCAGTTCACACTAGATATAAAGTACTCTTATGATACACATCTGACAGTGTTCACATCATGTATGTCTTGTGTTCAAGTTGCATGAACTATGATACATGTATCTAATATACTATAGCACTAGGCGTGTGTGTCTGTATATGTGTGTGTGTGTCTGGGGAGCTGAAACGGCACAATCGTTTTCATCAAACTTGGTGGAAAATCGCAATTCGTACAGTGGAACAAACCTGGTCCCATATCGATGGTTTCTTTAGGAAGCCATTACATAACCATTTTATTTACGCTGAAAAGCGATGCAAGTCTACGGACTTGGCGCACCCTCATTCGCTGGACGCTGTCAGCCCACGATTGATTGCAGTTATCATATGGCCCCTCCTCCTCCCCCACTTTCTCCTAGCCTACTTTTTTTTAATGTTGTTTGGATTAGTAAAGAAGGAAGATGAGTAAATAGAAGAATAAAGAAGGGAAAACAGAAAATACTTAGAGATAACAGGTGGGGAGCTGAGTTTCATCATGCATCTGGATGCGCAGTTTCAACTTTACCAGACGACCTTACAGCTACAGTGTATACTTATTCCTGTGGGTGGAAAAGGAGAAGAGATAATAACAGGAATGCATGGAGAAGATGACTACAATAGACAGTGAAACAGACAGGAGGTTGACAAATATAGACAGATTCATACATGCACAAATAGACAATATGGCAACTAACAGGACAGACAGACAGACAGCTGACTGACTGGTTCACATGATGACTATGATGACTTAAAACAGGTGATGACTTAAGCAGATGGTGACTAATCTAACCAGAATCAAGGTCACTTCTCTTCATAATATAATTTATCTCGGAATGATCATCTGTGATTCATAATATTTTTATGATTTTAACCTCTCCTTATGGCGAATATTTTTAACTAATTATTCTAACCTTTATTCTATTCCTTTTAAGTATATTACATACTGTAAGTATCACGACCACGACCATGATTATAACAACCACAGACCATGATTATAACAACCACGACCATGAATATAACAACCACGACCATGATTATAACAACCACGACCATGATTATAACAACCACGACCTTGATAATAAAACAGACCATGATTATAACAACCACGACTATGATTATAACAACCACGACCATGATTATAACAACCACGACTATGATTATAACAATCACGTATGATTATAACAACCACGACCATGATTATAACAACCACGACCATGATTATAACAACCACAACCGTGAATATAACACCCACGACCATGATTATAACAACCATGACCATGATTGTCACAACCACGACTATGATTATAACAACCACGACCATGATTATAACAACCACGACCATGATTATAACAACCACGAATATGATTATAACAACCACGACTATGATTATAACAACCACGACCATGATTATAACAACCACGACTATGATTGTAACAACCACGACCATGATTATAACAACCACGACTATGATTATAACAATCACGTATGATTATAACAACCACGACAATGATTATAACAACCATGGCTATGATTATAACAACCACGACCATGATTATAACAACCATTACTATGATTATAACAACCACGACCATGATTATAACAACCACGACTATGATTATAACAACCACGACCATGATTATAACAACCACGAATATGATTATAATAACCACGAACATGATTATAACAACCACGACTATGATTATAACAACGACGACTATGATCATAACCACGACTATGATTATAACAACCACGAATATGATTATAACAACCACGACCATGATTATAACACTTACCCACGATAATAACAACCACGACCATGATTATAACAACAACGACTATGATCATAACCACAACTATGATTTTAACAACCACGACATGATTACAACAACCACGACCATGATTATAACAACCACGACCATGATTATAACAACCACGACCATCTGAAAACGATGTCGTTATACGCTGTCAGCCGACGGCGGTTGCACGCCAGCCAAGCACGAGCGTTCGAACTTTCACGCCGTAAACTGTACCACCGCACTCGCCACCGGGCACGAAGGGCCCACGATCACTTGTATTTACTAATGCTACAATTGCCAGGTCTCTGCATTTCTCAGTTTTTCTAGATCAGAGTTCATGATTCTGACTTGAATGTTTCTAAGTACAGCATTGGACAGGCCAAGGTCACGGTCAACATTTTTTTTCTTATATGCCTCATTGGCCAGTCTATCAGCACGGTCATGATACTTAATTCCAACATGGGATGGAATCCACACAAATTCGATATGAGAGTTGTTCTCATTGGCAGTTATCACATTTCTTTTAATATCACATTCAACTTTAGACATAGAACCTGACGGGCTGGTCATTGATTTCAAAGCACTTTGAGAGTCACAGAATAGCACCCCACCTCCATTTTCTTTAAGGTAGTCTGTAGCTAAATAGATTCCCGTTAGTTCAGTTTGTGTTGTGCTGGCCCAGTTGTTCAGCCTTTGCTTGTCTGACACTATCATCTCTTTTTCTTTATATATTACAACTGCACAGTCTGTTCTATCTGTGTTTGTCTGCACAGAATCATCAGTAAAAGCATATCATTCACTTGATTTAATACTCTCTATGTGTCTGTTAATAGTTTCTAGTTTGAAACATCTCATCACATCCGTGTTTAACATTTGCTTACTACCAACAGGAGTGTAATTAATAGGAACTGATATAACCAGCCAAGGAGGAATGGCATTAATGGGCTCGTCGGGGGTGATTGGGGCATTCAGTTTCGAGAGATTTGCAACGCTTTTATGAAGCCACGCCCCAAAGAGTCTTTTGTGGAAGGTAAGTGAGATAGTTGGGATAACTTAGATAGAACATCAACTCTGTTTGAGTTGTAGTTTGGGGACCATTGTTCTTCAAAATTTTGACACAAAACATGGTATTAAGCAGTGCTAGCCTCTCAGATAGGGAGGGCAGCCCGAGCTCTTTCCTCATGCTTACAAGTCTGGTTGATTTTGGGCATCCTAGAATGATGAGCATGGCTTCATTTTGTACTACCTCAAGGCTGTAGAGTTGTTTCGGCAGAATAGTCACAAGATGGAGAGCATGATAGTCAACTACAGAACGAATGAAGTGAAGATAGAAAGTATGAGCATAGGTGATGTAAATTCCATAGCCCTTACCAACTGCGGTTCTGAGGGGATTAATGAGCTGCATTAGTTTGGCACGAAGGTTGCCAACAAAGTTTGCATCATTCACACAAATTCCAAGATATTTATAAGAGCTATATAGTTCCAAGGGTATGCTGTTCATGTTAAAGTCAAGAGGCAGAGGGTGATCAGGATGAGGATTGAGGATCCTCGTCTTGTCAACAGATATTATGAGACCACATTCCACGGTCCTCCAAGCAAATATACCCAGCAAGGCTTGGGGCCTGAGCTTGGTCTGTGTCATAATGCAGATATCATCAGCATAGCATATCACAGCCTCGTTTGGCTGAACTGGAATGTCAGCAATAAGCTTGTGCATCAGTATATTAAAGAGCTTAGGACTTAACATTCCTCAATGAGGCGTGCCAAGTCCAAATGATCTCATTCTGGTACTTTTGACTCCCATAAACAGAACACTGGCATACCTGATGGACAGATAACCCTTTATCTATGTCAGGAGGTTACCTTGGATGCCAAAATTAGCTAGTTGCTTAAGTATAATGTCTCTCTTAGCTACATCAAAGGCTGATTTAAGGTCTATGAAGGCTGTTTGTGTCTTATCTTTTGAGTTAAAAAGATATTCTGCAAAGCATGTCTGTGTGCTGCGCCAGGGGCATGAACCCATACAGATTAGGGGCCAGTTTGTCTTTGACTTGAAACATGAAACGGTTGAGAACAACTCTTTCAAGGACTTTACACATACAGGATGTGAGTGAAATGGGCCTGAAGTTTGGAGAGTTAGCTTTAGGGATTGGTACTATGTTTCCTTGAGTCCATGTGTGAGGCTCATTTGATTCAGGTCAAGCAGTTGTTGGTTAGGGACCTCATTTAACAATACCAGGGTGTTATAGGTTATGTCATCCTCACCAGGGGAGGATGATTCACCTTTTATTAGTGCTGTTGTTAGTTCGTGGTACGGTATAGGAAACTGGTCGGTAACGGTCTGGTGAGGAACAGGCTATCTCAATATTGAAACCCCTATTAATGTGTGTGGTTTTAAGATATTGCTGTGTGTTAGGAGGTAGGGAAGTGATTTGTGACACACTAGACCATTGGTCTAATAGCATGCCAGCATATTCAGCAGGGCTGTGATGAAGTTGGACTGGGGTGGGTGACTTGGTAATGGCTCTAATTTTGTTCCACACTTCTGCTAGAGTGGTTGTTCCATTAATCCCCTGTAAGAATTGTTCCCTTTGCGTTCACAAAAAGCTCTGTTAGCTTCGAGGAATGCCAGGAGGTTATCACTAGGTTTTTTTTTCTTATAATTGTTGGCAAGTTGTTCTACCTTCTCCTTCTTTGATGAGGATGGGGTCATATGTCCACAGAGGCGGTTTAGTGCTGCCCCCCATCCCCCTTGACTTAACCCAGGTGGTATAATATGTGGTAATGACATTTATACGATCACAGCAAAATTCATCCACTGACCCAGTTGTATATCCAGTATACCATCTGTGGATGTAGGCCTTGAAGTGCAGTTTAAAATTATCTGGGATGTTAATTCTGAGCTTAGTGTAATGAGACAAATCTCACAAGAAGATGATTAATATATATATAGGAAGAATATTTAGTGTAAGAGTATAAAAGAGAGGAAGATTTTGGTAGCGTGGCCGTGATAGTTATTTACACTGTCAATACACTTATCTTACGTTCTTAAAGGCGACTTCTTAAACACTGCTTCGTTACAACTCTTTATTAATTACGAACATGACATGGACACATTAATAACACCTTCTATTGAAGTTACTAGGACATTATATTTACGTTACTAGGACATCATATTACGTTACTAGACACTGATTCTCGGACACGAACCTGAAATGAATACACTTCCCACGTAGGTAACTCATCCCATGGAAAGCTCTGACAAACACTCACGTGACCTAGGGGAGGCCTAGCAGGTAGTCCTGGGTTGTCTCTATGGGAGACTGCTTAGCTGGGCGCCGGAGGGAAGTCTCGGTCCTGACCGGAGGCGACTGGCGACCGGAGGCGGCTTGCCTCCGGCCCCTGACTTCTCTCGAGCAGTCGGGACGTCTGGGGACCGTGGTAGCTCGCTAATGTAGGGTCAGGTCTGGACGTTTTTCAGAGACTATAAGTTGTATCTTCTGGAAAAGTCATCAGGTGGGGCCGTGTGACATGAGAGGCCCTGGTTGATTTGTGGCCCCTTGAGTTGGGCTCGAGGGTTACATTTGACCTGGCTAATGTGAGGTCAGGTCTGGACTTCTTTCTGGGATGTAGGATATTGTATATTGGGAGAGAGTCGGCTGGTGCCTTCTTACATGTTTTGTTGGGGCCGTGTCACATGGGAGGGGAGCCTGGCTGATTTATAATCCTTGGTCAACCGCAGAGTTACCCTATACTTTTGACCTCCCTAATGTCGGGTCAAGTCTGGACTGTTTTCAGAGACTATAAGTTGTATCTTCTGGAGAAGTCATCAGGTGGGGCCGTGTGAGTTACCCTACACTTGACCTCCCTAATGTCGGGTCAAGTGTAGACTTCTTCAGCGATGTAGGTTATTGTATATTGGGAGAGAGTCGGCTGGTGCCTTCTTACATGTTTGTTGTGGATCCGTGTCACATGGGAGGGGAGCTAGTTGATTTGTAACACCCTTGAGCACCTGCGAGGGATACCCTTACACTTGACCCCCCTAATGTCGGGTCAAGTCTGGCTTTCCTTGCGATGTAAGCTGTGGTCTGACAACCCATCACTACATTGGATGGGCGCACACTTGACATCAGCAACAGTGTATTCAGTAAGTATTGCATAATGATAACTGACTAGTTGGTCTGAGATGACTTTAGCGTTGACATTACTGTCTACTAGGTTATACCAATCACATAATCAAGCCTGCCCCCCATGGGTTTCCAAGGGGTAACAAACAACCGTTAGATATTGACATCTGTTTACTACAAAAATAATCACAATAATTGACACCACTCACACAAATATCAAACAAACAATTACGGGAGTCAAACAATTAAGGGAGTCAAAAAATTACGGGAGTCAACAATTACGGGAGTCAAACAAAGTACAAATACTTCCTATGGCTGCAGACCGTGGATGTTCTGTTAACGCGGTGGTCCGGTCTCAGTGTGACGGTCCAGGGTAGCTTCCTCACTTGGCGCCGGCATTGGTGAGCGATGTCTTACCACAGAAGAGAGACTCCAGGGCACAGGCGGTGGATAGGGCGTGGAGGAAGTGGCGATGACGTGGCAGCCGCGGTAGTAGCTGGAGTAGGTGTCCGGAGATTGACAGCCGAATAGTGAAGGACTGGGAAATCAGCCCATGAGCCCCAGGAGCCTCAAATGAGTACATAACCAGAGTTGGATCGAACAGTGGGGGAAATGCAGCTGTGGTGCTGGCTGGCTAGTGTCTGATGTGTGACGAGGCATCAGCGACCCTCTCACCTCCGTCTATCCCCCCTTGTGGCGCCGCAAACAAGCAAACGAGAGGCGGACATCAATCCCGCTCATTACAGCCCTTACACAGCTCCCCCAACAAAAATATACTGTAAGGTAGATTAAAACTTAAGATTAGTAAAACAAAACATACAACAATCCTACAACAAATGGTTAAATATACAGAGCAAAAAAAGAATAGAGAATGATCACATTAAAAAAAATAATTGGTAACTTGATATCCAAATATCGTAAGGCCGTATCAAGGAACTGCACGTGGGATTAATTTCAGTCCAGGTTTAAGTTTGGGCCCATTACCAGTGTAGGGGATTCTTCTATACATACGGTGTTATCGGTAACTGGCAACCGATATCATCCGAGTCTGGCGTCTGAACTTCACACGAACTCTCGCAGGGTAGTGCCTCGACCGACTCCAGCTTTGGAACGACATCAAGGACATAAGAAAAGTTAATGTAGGCCCTGCGATAATATTTCATTCACAAATTAGCTAGATATAAATTAGGCTTCATAGAGGAAAGGGGTGAGAGCGGTCCAACAAAATCTGGGGCGACCCGAGAAGATGGCTCTGTAACGATGGGTAAGGGTTTAAAAGGAACAGGACGGATTCTGCACTCATCACAACTTTTACAAAAGCCTCTGATATCCGCTCCCATACCTGGCCGGTAAAATTGATCAGCAACCTTCATATAAATCTTCCTAAGAGAACAGTGTCCTGCTAGAGGGCTCTCGTGAACTACAGTGAGAAAGTTGCTACGAAAATCAGCAGGGACAACCAGTAAAAAATTACCTACTTTGGCTGGTCGCTTGGATGACACACAAGACCTATGTAACAGACCATTAATACAAACAAACTTGTAAACAGACCCATCTCTAGCCTGATCCTCCTCCCCGTAAGTCACCTTCTCCCTAACCTGCGTCAGAGTGGTACACGAGGCTTGAAGCTTGGTGAACTCTTTGGGCGTCACGGTCAGTGGCTGAAATTTCGGCAGAACCAGGAGATGCAGTCGTTTCTCTTTCGCCGTCCCTGTCTCCACAGCTTGGACCTTTGCTGGAGGTGAGGTGACATGTGAAGGTGGCGAGGCGACGTCGGCCGGTGGCGAGGCGACGTCGGCAGGTGGTGAGGAGACTTGTGCTGGTGGCGAGGAGACTTGCGCTGTTGGCGAGGAGACTTGCGCTGGTGGCGAGGAGAGTTTTAAGGGTTCCGGGTCGTTAGGGTCACGAACTCCGAGGACATTACTAATGAGAATACTAGCGAATTTAATGGGCGCTCCTACCACATCAGACCAACCAATGAAATAGGGGCAACGCAGGTAGCACCTAACAACAGGGAACTGGTCAACACGACCTAAATAACACTGGGCTGCATTTGAAAAAAAAATTCATGAGGTGCGGAGTTTCTTAGCTGATTCTTTATGTATTTTGCGTGCTGATTCCAAAAATGCCATTCATTTTGCCCAATCAGGCCAGATTTTTATGCTATGGGAATTGGGAAAAAATCGAAATTCTTAAATATGATGTCAAAATTTTTATGCGAAATATATCATAAGAAATGTAACCACAACACATAGGACCAAAATATTTCAACTACATAGATGCCTTTACAGTTAGTGTCTGGGGCGTCCCGTTTCAGACACCAACAGTAGTCGGCGAGCATGTTGATATCCCAGCGACCCTGGTACCGCTCCTCCATTACACGGATATCTTGATGGAAGCGTTCTCCTTGTGCCTCACTCACATCACCACAGTTCTCTGGAAAGTAGTCCAAGTGGGAGCTGAGGAAGTGCATCTTGATGGACATGCGTGCACCAAGAACTTTGTAGCTCAGAAGTAGGTCCTCAACAACTCGTTCATACTCTGGACTTCTGTAGTTGCCAAGAAAATTGGAGACAATAGACTTAAGGGCATGCCAGGCTTTCTTCTCATTTACATCCATGCTGTAATCAAACTTGGGATCTTTGAAAAGCTCTCTGATCTGAGGGCCATCAAAAATTCCTGCATTCAGCTTTGCCTCACTGACTTTTGGAAATTTTTCTTTCACGGTTACGGTACCAGGCAAATGTTGTTCCTGGTGCTAAGACATTGTGTTCGCAAAGCCGTGATCCTAGTAGTTGAGCTGACTCCTTAGACAAGCACAAGTCTCTTGTTAAATCATTCAACTCAGCTTGACTGAAGGGTATGGGCTCTTTTGCAGAAGCTGTGGGCAAGTATGTACTAGAAGCGTCAGTCTCTTCTATGTCTTCATCGATATCATGATCGTCATCGAGTATCATGTCCCTATAGTTTTCTGGTGGAGTTGGAATTGGTATTCCTGGTCCGTGAGGAACTGGTTTGATGGCTGAGGGTACATCTGGATACTTAACATGATGTTTGTTCTTCCTGTTTATACCTGAAATGTGAACGAAAGATTTAGTATCAAGATAGCATAACATATTAACTTACAGATATATTTAAGAATGCATGAACATACTGCATTTGATATATTAGTATTGATGTATTAGTATAACTCACCCTGAAGGTTTGTCATGCAGAAGTAACAGTCCGTGGTATGATCTCTGCCTTCCCTCCATACCATAGGAATGCCAAATGGTAGACGTTGAATCTTCTTGTTGCTCCAGCGCCGCAGATTTTCAACACATGTTTTGCAGCACATGTGAGGGGCAAAAGCTTTATCTTGGTCTCCAAGTTTCATTCCAAAGTATGCATGATATAAGTTTTTCACTAGGGGAGTAATGGTGCACTGTCGGTCTGTCATTGTTACACAACCGCACACATAGCAAAACCTGTTCGGGTCGTTCTTGCACTTCCGATTCATGATTAAATGTACAACTCTGTAAGAAGAAAAAACAGGTGTGTATATGATTAGAAATATGCGTGTGTGTGTGTGTAAGAGAGAGAGAGAGAGAGAGAGACGCAAACACTCCCACTTTCTTGAAGTCTGGAGAGACACTGACTGAGGGTCTAGACTTTAGAGGCACATCGGGGTAGTTGCTAGTACATGCCATGTACCACCAGATGAAAAAGAAATTTAATTGTGAAAAAATATATGTAAAAAAACACGGACATATACTCTTTTCCTTTGCGTCACGGCGGACATTTAAATGGCCGGCGAGCACGTGGGTGTATTTAAATGCATCGTAAGGGCATTAAAACTGACCGAAATCTTTTCTGTGAGGCTTGCCAATGTCTCTGATGATTTTTTAATGAACGAATATGAGGACCCCATTTTGAGCGAAAAATGTCAATATTTTACCTGAATCTCCGCTTAAAATGCTATAGCACAAAATTCTGACCTGATTGAGCAAAATGGATAACATTTTTGAGATCAGCATGCAAAATACACCCAGAAAAGCTTAATAATACACAAACCTCAAAAACTATGCAGGGCAGTGTAATCAGCGACACTTACCTTCGTGCAGCTAGAGACATCAGCGTCAAGCAGGGCTTCCTCAGAGACAATAATACACGAGCAACCGGTGTCCCTGATGATAGTAGATGCCCAAGACCCATTCATCGTTCCACTGACACAATAACGGGGACAGCTCCTGTCTTCCAAACAGAATCCGACCCTGTAGCTGGGCTGATGAATGTCAGTAGATTTGAAGGCGCAGGGATTCCTGGGACAGCGAGAACGAATGTGCCCTTTTTCTCCGCAGTTGTGGCACCTTCACAGCCGGTGAACTACTCTCCATTCCTGGGAATGGTTCCTGGGAGGACAGAGGCTTCGTGTTCTTCACTGGGGGAGTGAGAGACTTGGGGTAGGCATTGCGAGCGGACGCCCAGCTGTCAGTAAATTCTACAGCTTCTCCTAGGGTCGCTGGCCTATGTTCCTTTATGAATATTCTCAGGTCTGGCTGTAGAGAAGACAGAAACTAATACAATTTCATTACGTTAGCGAGAGACACAAAGGTTTCCTCAACCTCTAACGCCTCTAGCCATTGCTGAAGCAAACGACCCAGGTGGATTGAAAATTGCTGGTAAGTCTCCGCTGCTCTAATCTTTGCTCTGCGGAAATCAACACGATAACCGTCAGGAGTCTTCTTAAACCCTCGCAAGAGAGCTTGCTTCAATAAAGAGTAATCTTTAATGATGTCGGCAGACATGAACGTATAAATCTGTACCGGTTTACCACTCAGTAGGCTACCCAATCTTACAGCATAGCTACCTTTGTCCACACCAAGCAGCTCAGCTACCCGTTCAAACCTAACAAAGTTGGAGGCGATGTCTTCTCCTTCACGATAAACAGACATACTAGGTTTTACAACATTATCTTGTATAGGGCCAGAGGATTCTGGTCTACTTTGAGCATTAATCCTTGGTAGTTCTATGTCCTTTTCTGCCTGCAACTTAGCTAATTCGAACTCTCTTTCTCTGTTGCGTTCCTCTCTCTCTCTCTCTCTCTCTCTCTCTCTCTCTCTCTCTCGGCAGTCTGTTGGGTGATCACATATCGACCAACCTGTCAGACCCAGGGCCACCACTTGTCCTAACGACTCCTCAGAACTAGACATAATGATGCAAAAGGCCAAGAGCCAAAGTGATAAATTAAACAAATTACCCCGCAACTAGCCAAAAGTAAGTACTTAGTGGCTCAATCAAACCATTAAATGATTCGATCCGCACCCAGTCCAGTTAAATCACCTTAGGGAAAAGAATCGCACCAGGTGAATCAACAACAAAATGCTATGGCAGCATCCACAGTGCACCCATACCAACACTAATTATCTTCCCTAGCACGAGCGAGAGTAACAAAATTAGCACAACAGAAGGAAGGGATAAACTCCAAACAACACTTACTTATGGGCCTCAGACAGCAAGCGGCGCGCACACGGCAACTTACAACAAACCCCGGTACCGAATGTTAACCCTCAGAAACCAAGGTTAGAGACAATCCTGGCAAGGTCGCCACTTGTAAAGGCTTGGACTGTGGGATATCAATCCCTTGCTAGCCTAATCAGGATCTTATAAAAGGAAAGTCAAGAACCATGGGTTTCCAAGGGGTAACAAGCAACGGTTAGAGATTGACATCTCTTTACTATGAAAATAATCACAATAATTGACACCACTCACTCAAATATCAAATGAACAATTATGGGAGTCAAACAATTAAGGGAGTCAAACAATTACGGGAGTCAACAATTACAGGAGTCAAACAAAGTGCACAGATGTTTCCTACAGCTGCAGACAGATCGAACGTTCTGTTAACGCGGTGGTCAGCTCTCAGGGGGAAGGTCCAGGGCAGCTTCCTCACTTGGCGCCGGCGTTGGTGGGCGATGTCTTTCCACACAAGAGAGACGCCAGGGCACGGACGGTGGACAGGAAGTGGAGGAAGTGGCGATGACGTGGCAGCCGCGGTAGTAGCTGGAGTAGGTGTCCGGTGATTGACAGCCGAATAGTGAAGAACTGGGGAATCAGCTCATGAGCCCCAGGAGCCTCAGATGAGTACACAACCAGAGTCGGATCGAACAGCGGGGAAAGTGCAGCTGTGGTGTTGGCTGGCTAGTGTCTGATGTGTGACGAGGCAGTAGCGACCTTCTCACCTCCATCTACCCCCCCTAGTGGGGCCGGGAACAAGCAAACGAGCGGCGGACAACCATCCCACTCGTTACAACCCTTACAACAAACACTCTCTAATTACTGTAGAGTTACACTAGACATCACAGAGGACAGTGTGACGAGAGTTAAAGTCACCCATACACAGCATAGCATTGTTACGTGATGGCTTTGGTAACACGTCGGCTCCCAGTTCATTACACAGAACATAGATGTTATATAGCGAAAATTTACTGTTTGCTGTCTTTTCTGTAAATTGTTGATAGTGAATACTTTCATCATTGTGAGTTTTGATCCATTTACAGACCAGACAATTCTTTACATAAGTGAGCAGGCCACTTCCTGCTTCACTATTGTATGCTGTAAACCCAGCTATCCTGGGTGCAGCTTTCTTCTGGGTGCTGGACGTGTAAGGTTCTTGTAAACCAATTACATCAATGTTAAAAACTTTAACAAACCTCCATTGTAGGTCATTAATTCTGTGGTTAACCCTCCGGATGTTCCATGAAATGAACCTAAGCGTTCGTGTTACTCGTTCCACCTTGAACTGAGTATAGAGAGTCGCGCCTTGGCTTCAAAGATAAACCTGACCAAAAAGTTAACCGTTTCAAATTCATCACCCCAAGAGTTCTTGATAATGCCTCTGATAGCCCTTATTCCAGTAGGATTTTTATGCACAGGTTCCTTCATTAGTCACGCGAGTTCCTCCTCCGAAAATGTTGGAAGAAGTACAGGGTTATGGACAGTTTTCAGACCTGGGGTTATTAAAAAGACCACGCTGGCAGTCTGGGGCTCATTCTCCCCATTCATGCTTCCATCACTATCAGTCTCGCTCTGGCTACTCACCCTCAAATTCGCATCATTATGAGAGGAGGCACTAGCTCCTTCAGAAGTTCCACTGACACTATCAATGCCATTGTTCACTGGTACTCTTACTTGGCAGGCTTTAACCTGACCTGCATTGGCTAACGAAGGAGAGTCACTGTGGCTGTTGACTTCAGGTGGTGGAGGCGATCTGGCCACGTTGGCATCACTGAGTGTGACCGCTGTTGTGGGTGGAGGCGACCTCCTGGGGCAACCGGGGTGCCAGGCCGTCAGACCCTCCTCCTTGCACGTGGGACACTGCTCCCAGGGTGGGGAGGTGTGGCTGTTGATTTCAGGGGATGTAGGCGACCCGGCAGTGTTGGCGTTGGCGTCACTGAATGTGACAACTCTTGTGTGTGGAGGCGGCCTCTCAGGGCTACCGGGGTGCCAGGCCGACACACCCTCTTCCCTGCACCTGGGACACTGCCTCCCAGGTGGGGGTGCCTACTCACTTCCCTCCCGAGAGGCAGCTTCCTTGGTGGGGCAGCTCCTCGTACTATGCATTCCTTCACAGATGCTGCAGGTGGCTGTCTTGTGACAGTATTTCGCCACATGATTAACCCCGAAGCAGTTGTAGCACACCACAGGGGGAGGAGTCCACCGACTGATGTTACTAGGGGTACCATACTTGCCGAAGAAGCAGTATTCCTCAGGAGGTGGTTCCTTCCTTTTCCAAACAATGATGATCCTATGAAGTTGTGTACCATTCTTATAAAGTCTTCTTGCACTGTGAACGCCCGGAAGTAACAGAGTGCCACTGGGGGGAATACCCTTGGGGAAGTGGGTGACAAGGTATTCCTTCATTTTTTTGGGTCGGACAGGTTCATCTCGCTTAATAAGATGTAGTAAGCCTACTTTTCCATCAATAAAGCGTTGGATAGCATCCCTCTACTCTCAGCTTACATAGACGAAACGAGGGGCACTACCTGGCATGACATCATTCAGCGTAGTCTTGGAATATTCCTCATTCAGGGCTCTCAACCACTTAATCTTCATTTGTTGTGTTCTCGGGGAAGGCAAGGCGCATTTAGTTAGCCCGGGGAGCGATGGGAGGGATGCACCTATTGGCTCTACTCTGCTTCCTTCCCTGGGTCCTCATTTTGCCTTTCTGTTGACGGGTCTTAAACTTCTCAAAACCAGCTTTAGTGTCGCCATGACTGTCTTCCTCATCTCCTTTGTTTCCTTCGTCAGGAACATCAGCCGAGCGCCGCCTGGCGTCGACTCCAGCCATGGTTAGATTTAAATGATATCCAGGTCTTATACACTGGGTCAGAGAGGTGATATGTAGGCAAGCCAGGTGGGGGGTACAGGTTTAGGGGCGTAAAACAAAACCGGGTGAGACCCGTGGACCACTGTCCCCTACTTAAACAACTACTGTACTTTCTATGTCTTTACTATGACCTGTGGTAGCATGGCTCGAGGTCAAGACCTGTGGATGACCCGTGGAACTGTAATAATGGTACCAAGATATTGGGAAGAAAATAAAGGTGGCCACTGTAGGAAAGTAATACCCCTAACATACAATAAAAAAGGTTTATTACAAAAATGCTAGACTTCTAACTACTGCCAGTGCACACAACTACCATGATTAACACTCATGTACTTCTCAACAAGGTACAGTACACCTCTCGCAGTCACCATCATTTGGTGTATCTTTTAAACAAGACACCACACTCGTTTTATACCTACAGTAGTACACTGGAGTACCAAACAATACACTTCCTGTATACAAGCTGTGCGGATCACCTTCATGGCTCCACCCATGGTTCTTCACAGTAAGGTACAACTTCAGTATGCAAACAAATGGTGTACTTTTCACAAAACCACCTAACACTCTGATCATACCACTGGAGCATCACCCGAACAGGTTACCTGAAAATGTAGCTTATAAATAGTAATAGGACTGCAGCAGTAGCCCCACAACTAAATTCCTGTAGAGCTAACATGGTTTCAATTCGTAAAGAACAAGTGGCTTACCTCATATTCTTGCTAGCTCTAAACATACATATACATAGGAGATTATACACATGAATTCTCGGACAAATAACACACCGCAGTCATCTGTACTTAGCAGTGAACGCAGACAACAACACTGCTCGATAGGGTCATGTTTATGTCGCGGGCGATCAACAACCGGATAGGTGAATGCGTCCTGGCTACCTCCTCTCAGTGGGTGGCTGAGCCTGGCTGTGCGTGAGATCTCAGCTCACCCCATAACTGTGTTGGTGACGATATCAGACCTTATTGACGTTCATCCATCTCAAAATACTTGTGGGGGTCGTCCAGTGGTCGACACGACCAGCTTGGCCTACAGGTAACTCTCTCTCTCTCTCTCTCTCTGTGCAAGAATAAACCGTGGCTTAGAGTGAATCGATAAACTAAGTTACTCTACACAATGTGTTTGAAAATGAGTCTCCGAAATCATTTCAATCTTGTAAAGTTCCCTTCTCAAACTAAGTAGTGACTGAGCTCTCAAAGACAAGAACAAAACTGACGACGAATATTCAGAACGGAATTGCGCGGGGGGAACTCATAACTGAGACGTTCTGTTAAACTCGAGCGATAAATGCGTTTTGTGTTTACATTTCAGACAATTATTTAACTTCTAAAATACAAGACTGACAACACTTTCTATGTTTCCATCGAATTCTCTGATGTTCAAATATAAAAAGAGAATCACTGTCCAATTTCTGCCACTGAACAACGAAGGCCCGAATGCCAACACGCTGTGTAACAGAGACGCGACACGACCCGACCCGCAACACACCCTGTGAAGTTACGCACTGTTGGCAAGTACTGGGTATGCACCGGCTCATGAAAGTACCTGAACCTGCTCCAGTGTTGGTCAAGTCTGGTCTCGAAAGAGCTCACACTCAGTGACGTCACAACTCATATCTGCCAGATTGTACCAAGAGTCCACAATTCTCACTCCGAAAATGTTTGCCCTCACAGTTTTCTGGACTTGAGGCTTCTTCAATCTTGAGCTGTGACCCTTTGTGGGGCGAGCGTCCGCTAGCTCCAGGTAAGGACACTCGACCTCAATTAGTTCGCCCCTTGCCCATCTGTAGTATAAGCTAGGCAAGTTCAGGTGTTCCAATCTCTCAGGGTAGTTGAGGTGCCGAAGTGCAGGCACCAGTTTGGTGTCCCTCCTTTGAACATTTTCAACCAACTGACAGTCCCTAGCATATCTCGGGGACCAGACGGGGTGACAGTAGTCCAGATGGGGAAGCACTTCACTCTTGAAGATCTGAACTTGCAGCTTCACCAGTCATTTTTATGTTGTGGAAGTTATAGCTACGCTTAAATCGTTGAAACCAGCCTCGGCTGGCTGTAAAGGTCTCTTCCTTCGATCCTTCACCCTCTGTTTCCTTCATGTCATCAAACAAGGATCTGGCCTTATGCTGGATAATCATAAGGCTCACAGGGGCATTGTGTTGATTCTGGTCCTCCATCCACATCGCCAGCATCTTTCCATCTTTTCTATCAAAGTGCTTCTAGTATGAGTTGTCTTAGTTGCACTCAGAGAAGTACCACATCTAGCTCTAACCTTAATCTTGTCAGCGTTAGTCCAAATAGTACACACCGTTGTGGGGGTTAAACCAAGCACAGCGGCTTTGTCCACAGCACATTCGGCTTTGTCCACAGCACATTCCCCATTTTCAAATCGGGCTAATACATCCATTTTCGTAGCAAGGCGTCTGGTCTTACGTTGCCTCTTCTCTACACTAGCATCAGAAGCACTTGAAGGGCACTTTGAAACCATTTCGAATGGTTAGAGTACAGTTTTAGAGCAAAAGCACTTAAGCACACACGAATGATGTGAAGTCGTAATAGAGACTGGCTTGGCGTCGCTTGGGGACGCTGTGACATTCCGCAAATTACGGGACTGTATCTCTGCTACTGTTCGTAACTGTACAGTACGGTACAAGCTGTATCAATATTGTACAGTGTGTGTCTCCCTTGGTCAGGATGACTCACAAATAAAGTCAGCAGCACAAAGGTTAAAACATTTTCACCATCAAGAGGACAAGTAATAGTAGCAGTGTTGGATTAGGTTAGGTTAGGTTAGGTTACACTTACAATAGGTGACCAGAATGTCCCTGATGAATGCACCTTTTCCTCCTCAGCGTCCAGTACTCGTGGCTGAGACGGGACGCATATATCAATGTCCAAGAAGCCAACCTGTAAAAAATGTTAATGATGAAAAATTTGTAATATTGTTGTCAGCACGCCATTTACACAATGGTAGCTTGGTGGTGAAAGTTAACAAATTGATAAACATACAGTACCGCAGTAAACAATGACCTATTTGTATGCCTGGCTCTGGGTTAGGTTAGGTTAGGTTAGGTTAGTTTCTTAAAACAGGTCTACTGCCCATAAAATATCTCTAAACAGGTCTAAAAGTGACGGTACTGAGGGCAATATTACAGAAAATGTTAACCTAGCTAACCTAACCTGTTTTAAGAACTTAATCCAACCTTACCTATCATAATCTCGCAAACACAAGTGAGCATCAACTACGTGTGTAAACAGGTAGAGAGGCGGAGGCGGTGGTAGTGGTGGGTTTTATTGACTTCCTGAACCCCTCTCACCTTCCTCTCCCTTTCTCCCGCCCTCTCCCCTCCCTGTCTTCCGTTCTTTCCTTCAACCATCCCTCCCTTCTTCCTCTCCCTCCCTCCCTCCCCCCCTGCTCCCTCCTTCCCTCCGTCCCTGCTCCCTCCTTCCCTCCATAGCCTTCATACTCCAGACTCCACATTACATACACAGGCTGGTCAGGGAGCCAATGTAACACAGACTGGTCAGGAAGCCAGGTAACACAGGCTGGTCAAGGAACCAGGCAACACAAACTGGTCAGGGAGCCAGGTAACACAGACTGGTCAGGGAGCCAAAGTAACACAGACTGGTCAGGAGCCAGGTAACACAGGCTGGTCAGGAAGCCAGATAACACAGGCTGGTCATGGAGCCAGGTAACACAAACTGGTCAGGGAGCCAGGTATCACAGACTGGTCAGAGAGCCAAAGTAACACAGACTGGTCAGGGAGCCAGGTAACACAGGCTGGTCAGGCATCCAGGTAACACAGACTGGTCAGGGAGTCAGTGTAACACAGACTGATGAGGTAGCGAGGTAACACAGGCTGGTCAGGGAGACAGGTAACACAGACATGGTTAGGGAGCCAGCTAACACAGGCTGGTCAAGGAGCCAGGTAACACAGAGTGGTCAGGAGCAAGGTAGCACAGACTGGTCAGTGAGCCATATAACAAAGGCTGGTTAGGGAGGCAGGTAATACAGACTGGTCAGGAGCCAGGTAATACAGACTGGTCAAGGAGCCAGGTAACACAGATTGGTCAGGGAGCCAGGTAACACAGACTGGTCAGGGGCCAGGTACCACAGACTGGTCAGGGAGCCAGGTAACCTCAGACTGGTCAGGGAGCCAGATAACACAGGCTGGTCAGGGAGCCAGGTAACAAAGACTTGTCAGGGAGCCAGGTAACACAGACTGATTAGGAAGCCAAGTGACACAGACTGGTCAGGGAGCCAGGTAACACAGGCGGATCAGGGAGCTAAGGTAACACAGACTGGTCAGGGAACCAGGTAAATCAGGCTGGTCAGGGAGCCACGTAACGCAGACTGGTCAGGGATCCACGTAACACAGACTGGTCAGGAAGCCAGGAAACACAGGCTGGTCAGGGAGATGGGAATCACAGACTGGTCACGGAGCCAAGTAACACAGACTGGTCACACAGGCAAGTAACACAGGCTGATCAGGGAGCCAGGTAACACAGACTTGTCAGGGAGCCAAGTAACCCAGACTGGTCAGGGAGCCAGGTAACACAGGCTGGTCAGGCATCCAGGTAACACAGACTGGTCAGGGAGTCAGTGTAACACAGACTGATGAGGTAGCGAGGTAACACAGGCTGGTCAGGGGTAGACTGGTCAGGGAGCCAGGTAACACAGACTTGTCAGGGAGCCACGTAAAACAGACTGCTCAGGAAGCAAAGTGACACAGACTGGTCAGGGAGCCAGGTAACACAGGCTGGTCAGCGAGCCAGATAATACAGACTGGTCAGGGAGCCAGGAAACACAGACTGGTCAGGGATCCACGTAACACAGACTGGTCACGGAGCCAAGTAACACAGGCTGTTCAGGGAGGCAGGTGACACAGACTGGCCAGGGAGCCAGGTAACACAGACTGGTCACACAGGCAACTAACATAGGCTGATCAGGGAGGCAGGTAACAGAGACTTGTCAGGGAGCCAGGTAACACAGACTGGTCTGGGAGCCAGGTAGCACAGACTGGTCACACAGGCAAGTAACACAGGCTGATTAGGGAACCAGGTAACACAGACTTGTCAGGGAGCCAGGTAACCCAGACTGGTCAGGGAGCCAGGTAATATAGAATTGTCAGGGAGCCAGGTAACACAGACACAGACTGGTCAGGGAACCACGTAACACAGACTGATAAGGAAGCCAGGTAACACAGGCTGGTCAGGGAGCCAGGTAACACAGACTGGTCAGGGAGCCAGGTAACACAGGCGTGTCAGGAAGCCAGGTAACACAGACTGGTCAGGGAGCCAGGTAACACAGGCTGGTCAGGCATCTAGCTAACACAGACTGGTCAGGGAACCAAAGTAACACAGACTGGTTAGGAAGCCAGGTAAAACGGACTGGTCAGGAAGCCAAGTGACACAGACTGGTCAGGGAGCCAGGTAACACAGGCTGGTCAGCCAGGTAACACAGACTGGTCAGGAGCCAGGTAACTCAGGCTGGTCAGGGAGCCAGGTAACACATACTGGTCAGGAAGCAAGGTAACACAGGCTTGTCAGGAAGTCAGGTAACACAGACTGGTCAGGGAGCCAAAGTAACACAGACTGGTTAGGAAGCCAGGTAAAACGGACTGGTCAGGATGCCAAGTGACACAGACTGGTCAGGGAGCCAGGTAACACAGGCTGGTCAGCGAGCCAGGTAACACAGACTGGTCAGGGAGCCAGGTAACTCAGGCTGGTCAGGGAGCCACATAACACAGACTGGTCAGGGATCCACGTAACACAGACGGGTCAGGATGCCAGGTAACTCAGGCTGGTCAGGGAGCCAGGTAACTCAGGCTGGTTAGGGAGCCACGTAACTCAGATTGGTCAGGGAGCCAGGTATCACAGGCTGGGACCGACACGCACACCATCATTTTAATGTAACCAACACATGCAATGTGTATAATCTCTCATGGACTTTCACTCACCCCCTTACCTAACCTAAACTAACCTGAACCAGAACCTGACCTGACCAGACCTAACCTAACTAACCTACCCTAACCCAACCTAGCCTAGCCTAACCTAACCTAACCTAGCCTAACCTAACCTAAACTAACATAACGTAACTTAACCTAACCAGGGCTGTTACTAATAGAGTTCTACTTAATAATGTAACTAATATAAGGTAATATTAGTTACAGTATTAAGTAAAATTAAAACACACAAACACGCACACACGCAAACACACACACACACACACACATACACACACACACACACACACACACACACACACACACACACACACACACACACACACACACACACACACACACACACACACACACACACACACACACACACACACATCTAGTTATTATATGTCTTATTTGCCTCACTTATGTTACTTGTATATTATTTGTAATTCGTAACCCATTCCCCAAATATGTAACTGTATATTTTCAGCCTTCTGGCTGCCAAGCTCTTTCAATAAACCGTTAATTATTATTATTATTATTATTATTACACACTACATACTACACACTATGCATTCCACACTACATACTACATACAACACACTACATGCTCCACACTACACACTACATATTCTACACACTACATACTCCACATTACATACTACACACTACATACAACACACTACACACTACATACTGCACGCTACATACTGCACACTACATAATAATGGAAGCCCCTCGAAATCGAGGATGGGCCGACCCAAGGGCCACCTTTGCGTGAATTTATTTAAGGTGTAGAAGCTGTCTTCAACAGAAAAATCATACCCTAAGTTAAGGAGCTGCAAGACCCTGTGTCAGGGAATAGTCTGAAAAGAGCGGACAACTCGCCAACTGCATTGGCTAACCATTACCCCGGAAAGACGATCAGGAGATCGATTAACATCCAGGTTCCCAATGGAGGAGATGACGGTTCTGGGCAAACACAAGAAATACACTCTGCCACGTTCGTAGAGTACTAAAAGTTTAAAATCCTGCTACAAAAGTCGAGATAACTTTATTTCTCGAGAAACACGACCGCCATGTGCAATGACGTCACTAGTTTCCAACACCTCTGGGCTGCAGTCGTAAGTAATAGAAAGGATGACCTCTTCAGAATCCCAAATTCCACGTTCAGGTAAATTTTAAGGGTGCTTTTTTTTTTCATGGTCAAGTCATGGACATTTCGTAAGTGAATAAATGTGCGGTGAAGAGCAGCTTCAAACAGAGGTTGGATGGATATATCAGTGATAGGGGTTGGGTGTAAATGGGACTGCCCAGTACGGCCCGCTGCAGTTTCCTCCATTCTTACGTTCTTTTTGACCTAAAAAAAACTCCCATGTTCACACCAGCTCAGTTGTCATGTACTCTTACCTGGTAGACTTTCTCTTTTTTTTCAGTGCATTTACAGAGTATATCAGTACTAGATGGAGATACAAGTAAATTTAGAAGTGATGACATTGTCTGGACTTTGTTTTGATAATGCCTGATACTAGCTAAACATGACAACATAGTGCTGTTATTGTTTTGATGATTCACTAATGAGCCACTGGGATATATCATCATTAATATTAATTAATGAGTAAAATTTTACTATAACTACCATAATTATTTTCATGTTTAGATTCGAGATAGGCTATATTGGGTAAATTATAAGCTTTGGTCATCCCTGTACTAAGACATAACTTATTTTTTTTTTCTGATGGCTTGCGATGTGTTATGAGCGATTTTGACCTTCATTTCTATCGTAAATCACTAGTTTTGAGTTACTACCCTCCCCTCCCTCTCCACCTCTCCATTACCGATGCATGTTAAGCTAACCTTGTAACTCATCATACCCTAACCTAACCTAACCTAACATAAAGTATGATCTGTATTTTCTTATGCGATCGAAAAATGTTTTGCGACAGAAATCCTGTAGAGATAATGTTTGGAATGTTTATACCATGAAATTTGTAGTAGGGGCAGCTAATATCCATTGAATTAGTTTATGTGCTTAGTAATATGTATATATTCAAAATAGTATTACCTTGTTGCTCAATAAAGCACAATTAATTATCTAATAATATTCACTTACAGCTGGCTGTCTCCCGCTGGGAAGTTCACCTCAACCAGTGACGTCACAACCAATCACAGAGCTTTACGCAGTCTCGTGACTTTCTAGCAACGTTACCTCTTATTTTTGACACCATTTGGCCCAATTTATTTAAAAATATCATTACCATAGTGAACTTAAGCGTTTTCTTTACCCATTGACCTGCCATTTTACTAAAAAATTCCAACCGTCAACTCGTCCGTTACTGCTGGGTAGACAGGGGCAAATGGCGTAAAGAAACTTGCCCATAGCTTCACCCTGCCCGAGAATCGAACTCGGGTTCGCTCGCTTGCGAGGCAAGAACACTACATACTACACACTACATACTACACGCTACATACTACACACTACACACTGCACACTACATACTGCACACTACATAGATATAAGAATAGCACCATCCCATCTACAATAAAATAATAAACAACTCCTGATTTATGTACCGCACAGCCCTGAAAATGTATTGAATGCATATCATTATGTCTAAATCACATGTAAGTTTGTTTATTTTCAGCCACCAGCTGCAACTCTATTAATAAACTGTTTATTATTATTATTACTATTATTATAATACTAAAAACTACATTCTGCACACTACATACTACACACTACATAATACACACTACATACTGCACACTATATACTACACACTGCACACTAAATACTTCACACTACATACAGCACACTTCATACTGCACACTACATACTACACACTACATACTGCACACTGCATACTACATGCTACACACTGCACACTACATACACCACACTACATCCTGTTCATTACATACTACACACTACATACTGCACACTACATACTACACACTATACACTGCACACTCCACACTACATACTGCACACTACATACTAAACACTACATACTAAACACTACATACTACAAACTACATACTACACACTACATACAATACATTACACACTCCACACTACATACTGCACACTACACACTGCACACTACATACAGCACACTACGTACTACACAATACATACTGCACACTAAACACTACACACTACGCACTACAAACTGCACACCACATACTAAACACTACATACTACACACTACATACTGCACACTACATACTACATACTACACACTACATACTGTACACTTCACACTACATATCTGTACAATACACAGTACATATTGCACACTACATACTACACACTACATACTGCACACTACATACTGCACACTACATACTACACACTACACATAGCACACTACATACTACACACTACATACTGCACACTGCATAATGCACACAACACACTGCACACTTCATACTGCACACAACACACTGCACACTAAATACTGCACACTACATACTGCACACTACATGCTGCACAACACACACTGCACTCTACATACTTCACACTACATACTGCACACTACATACTACACTAAACACACTACACACTGTCAAACTATATACTACACACTAAATACTCCACACTACATACTGTATACTACATACTGCACACTACATACTACACACTACACACTCCACAATACATACTGCATACTACACATTACATACTACACACTGCATACTGCACACTACATACTACACACTAGACACTACACACTGCCCACTACACACTACAGACTGCACACTATATATGACACACTACATACTGCACACTACTTACTGCACACTACATAGTGCACACTACACAGTGCACACTACTTACTACACACTACATAATGCACACTACATACTGCATACTACATACTGCACACTACATACCACACACTACACACTGCACAACACATACTGCATACTATACATTACATACCACGCCCTACATACTGCACACTACATTATACACACTACATAGTGCACACTACATACTCCACACTACATACTACACACTACATACTGCGCACTCCACACAATATAATGCACACTATATACTACACACTACATACTCCACACTACATACTCCACACTACATACTCCATACTACATACTGCACACTCCACACTACATTCTGCACATTACATACTACACATTACATACTGCACGCTACATACTAGACACTACATAATGCACACTCCACACAACACACTACATACTATACACTACATACTCCACACATCATGCTCCACACTACATACTACACACTACATAATGCACACTCCACACTACATTCTGCACACTACATACTACACAATGCATACTACACACTACATAGTACACACTACATACTGCACACACCACATAACACACTACATACTACACACTACATACTACACACTACATGCTACACACTCCACACTACATGCTATGCACTACATACTGGACACTCCACACTACATACTGGACACTACATACTGCACACTACATACAACACACTACATACTGCACACTCCACACAACACACTACGTTCTACACACTACATACTCCACCCAAATGCTCCACACTACATACTACACTACAACATAATGCACACTCCACACTATATACTGTATACTCTGGCTGACTATGGACAATACAGTTATATATCAGGTGTTACAGTGTATGTCGGGTGTTACAGTATAGATCTGGTGTTACAGTATATATCAGGTGTTACAGTATATATCAGGTGTTACAGTTTATATCAGGTGTTACAGTGTATGTCGGGTGTTACAGTATATATCGGGTGTTACAGTATAGATCTGGTGTTACAGTATATATCAGGTGTTACAGTATATATCAGGTGTTACAGTATATATCAGGTGTTACAGTTTATATCGGGTGTTACAGTATAGATCTGGTGTTACAGTATATATCAAGTGTTACACTATATATCTGGTGTTACAGTATATATCTGGTGTTATTGTGCATATCAGGTGTTACAGTATATATCAGGTGTTACAGTATATATCGGGTGTTACAGTATATATCGGGTGTTACAGTATATATCAGGTGTTGCAGTATATATCAGGTGTTACATTATATATCAGGTGTTACAGTATATATCGGGTGTTACAGTATATAGCGGGTGTTAAAGTATATATCAGGTGTTGCAGTAAATATTAAATGTTACAGTATATATCAGGTGTTACAGTATATATCTGAAGTTACAGTATATATCGGGTGTTACAGTATATATCAGGTGTTACAGTATATATCAGGTGTTACAGTATATATCAGGTGTTACAGTATATATCTGGTGTTACAGTATATATCGGGTGTTACAGTATATATCGGGTGTTACATTATATATCAGGTGTTGCAGCATATATTAGGTTTTACAGTATATATCAGGTGTTACAGTATATATCTGGTGTTACAGTATATATGAGGTGTTACAGTATATATCGGGTGTTACAGTATATATCGGGTGTTATAGTATATATTAGGTGTTACAGTATATATCAGGTGTTACAGTCTATATCAGGCGTTAGAGTAAATATCTAGTGTTACAGTATATATCGGGTGTTACAGTATATATCAGGTGTTACAGTATATATCGGGTGTTACAGTATATATCGGGTGTTACAGTATATATCGGGTGTTATAGTATATATCAGGTGTTACAGTATATATCAGGTGTTACAGTATATATCAGGTGTTACAATATATATCAGGTGTTACAGTATATATCAGGTGTTACAGCATATATCAGTGTTACTGTTTATATCAGGTGTTACAGTATATATCAGGTGTTACAGTATGTATCGGGTGTTATAGTATATATCAGGTGTTAAAGTATATATCAGGTGTTACAGTATGTATCGGGTGTTACAGTATATATCGGGTGTTACAGTATATATCAGGTGTTACAGTATATATCAGTGTTACTGTTTATATCAGGTGTTACAGTATATATCAGGTGTTACGGTATATATCTGGTTTTAAAGTATATATCGGGTGTTACAGTATATATCAGGTGTTAAGGTATATATCAGGTGTTAGAGTATATATCGTGTGTTAGAGTATATATCAGGTGTTACAGTATATATCAGGTGTTACAGTATATATCGGGCGTTAGAGTATATATCGGGTGTTACAGTATATATCAGGTGTTACAGTATGTATCGGGTGTTATAGTATATATCGGGTGTTACAGTATATGCCAGGTGTTACAGAATATATCAGGTGTTACAGTATAAAGTATATCGGGTGTTACAATATATATCAGGTGTTACAGTATATATCTGGTGTTACATTATATATCTGGTGTTATTGTGCATATCAGGTGTTACAGTATATATCAGGTGTTACAGTATATATCGGGTGTTACAGTATATATCGGGTGTTACAGTATATATCAGGTGTTGCAGTATATATTAGGTGTTACAGTATATATCAGGTGTTACAGTATATATCTGGTTTACACTATATATCGGGTGGTACAGTATATAACAGGTCTTACAGTATATATCGGGTGTTACAGTATATATCAGGACTTACAGTATATATCAGGTGTTACAGTATATATATGGTGTTACAGTATATATCAGGTGTTACAGTATATATCCGGTGTTGCAGTATATATCGGGTGTTATAGTATATACTAGGTGTTACAGTATATATCAGGTGTTATAGTATATATCAGGTCTTACAGTATATATCTGGTGTTACAGTATATATCAGGTGTTACAGTATATATCAGGTGTTACAGTATATATTAGGTGTTACAGTATATATCAGGTGTTACAGTATATATCCGGGGCGTTACAGTATATATCGGGTGTTGTAGTATATATCAGGTGTATATTAGGTATACATATATTTGTGTTACAGTATATATCGGGCGTTACAGTATATATCAGGTGTTACAGTATATGTCTGTGTTGCAGTATATCAGGTGTTACAGTATATATCTGGTGTTACAGTTATATATAGGTGTTACAGTATATATCAGGTGTATATATCGGGCGTTACAGTTACATATATCAGGTCTTACAGTATATATATCGGGTCTTACAGTATATATCGTGTTACAGTATATATCAGGTGTTACAGTATGTATCGGGTGTTATAGCATATATCAGTGTTACAGTATATATCAGGTGTTACAGTATATACTAGGTGTTACAGTATATATCAGGGTGTTACAGTATATATCAGTTACAGTATATATCAGGTGTCACAGTATATACTGGGTGTTACACTATATCAGGTGTTACATTATATATCGGGTGTTGCAGTATATATCAGGTGTTACAGTATATATCGGGTGTTACAGTATATATCATGTGTTACAGTGTATATCATGTTACAGTATATGTGATGTTACAGCATATATATACAGTATATATCAGTATATAGTGTTACAGTATATATCAGGTGTTACAGTATATATGGTTATATATATATCAGGTGTTATCAGTTATATATCAGGTGTTACAGTTTATATCAGGTGTTACAGTGTATACTAGGTGTTATAGTATATATCAATTTCAGGTGTTACAGTATATATCAAGTGTTACAGAATATATCAGGTGTTACAGTATATATCAGGTGTTACACTGTATATCAGGTGTTACAGTATATATCGGGCGTTACAGTATATTGTATATCAGGTGTTACAGTATATATCAGGTGTTACAGTATATATCGGGTGTTACAGTATACTATATCAAGTGTTACAGTATATATCGGGTGCGATAGCATATATCACGTATTACAATATATATCAGGTGTTACAGTGTATATCAAATTTTACTATATACATCAGGTGTAAGAGAGACAGCGAGAGAGTGGACTGACGGACAGACTGAGAGACAGACAAACAGGCAAGAGTACAGAAGGGCGCAGGTCGGAGCCGTCACACACGCATCGGGAGGGAGAAGATACAGGCTGCCGCAGTCTTGATTAGGCTTGTGACACACTCGGTCTACACCTTTACACACCGTGGTATAATTCCCCAGCAATATACGGACGTCCCTTACCTAACCTAACCTAACCTCCCACACCCATATACGGACGTCCCATACCTAACCTAACCCAACCTAACCTAACCTAACTCAACCTAAACCAACCTAATCCCCTCCAGCCATATACAAGTCCCAAACACATCCCAACCTAACTTAACCAAACCTAACCTAAAAAAAATGACCTAACTTAACCTACATTTGTCCTTCATCGCTTACAGCCAACCTGTGATGACCATAATAACTAGAGGTAAGTAACGCTAATTCTCCCTAATAACACTGTACTAACCTAACCTAACCAAACCTAACCTTGCCTAACACAGATGAGTCATTAAAGAGAAGCCGGAAGGGTAAGGAAGACCAGGAGGAGGAGGAGGAGGAGGAGGAGGAGAAGGAGGAAGAGGAGGAGGAGGAGGATCATCATGCAGCCCATCGCTACCACACCACCACCCTGACCCTACCACACCCACTACAGTCACCCACCACACTCACCACCCTCACCCCACCACACTCACCACACCTCTACCACACTCACTCACCACCACCCCAACCCCACCCACACCACCTCACTCACCAAGTCACCCCACCCACCACCACACACCCCCACCCCACCACCACCACCACACACTCCACCCCACCACACCACACTCCACCCTACCACACTCACCCACCTCACCCTACAAACACTCACCACACTCACACACCACACTCACCCTACCACACTACACCACCCTCACCCCACTACACTCACCACCCCCACCCCACACCCACCCACCACCACACACCCCACCCACCCCCCCACCACACTCTCACCCCACCACACTCACCACACTTACCCCACCCACACACCACCACCCCACCCACCACACCCACCACACCCACACACCCACCACACCACCCACCACACCACCCACCACCACACCTCACCCCACCACTACCCCACATCCACCACCCACACCCACACACACACTCACCCCCACCCCACCACACCACCACCCCACACCCACCACACCACCACACCACCACATCCCACCACACCCACACCTCACTCACCACACATCACACTCCCCACCACACCACCACACTCTCACCACCCACCACCACACACCACCACTCACCACCACCACACCTCACCACCCCACCCCACCACACGCAACCACCACTGCCACACCCCACCACTCACCCCACACCACACCCACCACACCCACCACACCCACACCACCACACCTCACCCCACCACACTCACCACACTCCACACCCCCCACACTCACCCACTCCACCACACTCACCCACTCACCCACCACACCTTCCACCACCTGCCACACTCACCACCCTCACCACTCCACACCACCACTCACCCCACCACACTCACCACAATCACCCACCACCATCTCACCCTGCCACACCCCACCCCCACCCCACCACACCACCCCACCCCACCCCACCACACTCACCACCACCCCACCACCCCACACACTCCACCCCACCCACCACCAACTCACCCCCCCACAATCACCCCACACACCCCACCCCCCACCACCCTCACCCTGCCACACTCACCACCCCTCACCCTACCACACTCACCACACTCACAACCCCACCCCACCACACCCACCACCCCACCCTACCACACCTGCCACACTCACACCACCCCACTCACCAAACTCACCCTACCACAATCACCCTACCACACTCACCCTACCACACTCACTACCCTCACCCTGCCACACTCACCTGTCTCAGCCTACCACACTCACCATACCACACCCTACCACACTCACCATACCACACCCTACCACAGTCATCCTCCCAAACCCTACCACACTCACCACCCACACCCTACCACACTCGTCCTCCCACCCCTACTACACACACCTCCCACACCCTACCACACTTGCCCTACCACACTCACCCCTCTTTCCCTACCACATTCACCCTTCTACACTCGTCCTCCCACACCCAACCACGCTCACTACCCTCACCCTACCACAATCACTCTACCACAGTCAACTCCCTCACCCTACCACACTCACCACCCTCACCCTACCACCCTCACCTCCCTTGTGGCAGCACCATTTATATTATATAAAAAATTCACCAAAATGTATAATACATAAATGTATAATACCAAATTATTCACTAAGTTGTTTAACAATGACTCAATAGTTATTCCCTAAGTTATTCAACAATAACTTAGTAGTTATTCACTAAGTTATTCAACACTGACTCAATACTTTTTCATGTCATACATGTTGAGATTTTTTTTTAGATTGCCCCTGAGGGGGCTACTTTATTGGGCACCCCCTTACATTCAGTGCAAGGTGCAGCGCAGAAGCGTTTACAGCGCCCATCTGGTAAGCATGCGTAGTTCATGCTTGCCTTTATGACTCATGTATTAAGGTGCGTAAAAGCCTGAAGGGTCATGGGTTTTGTCAGCAAGTTGCATAAAGTGACAAAATGATGAGAGTGTGGGGGGAAAATTCCCGGTACTATTTATCTGTTTACGACAAAGCGTGGCAGGTTCCTAATAATGTCAAGTGCCAGGCTATAAGCATTGATAATATTGAGGGACATACCTTTTAGTGTGATTGTGATGGCGTGTACGTCAAAGTGTAGGCTTCAAGGGGGACGTCGAGAGGTTGGTAGGGGACATCCGTTTTGGCGTAGATACAAGGTGGTCAAATGATGTGGAGAATTGGATGGGCCCCAGGTGCTAGCATGCCGGTGGGGGACGGGGAGCCGGGGGTGGTGTCCTCGGGTCCAATAGGGGTCCCTGCTAGAGACAGCTCAGAGACATGAGCAGGCGCAACTGGCGGTGGGTGGACAGGGGCAGCAGGGCACACCGGGGCAGTCTCGGTTGGTGCCACGCCAGCAGTGATGCCAGGCGGGCTACCAACTTGTGTCAAACCAGAAGAGGGGATGACTGGGTAGCAGCTGAAGGTAGGGGTAGTCTGTGTCACCGGAGGGGGGTTGTGGGGGAGGGAACCGGTGGGCTCACAAGGCCTAACAGCGTCAGAATAGAGATGGGGAGGAGGCCAAGTAGTAGTTGAGTTCGGAGACGCCCGGTGTAGCAGCTCACCTTAACCCCCCGCCAAACTATACCCGAGGTTACAGTGGGCTAGCCCAAAATATACCCCGGGGTATAAAATAGCCCAGACTATACCTCTCTAGTCCAGACTATACTCCCTTGTGTTTTTCATAAATAAGTCTGAATTTCAATGTCCAGAGTTTTTTCCATCATAATTTACATATTTTGGGCTAGGTCAGACTATATCTCTCTACTCCAGATTATACCCCCCTTGTGTTTTTCATAAATTATTCTGTATTTCAATGTCCAGATTTTTTTTCCATCATAATTTATATATTTTGGGCTATACCATGTAGGTTATGTATCTAAGCTACTGTGCCGAGTAGCAACCCTGTACATAAGCTACTGTGCCGAGTAGCATTTATATATATAATCACGTGGCAACACTGCACGTGTTATGTGGCAACATTGCCCCGAGGCTGCCATATGGCAAGGCAGCCCCAATCTGACTGTGTGAGCCGTGCATGGCACACGCGAGTCACCACTTGTATTTCTCTCATCCACAATAAACGGACTCAGTGTTACTCAGTGTTTCCCTAGCCATCACTGCATTCTTCAGGGCACACTAGTAACTTTCATGGCGCAGTGAGTAGGATCTGTGGACTTACAAAGTGTGTGAACAATGCCGACAGTTACGTCTGCCGGTGATGCGCGTCGACTCATAGTGTGTTGTGTTGTGTTGCGCTGTGTTTCGCCGCGATGTGCAGTGTTGCTCCGTCACAGTGCGTTTTAATGACGGTGGCAGTGTCAGTGTCAGTGTATTAGTGTGTGTCTAGAGCTGAGAGATGAGCATTGGCCTGTTTTTTGTGGTACCCACGGAGCACTCAGGCGTACACCCTTCTCGTGCGACATCCGGGGGACAGTGACGGTCTTGCCGGACCACGCTCCGCTCTCTCAGACACACACACACACGCACGCACGCACGCACGCACTCACTCACGGACAGAACAGTGGACCATATGCGTGATTTTTGCGCTGTTTATGTCATACATATGTGGTTCGAGCTGTTGAGGCGCCACTTTATATATTAAACAGTGCAGTCCACGCACACACAAAGATGGGAGGTAAGAAGGGACGTCAAGATGGGAGACACGACTCCCCACCACCTTCCCCTCCACCGGTCGCAGACTCTCATCCTCCACCTCCAGTGACGGACATCGCCACAATTCTGAAGTGGATGGACGACCGGGACGAGAGACGCAGAGAGATGGAACTTCAGAGGGAGAAGACACGAAGAGAGGAGGAAAAGTTGCGTTTTGAGGCGCTATTGGCGACCCTGGCGCTAACCCACGCTCCCTCACTTGCAGGTAGCGCGCTTCAAGGCGCCAGTACACTCCCTCCTCCACCACACCAGCGTCCTCCAGGTACTCTTGCTACCCCAACAGCTCCCAAGGCATCTGTTCAACCCCCACCCACCCTCTCACCAGACGTCACGTTTCAGCTTTTTCGTGAGTGGAGCCGGCGTTGGACAGATTACTCCACGATGGTGGACCTTGACAGCGTGCCTCCAAACAAACAGCTCATCCAACTGCGGATGTGTTTGTCGCTGGAGACCCAGAGAGTTTTGGAGCACACGTTGCACGTGCCTCCCGACTCTACCTCTTCAGTGACGGATGTGCTCGACCTTTTACAGGAGCATGTTAAGGGTCGGAACAACGAGGCTTTGCGTCGCCCTGCCTTTACCAGCTGCAAGCAGGCGGAGAACGAATCCTTTGACGACTTTTTTGTACGTTTGAGGAGTTTGTCGGAGGAGATCGACGTCTGCAAGGCGCACAGCCGGGAATGTGAGGAAGCCTGGATCAAGCACGGGATCTTGACAGGTGTCAGGCACGAAGAGTTGATGGAGCGACTCATCCCCCTGGACGCTTCCTCCACGCTCCAGGTGGTAGTGACTGAATGTCGGTCATACGAGGCCACCAAGTCCGCCACCTCTGCCTTACGGGCCCCACCTGCTGTGAGAGCTATCTCACAATACAAGAAGGATAAGAAGGCGACCAACAACGCGAAGGCTGCCACACGTTCTTCCACGCCTCCGCATAGTGCTTCCTGTGGCAGCTGTGGAAAGCAGCACAGCCCCAAGACTTGCCCGGCCGCCGACGCACTGTGTCGTGGATGTGACCGTAAGGGCCACTGGTCTAACACAGACAGGTGCCCTGCACGAGGCCGCAAGTGTCAGGCCTGTGGTCGCTATGGACACTACGACAAGTGCTGCCGCCAACCCAAGCCCAAAAGCCAGATACGTGGAGGAAAGCAGCGCACTTCCCTCGGGGTGGTTCGCACGCAGCCCCCTCCAAATGGCCCACGCAGCCCCAAGCAGCAGCGGAGTCACATCAGGAGGGTGGAATCGACCACACGCCCCAGGGCTACCCCTGCCCAGACCCTGTATGGTCACCCTCTCCGCTCTTGCGTTCCTACACACGCCAAGGCCTTTGCGAAGGACTGGCAGACCAAAGCCGAGAGCTGCTACCGCCGCACCGCTACACGTGCTCAGGACGCCAAGGCTCGGTATGACGACCGTGCCCGCCCTCTTCAGCCGCTGGAGATTGGTGCCCTTGTCCGCGTCCAGGACCCGACGACGACACGTCGGCACAAGGTTGGCATAGTGATGGGCGTCGGCCGGTCGCGGGACTACAAGGTCAGGATGCCGAGTGGCAGTGTCTGGTGGAGGAACCGCCGCTTCCTCCGGCCAGTCCCACCCCCTGCTGCTGGCCCCTTGACCGAAGACGAGTCACCTACACCTCACGAGGATCTGCCCCACAGTGCACCTCGACGCTCGGAGCGACTTAGAACTAAGAAGTCCGCTCAAGACAAAGACTATGAGCGTGAGGGGGGAGGGAGATGTAGGTTATGTATCTAAGCTACTGTGCCGAGTAGCAACCCTGTACATAAGCTACTGTGCCGAGTAGCATTTATATATATAATCACGTGGCAACACTGCACGTGTTATGTGGCAACATTGCCCCGAGGCTGCCATATTGCAAGGTAGCCCCAGTCTGACTGTGTGAGCCGTCCATGGCACACGCGAGTCACCACTTGTATTTCTCTCATCCATAATAAACGGACTCAGTGTTACTCAGTGTTTCCCTAGCCATCACTGCATTCTTCAGGGCACACTAGTAACTTTCAGACCAGACTATATCTCTCCTGTCCAGATTATACCTTCTTGTGTTTTTCATAAATAAGGTAACTCGGGGGAATAATATACTGGATTTAGTATTAAGTAATAGATAAAATACAATTACAAATTTAAAAATTGGAGAATCATTAAGAAATAGCAATCACAAAGTCATCAGATTAAACCTTAACTTAACAAATGAGAAGAAAGAAAATAATAGAATTGCAACAACTTCAGAAAAGCAAATTTTATAGGTTTAAGAGATAGGCTTAGGAATGAGGTGTGGGGTGGTAATATCCCTGAATCGGCTGGATTGTCCAATTAACCAGGCCGTTCATATATATTTAATATTTGGGTTTAAGTAACGAAACCCAACTGTAGTTCCTTGTTTTATTATAAAAGGATTGTATCTATAATTCCTGAGTGTAGATCGACTGTAAGTTCCACTATATATGAGTGAATGAGAAAGGGACGGCTTTTATGTAATATAAAAGTTGTTCATGTCCAAACGATATAAGTTGCTGAGAGTGACTGACGAGTAAGGGCGGCGCAGTGCGGGCTTACATAGAATGCTGACTATGGGCTTCTTCCCTCTTGGAAGAGTTGCCCTCTCACGTGTACAACTCATGTCTTACTCATAGACAGTGGAAAGTTACAGGGTGGTGAATCTGAATATAATATCAGATGTATTGACTCATTTATATAATATGTTCTGTTGATGAGACAGGGGCCCATTACATCGCTCGGTCACCTACCAGCCGAGCTCCGTGAGGCCTAAATAACTCACAGAGTACAGTACATCCTAGACAACCCTAACCATGTTATAAACAGATATGTAGACACTAAGCTTGGGACTCACCTACTGTAGGGCTATTAGCTACAACAGGGGACCTATACTTTAGTGTCGTACAGGTTAGTATGTTATGAACAATGTTGAATTTGGATGTCACTGCCTTGTAATAACAGAACAGGAACATAATTATCAAAATTAACAAAATAGAGGGAATTGTAAGGCTTGGTATTGCAAATTTCTGTGATAGAAAAAATGGCAAGTTATTTTTCAAATCAGCAAAATGTGTCTCGTTCAAGAAAGCTAAAACTTTTAATTTCTCTGAAACTATTTGAATGTCCTTAATAGTGGACTCTATGCGTTATTTCTGCGCTGTTTATATCATATATATGTGGTTCGAGCTGATGAGGCGCCACTTTATATACTAAACAGCGCAGTTCAAGCATACTAAGATGGGCGGTAAGAAGGGACAACGTCAAGATGGGAGACACGACTCCCCACCTTCCCCTCTACAGGGCGCAGAAGCTCCCTCTCATTCTCCACCCCCAGTGACGGACATTGCCACAATTCTGAGGTGGATGGACGACAGGGACGAGAGACGCAGAGGGATGAAATTTCAGAGGGAGGAGATACGAAGAGAGGAGGAAAAGGCGCGCTTTGATGCAATATTGGTGACCCTGGCGCTAACCCACCCTCCCTCACTCGCAGGTAGCACGCATCAAGGCACCAGTACCCTCCCTCCTCCAGCACACCAGCGTCCTCCAGGCATTCTTGCTACTCCAACAGATCCCAAGGTATCTGCTCTACCCCCACCCTCCCTCTCACCAGAGGTCACGTTTCAGCTTTTTCGTGAGTGGAGGCGGCGGTGGACATATTACTCCACGATGGTGGACCAAGATAGCATGCCTCCAAACAAACAGCTCATCCAACTGCGGATGTGTTTGTCGCTGGAGACCCAGAGAGTTTTGGAACACACGTTGCAGGTGCCTCCCGATTCTACGTCTTCAGTGACGGATGTGCTCGACCTTTTACAGGAGCATGTTAAAGGTCGGAATAATGAGGCTTTGCGTCACAGCGCCTTCACCAGCTGCAAGCAGGCGGAGAATGAATCCTTTGACGACTTTTTTTGTTCGTTTAAAGAGTTTCTCGGAGGAGACCGATGTCTGCAAGGCGCACAGCCAGGAATGTGAGGAAGCCTGGATAAAGCACGGGATCTTGACAGGTGTCAGGCAAGAAGAGTTGGTTCAGCGACTCATCGCCCTGGACGCTCCCTCTACACTCCATGTGGTAGTGACTGAATGTCGGTCATACGAGGCCACCAAGACCGCCACCTCTGCCTTATGGGCCCCACCTGCTGTGAGAGCTATCTCACAGTACAAGAAGGGTAAGAAGGCGGCCAACAACGTGAAGACTGCCGCACGTTCTTCCACGCCTACGTCTAGTGCTTCCTGTGGCAGCTGTGGAAAGCAGCATGGCCCCAAGACATGCCCGGCCGCCGACGCACTGTGTCGTGGATGTGACCGTAAGGGCCACTGGTCTAACACAGACAGATGCCCTGCACGAGGCCACAAGTGTCAGGCCTGCCGTCGCTATGGACACTACGACAAGTGCTGCTGCCAACCCAAGCCCAAAAGCCCGAGACGAGGAGGAAAGCAGCGCACTTCCCTCGGGGTGGTTCGCACGCAGCCCCCTTCAGATGGCCCAGGCAACCACAAGCAGCAGCTAAGTCACATCAGGAGGGTGGAATTGACCACACGCCCCAGGGCTACCACTTCCCCTACCATCTCCGTCGCCGTCATACACGGTGATGCGTCTGGTCACATCGAGGTGATACCTGACACCTGCGCTGATGCTATGGTGATAGGCCTGAAGCACCTCCAGAAACTGGGCCTCACCAAACACGACGTGGGACCTCCACCGCAGCTGCTGTACTACAATGTGGACGGTTCCCAGACGCCGGACGCTGTGGGCTCCTTTCAAGCGGAGATCACCAACGGCGACAGGGCGTGTCACGGATGGATGGACGTGCAGCCTACTCTCGCTACACCCTTGTTGTCGTGGGAGCACTGCAAGGAGTTAGGCGTGGTGCCCAGAGACTTTCCTGAGCAGATCCCAGCTGCTCGGTACACCGCCAGCAGGGTGCGTGTGTCAACGAGCGATACGCCTGGCGCTGCCGCACAGAGCTGCCCAGAACCCGCGTCCACTCCCGCCCCACCTCCACCCAAGACCACGGCTGCATCTTCTTCACAGCGATCTGGCCCTTGAGGAACTACGGACTGCGGTATGCGACGACCCTTCCTACACTCAGCTCTTGGAGAGTGTGAGGACTGGGTTCCCTCGCGACCGTTTGGACCTCCCAACGCCCTACGCCCGTATTGGAAGAAACATGAGGACCTCTACGCAGATGGGGACCTCGTCCTCTACGGTGGCCGTGTGGTTGTCCTTGCAGCTCTCCGTCGTCGCGTTCTGGACCACTTACACGACAGCTATCGTGGAGCAGAGGCCACCATGCGCCGCGCAAGGTAGGCTGTGTACTGGCCCGGCATTAATGTGGATATCGTCAATACGATCCGTGCCTGTGAGCCGTGCCAGATCATGCAGCCCAGTCAACAGCAGGAGCCCCTCTTGTGCGACGACGAACCCATCAGGCCCTTCGAGTGCGTGTCGGCGGATTTCTTCAGCACAGCTGGGAAACATTTCCACCTTGTCGCCGACCGACTCTCTGGTTGGCCTGTGGTGGTAATCTGTGGCTCGGACACGACGTCCGCGGCCACCATTCGCCACTTCCGGCACCTCTTTCGTGACCTGCGCGTCCCCGTACGTCTGCGGACGGATGGTGGGCCACAGTTCACCTGCCGGGACTTCACAGGATTCCTGGAGCGTTGGGGAGTCCACCACATCATGTTAACACCCCACTACCCACAGTCAAATGGCCACGCTGAGGCTGCGGTCAAGACAGTCAAGCACCTCATCCTTAAGGACTCCTAGAGTTACATAATACTCCCACTCACACAGGACGCTCCCCTGCCCAAATCCTGTATGGTCACCCTCTCCGCTCTTACGTTCCTGCACACGCCAAGGCCTTTGCGAAGGAGTGGCAGACCAGAGCCGAGATCTACGACCGCCGCGCCGCTACACGTGCCCAGGACGCCAAGGCTCGGTATGACGACCGTGCCCGCCCTCTTCAGCCGCTGGAGATTGGTGCCCTTGTCCGCGTCCAGGACTCGACGACGACATGCTGGGACAAGGTGGGCATAGTGATGGGCGTCGGCTGGTCTCGGGACTACAAGGTCAGGATGCCGAGCGGCCGTGTCTGGTGGAGGAACCACCGCTTCCTCCGGCCAGTCCCACCCCCTGCTGCTGGCCCCCTGACCGAGGACGAGTCCCCTACACCTCACGAGGATCCGCCCCACAGTGCACCTCAACGCTCGGAGCGAATTAGGACTAAGAAATCCGCTCAAGACAAAGACTATGAGCGTGAGGGGGGGAGGGAGATGTAGGTTATGTATCTAAGCTACTGTGCCGAGTAGCAACCCTGTACATAAGCTACTGTGCCGAGTAGCATTTATATATATAATCACGTGGCAACACTGCACGTGTTATGTGGCAACATTGCCCCGAGGCTGCCATATGGCAATGCAGCCTCAGTCTGCCTCTATGGGTCGTGCAAGGCACACGCTAGTCACTACTTGTATTTCTCCTATCCGTTAATAAATGGACTTCAGTGTTACCCGGTGTTTCCCTACCCATCACTACCTTCTTCAGGGAACACTTGGAACCTTCAGAAAGAACAAATACTGAACATTGTGCAGATGAGCGTGAAACACAGTTTTTAACACTAATTGGCCTATAGCTGCATTGCACAAGTGCTGTGCGTACATATGTTTGTATGATCGCCAATGCACATATTCCCTCTGCAGCAGGAATAAATGCAAACATGTAAGCTGGACATAAGTGTAGGTGTAGATAAGACGACTTACACCATGACAGTACCTCAGAATCCTCTATTGATAACCAAGAATAATCTTCATCTACTAAGAAAAGTTTTTTAGTATACAGTGTGTCGTTTACAATCCAGGGAAAGGGTTCTAAATGCTATGCATTAAACTCATGTTGCCCTCGCATAGGAATGTGGATCAGAATTGCTTTGTGCGTGAGGGTTGACTCCAACAGTGGGTAATAATATTGAACCTCATTGTCATTAAAAATAGGAGTTAAATGATACTGCAACTTGGCTATCTTTAAAGCTTCAAGAAGTGTCTGCACAGGCACAAGCTTCGAGTCCACACGTCCCATCCCGGCATCTACAATGCTGTCTATTAGTTCATTTTTAGAGGTTACAGTTTTATGAACCGAAATTTCCGCAGCATGCAAATATTCTGTGAAATAAAGGAGCCATTCTAACGTCGGGATTGCTTTCTGTAACCTAGTAACAATCCTCGAAACTTGGTTAGACTCCGCTCTTATTGCATTAACCTTTGATTCTAGAGCAGTAATCGCGTGAAAGGTTTCAGAAATAACACGATTCTGTTGAGATACAGCCTGAACGACAACGTTCATTCGGCCCCCCAATTTAGCTACATCATTGGCTGTTGCCGTGCCAAACAAGGCGCTTTGGATGAGACCCACAAAATTAAAGAGACCCCTTTTTCGTCGTGCCTGAGAATGCACTTCTTTAGCAAGATACGCTTGAGACGCCGGTAGATTTTTCCCAATATCGACGAGAAGCTCGCGAAGGTTCTGGAGACGAAAGTGTAGAAGGTTTGTGAAAATATTGTCGAATTATTAGAAGCTGTGCTGAGACCATGAAGGATGTCCAATGCTGATTGTAGTTGGCCGTCGACGTTTTCCATCTGACCAGGAAGTTGGAGTAGTGGATGGAGTTCATACTTGTTGTTCACCACGTCCTCAACTATGAGAACACGTCCGAGAGGTGCCACTAGTGCACCCGGTTTGAGTACTGGTGTGGATATGTCTGTCAACACAACGGTGCAACAACAGAGTAGAAGCAACACACTGATGATCCAAGCCATTATGTAAGGAATTACAAAAGATTTATAGTCTACTTGCAGAACGAAGTTTCATACAGTAGTCATTTGGGACACTCTGCGTCTGTATGATCTGGAAGGAGGTGTCAATCACATCATCATCAACTGGAGGTAATACATTTATCTGGGTCTTCTTCAGACGATCCGCGTGCACGACATCTGCGATCTGTGCATTAGGCTTCCAAATTTTAAATTTGTTGCCCGATTCTTTTGAGATTATGCGGAATGGACCAGAAAATGTTGCCGAAAGTTTGGAGTTCCTTTCAGGTTCTCTTAACATAACAGCGTCCCCATCGTTTAATGCGACAGGTTTAGCATGTTTATGTTGCTTGATGAAGATTTCGGCGCGTGACGCCGCTAGATGTGATCGTACTTGGGCATGAATATCTGTAAAGACATGAATTTGTTTTGCCGCGAAATCATCCGTATTATAAACCGGGTATGGCGCATCTGTAAGGATGTCGTAAGGTAGACGTTTATCTGTACCATAGACAATGTAGTAGGGTGTTTTGCCCGTAGAGCTATTAACTGACCCATTTATAGACGCTGCAACCTGCGGTAACCAATCCTCCCATGCGTATTGAAAACCACTGACAATTGGACGCCAGTATGTCTAGGATTTTACGATTGGTTCTCTCAACAAGGCCATTAGCCTGTGGATGATAAGCTGTCACAAAAGTTTGTTTAATACCATATTGTGCACATATATGCGCTACTAGCTGATTCTTGAACTCTGTGCCATTGTCAGAGAGCAGAACTTTAGGCGTAGTATATGGACATATAAGATTCATCACTAATGCATTGGCTACTGCTTCGGCCGTTTTGCTTTTTAGTGGGACCAAGACCACGAACCTTGAAAAATGATCCACACACACTAAGACGTACGCTGATCCCTGATGACTCATTGGGAGCTGTAACAAGTCAATAGCGACTGTGTCAAACGGGTGGTCTGGTGTAGGATATTGTAGAATAGGGGCTGGTGATCCTGTTGAACCTTTATGCTGAGCACACGCCAAACAATAAGCTATGTGTAATTCTATGTCTTTCTTCATAGTGTTGTCGCGATCCCACTACCCTTTATACCTGGGGAGTGAAACCTACCCCAAGTTATTAACAAATAAAGGAACAAATAGGGAACACGGCAATAACTATCCCCACAAAAACCTACTCAACTAAATGTACTTGAATAAGTATGAACAAGTTGAAATAAGTAAGTCACAAAAGGGAAGATAATTAATTAATTCAATTTATGTTCTAAAGGGAGTAATGACTAGCAAACATGAATTTAAGGGTATAAGTAATTGTATATTAAAATAAGAGTGATGCCGGAAGGGTGAAAATATACCGTAAGGAGTTAGACCAAACGAATATTACTTAACATAACTATATTACACAGACATACAAAATATATACATACAACAATCCCTACAAAATAGTTATTTCCTACCAAACAGGAGATTCCTTACCACCAGGATCCCTTCCTAGGCCTAACTAAACGTGTCACTAATACCTGATACCCCTAGGGCATTGCAGAAGACTGGACAAGGCACTAGACAAGGGTCAAGGCTAGAGAACGAATGGACACGTCTACCATATGCCACGGTTTTTCGCTACTGGGGAAGCGTGGGGCACGCCGTGGAGGAGAGCGTCTCATATCACGTGATCCAGGACATTTGCTGGATAGTTTATATAATTAATTAATACTACTCTTGATTTGACTTAACAGAGTAAGACAATGATGCATATTAATAACATACATAAATATACAATTAACCTAAGTAACTAAGAACAATAATAATATAATAAGTACAATTAACAAGTTAATAGCTTGTGTGAAATGTAGGCGTGAACATATGCCTCACGCTATGCGAGTTCCCGAGTGCTCAGGCACGTGACAATGTTCCAGAAATACTTCTTTCGTAAATCCGCTAAGCATTTATCACGACCTTGGTGACCTGCCTGTGGGACATCATGGAACAACGTTATTACTGCTTTGCACAACGTGTCAGGTACGACTATTTGAGACACATTATCCTCAGGTGATTTTCTCGACCTATGGAGTATGTTATGGCGTAATTCAAACTGACTTAAGGGAAGAATTAACTTGGGGAGTTTAACATCCTCACCCGATTCGAGAGCAAAAATAACTGCTGACCAATATGGGTCGCGTCGTTGCTCATCTTCCAGTTGCGAAAGAGTGAATGTTGATACAGGCATGACTGGTGCTATATTTCTTGACAGAGCGTCGGCGACAACATTCGCCTTCCCAGGTAAATACCTAAATTAGGGGTCAAACTCTTGAATTGTCAGATACCAGCGTGCTAATCTGCCTGATAAGTTTCTGCCATGGAACAGCTCAGTTACTGCTGCATGATCAGTAAAAACAGTTATCTTGTAGCCAAAGATAATGTCTTTGAACTTCTTAAGTGTCCACACAACGGCTAACGTTTCCAAATGCGTTACCGAATAACTTGTTTCAGCATCAATTAGTTTGCGACTTGCTAACGCTATCACTCTATATTACTACGCGTATCATCTTGCATGAGCACTGCTGCGACTCCACGTCTGGAAGCGTCAGTTCAGAGAGTGAAAGTTTGAGTGTAGTCTGGGAATGCTAGAACCGGGGCATTGGTAAGCGCTATTTTCAATAAGCAAAACTATCTTCGTGTTCAGCGTCCCATATAAACATTGCATCTTTTTTGAGCAACCTTGCTAGGGGCGATGCTAATGTTGCATAGTTCTTGATAAAGGAACGATAATATCCAGATAAGCTAAGAAAGCTACGCACATGATCATTTGAGGTAGGACGCGGGAACTGAGATACAGCTTTGACTTTATCATTAACAGTATGTATGCCCTCACCGTCAACTACATGACCAAGGAAATGGATTCTGGATTTTAAAAACGCATACTTCGAGAGTTTTATTTTGAGGCCTGCTGTGGAAAGTTTGTCCAACACTTCACGCAGTTTAATCAGATGGGAATCGGCGTCCTTACTGACTACTATTAGATCATCCAAATAGGCGCAGACTGTGGTACCAATCAATCCGGCAAACAGGGTGTTGATCATTCTTTGAAATGTTACTGGGGCATTTCTGAGACCAAATGGCGTCCGTAGGAACTCAAAGTGCCTAGAGGCGTGCTAAATGCCGTGATTTCTCGTGATTTCTCATCGAGTGGTATTTGCCAATACCCACTAAGCAAATCTAAGTTGCTAAATACCGCATTATCCTTGCCTAAGGATTGCAATATGTCGCTCAAGACACGCATAGGGTACCTGTCAGGGATCGTTTGAGCATTGACGCGCCTGAAATCTATAGCTTGGCGCCATCCACCATCCTTTTTCGGGACGAGGAATAATGGGCTATTTAAGGGGGATTTTGAGTGTCTAATAACATTCTCATCTAACATACCCTGTACCATATCTTGTACTACAGCGCGCTGGCTATGAGGTAGTCTATAAGCTGGTACGTAAATAGGGTTGGTTCCCTCCTTTAAGGCTATGTGATGGGATGTTAAATCTGTCTGACCTAGCGTTTCCCCTGGCAAGGCTACTATATTTCTATAGTCGGCAAGCAGCTCTAAAAGGCGTGTCTTGCCCTGGGGATGATCGATCACCTTAACATGTGGTGCTATTTGATCTATCCTGGCCTGTCGAGTTTGTTGGCATTTCGCAACAATACCTCGAATTGGGAATTTTGTAGGCTGTACTTCGACATTGTTGTGATATACTAGAAAATCACACAAATAACATCCTTTCTTTAAGATTCGTTGAATGCCTGTTCGATTTAGAATCAGTACGTCGGTCAAACCACCTGGGCGTATAGTGCTCAGGGTAGGTTCACATGACAGCCCTTTTACCTTGCACGTTTCCGGGAGACATACAACATCTGTGCCCTTGTACACGTTGGGTAGTTCGACAGTTGCTTTGGTGATTTCCTCATTCTGGTAATGGAGAGTACTCTTTAACACTGCAGGTACGATCGTCCAATTCTTGCTGTTGTAATCACGCTGGGAAAGTGTGTGGTTGAGGTCAAGAGGTATCTCTGACGCACGACCCGCTTTCCTCTTTATAGGATTGGTAGACAACACTTTCGTTCTAGCTGTTAGCATAGGTTCAGAATGACTCATCGCTTTGTAGGAAACACCTTTAAACGTAACAGTATTATTACGTTTAAGAACATCTATCGTGTTCTTTCGAAGGGTTGGTAGACCAAGTAACCCGTCAGCTGGCAAATTGAACTGTTGAACTATATAAAAGTCCGCGTAGAAGGGCGTACCACGTCTTGAGAATCTGAGTGGTAACGTCACCATTCCTTTGATGCTCAACTGAGTACCTGAAACTCCTTCGAGCTCAGCGTTACTAAGCCTCCAATTAAACTATGAATAAGGAAACAGACACTTATGAACCACTGTAAATTAAAGAATTTCAATACATTAATTTTACATTCGACACTTTATCATTGAAATAATCCTATCCGACGAACCTATAGGTGTGAAGATATCTCTCGAACGTGTTCATGTGTGTATAATTGTGTAATTTAAATACCTATTTATACAGGGTGTGACGTCTGTATAGAAAACACTATCCTTCAAGGCGAGTTCTGAGTCGAGTGTTGCGTTGATAGTGGGTGGGGCCTCTTCCTGGTGATGCGAGCATTGCTTTTGGTTTCCTTGGCAACAAAGAGACGCTGCTACCTCGGCGAGAGACGAGTCCACTTCAAATAGGGGAGTACCTCCACAGTCGATCAGAAACTGCTGATGATTGGCTTTCGGTCTGTTCGTTGCTCGGTCGCTGGCGTGACTGCCGTGTGCCAAATCTTCACAATTTACGTATATATGGAGATCTGTCTGATGACACGGGAACTTCGTAATCGACGCTCGCAACACAACAAAACTGTTCAGCTACTTGTGAAATATCAATTGTTAGTCCAAGTTATGAAACCTTTCTTCAACACTGCAACACTGTATCAGGGAATGCTGACAGTGGTGTCTTTTTCAACGGGTAAAAACGGGAGATTCACCAACAGGCCGTAATATATATATATATATTTATTACGAATTCTGCACGTTTTGTATGTGACAGAGATAAGGAGCACTCACTAAATATCGTCTCAATAAGGGATATTGTTTTAAACACTCGGATTATGTAACGCGTCACTGTTGTGTGTTTTCTGTTTTTACAAAACACGGACGGTCTGTAACGACTACCAGTTTAAAGAAACAGTAAACACCTCTGCCACCTATATGAATCGGCTGGATTGTCCAATTAACCAGGCCGTTCACATATATTTATTATTTGGGTTTAAGTAACGAAACCCAACTGTATTTATTTGTTTTATTAAAAAAGGATTGTATCTATAATTCCTGAGTGTAGATCGACCGTAATTTCCACTATATATGAGTGAATGAGAAAGGGACGGCGTTTATGTAATATAAACGTTGGTCACGTCCAAACGATATAAGTTGCTGTGAGTGACTGACGAGTAAGGGCACCGCAGTGCGGGCTTACATAGAATGCTGACTATGGGCTTCTTCCCTCTTGGGAGAGTTGCCCTCTCACGTGTACAACCCATGTCTTACTCATAGACAGTGGAAAGTTACAGGGTGGTGAATCTGAATATAATAACAGATGTATTGACCCACCACCACTTCCTCCACCACTCACTGTCTTGTCAGCTTTCTCGATTACATATACCGCCATCTCGAGAAACGAAAAACGTCTGTAGCTGTCGCCTTCATTGATTTCACTAAAGCATTCGACCTAGTCGACCACATTATAATCATCAACAAAGCTATTGACCTCGGGCTTCGGAGAAGTCTTATACCATGGCTTACAGACTTCCTCAGTGACCGACGCCAAGCTGTACGCTTCCGAGGGGCTGCCTCCACCTTTCAGTCACTCACCTGTGGCGTCCCCCAAGGCACCAAGATGGGACCACTCTGCTTCCTTATGCTCATCAATGATGCCCTAAGAGAAACCCCTGCTCGCTGGAAATATGTCGACGACTCCACCATTGGGATCAGCGTCAACAATTCTGCTCCCAACTATACCGCCCATCAGGATTTATTGAACAGTCTCCAAAACTGGGCCACCAACAACCATGTCACCATCAACCATACCAAGACCATGGTTATGCACCTCAACCTCTCCTCCGACATTGTCCCACCTCCTTCCATTACTCTAGGTCCGAACACACTCCAGGTTGTAGATTCCACGAAGCTCCTCGGCGTCACCATAGACAACAAACTAAATTGGAAACCACACGTCAGTGAAGTTGTCAAATCCTCCAGTTTCCGTCTCCACCTCCTCCGCCGACTCAAGTCCCTCGGAGTTCCTGCACCCAAGCTCCTCAGTGTTTACACAACATTCATACTTCCCAAGCTCACCTATGCCTCCCCCACCTGGTCTTCCTCCCTAAATGCCACACAACGTAAACACCTAGAAAAAGTGCAAAAGAGGGCATGCAAGATTATTCTCTCCCCTTCCTACTCCACATATCAAGAAGCGCTCAACACACTGACCCTTTCGACTCTCATTGACCATCACCACGACCTCATCTGCAAATTTGGTAAGAAGCTTCTCCACCATCCTCGACACCGGCTCTTACTACCACCTGAGATCCCTAGTCCGAGAATTGCTGTTCGACACCACAACCGCACCCAGCCCATACGTGCACGAACTGATCGCTATAAGAACAGCCCAGTCCCAACCATTGTAAAAATTATCAATAACTTGTAATAAACCAGTGTATTCACTCCCAGTAAACACTACTCCTTGCACTGTAACTATGTTGAAATGAACTGTAGTTTGAGCTTTTCCCCATCTGGTTATTATATGTCTTATTTGTGTCAATTATGTTATTTGTATATTAGTTGTAATTCGAAACCCATTCCCCAAATATGTAACTGTATATTTTCAGCCTTCTGGCTGCCAAGCTCTTTCGATAAACCGTTATTTATTATTATTATTATTATTATTATTTATATAATGTGTTCTGTTGATGAGACAGGGGCCCATTACACTCCACCAGGGCCAGAACAATTGAATTCAAGTCCCATGGGAGAAGTAGGTTAGGTTAGGTTAGGTTAGGTCAGGTAAGAAATACAATCAAAATTTAATATCTGATTGTGTTTTTTAATTTAAATTAAGATAGTTTAACTAGACCACTGAGTTCAAAACAGAACTCTCATAGGGCTGGTTGCTGAGAGTGTGTGTGGGGGGGGGGAGAGATATAATCTGGCCTAGGGAGGTATGAAATAGCCTAGCCTGTTTTATATCCCGGGGTATAAACTGGACTAGCCCAGAATATACCCGGGGTATAAAACAGGCTAGCCCACTTTAACTCCGGGTATAGTCTGGGGAGGGGGTATATTTTGGGCTGTTACACCGGGACTGCTGTGTTGCAGCCAGGTGAGGCCAAGTAGGTGTTGTTGAAGTGGTCAGACCGCTATTGATACATGCTGAGGTCTATAACTTCATCAGAGGTTGAGCCAGGTCAAGCTGGTTTAGCAAATACCTTGCCCACCCCTCCTTGACTCTCACGCTCTGAGCGAGAGGAGGGAGCAGGCAGACTATTATCACTAGTTACCCAGTGAACACCTCACTTAAGTGTTCTCATAGATAAGTGCACCCAAGACACTTCCCCTGGTAGAGAAGGCATAATATACTGTCAAGCAGTGTTTACTTCAGCCCAGCTACATAAGAGTTCCAGAACTATTATATATATTTGTGAGGTCCGCTTACTTGGATTTTCCAGATGGCACGTGACACTGTTCGCAAATGACAAGCAAGAAGCCCAGATATTTGCCAGACACACTAAGATAGATCTCAAAACTTATATGGGATCCTCAGATTAGTTTGATGATAATGACAACTTGTTTAAGGAAAATTTTTACAGGATTTTGGAGTTCCTTCGGTTTATCTTGTCATTAAATGAACCCTTAAGCAAGAAAGTCCAAAAGAAAGAATTTAAAGTAGGGACTAAGCTTGTAGACTATGGGGAGGAAATTGCTGAACCGGCAGAACATACTCCTAGGGGTCTGTCAGTGGCACTAGTCACCAGCTCTAAGGAACAACCACAAGCCATCACCTGAACCAAACCAATAAAGATACCTCTTGCAAAGTCTGCAAACGTAAGGGACATACCACAGAAAAATACTGGTTTGCAGGACAAGCAGATAAGTAACCAGCCAGCCAGTGACACGATCGAGGATAATGATCCTCAGAGGACTTTAAAAATTCAGATAGTCCTGCGAAGCCAAAAACTCCAAAGGGACATTAGACAGGAAATAAAATGTCTCCAAACACTAAAGGCACTCCGAATAAATAGTGTATAGTACATCAGTCTCCATACCACAGCAATATGCAGCGTATGAGGCAAGAAATTGAGAATCTACAGGAGGCAAGTACACAGCCTTCGGGTGAAGAGGCGCACGTCCAGCAACACGACCTAGGGTAACGTCAAGGGTTCAAGAAAAAAACGCTTCCTTAAACCGGCTCATTAATCGCCACGTTAAACAAAGTGGAAGTGTTGACTGTACAAGTGCGGATAGGTAAACAATCAGTTATCCCTACATATTACCGCCACAGTAGGATAAACTGGAAGGGGGAGAGAGAGGGATAGAGAGAGAGAGAGAGACAGAAGAGAGACAGAGGGAGTGTTGACAATGAGCTTTGCTGAGGTGTTAAATGTGAAACAGATGGGCCTCACCTCGGGCTGACGAGCTCGACTAGTCTCTAGCCGTCCAGTGAGCTATCAAGTCAGGGAGCTTAATAAGTCCTACATTAGACCCGAAACACGTAAGTTTTTATATGGTTTAACACCCTACTCTACTCAAATATATTATATGTAGTCGTTAATAGTGAAGGAATGTACGAATAAATTAATTATCTCATAAGTAACATATGTAATTTGTACTCTGCAGGTTTTGACCGAATAAAGAACAATCGAGTCCTACATGCAAGGGTCTCATTATCCCACAGTCGCTCATTGGGTGGTCCCAATCAAAACGTGTGTCCTACAGTCTGCCGATACAGTCTACTGAGAACTGAAGAGTGACTAGACAGTCGACGGACCTTCAGCGGGGCCCTTCCCTCTGGTACCCGACACACCCAGTAACTACGCAGCAGGAGAGCGGGGACGCCTTTGTGTGAATTTGTGAATCATCGACTAAAGTGTGATGCCTATAATATAATAATAGCTAACCCCAGCGAAAAAGGGGGTTGTGGGTTGAGTGTGTGTATAGCACTCGTACATGTATAACACTAGTATGTACGTAGAGAAGCGTAACGCCTCTGTATGTGGGTTCACTGTCAGAAAGGACTGGTCTCTGTGCCAAAATTGTTCGTACAGGCGCGCGGGAGTGTTATCTCTCATTCCGGACAGGCACGCCGCCTGCCACGAGGACCGCGAGTCAGGAAGGAGTGAACTCTGTGTCAATAACATTGGTACGAACACGCGGGAAAGAGAGTGTTCAAAGCGTACAGCCAGACTGGATAGTCAATTGTAAATATAATTTAAGAACGAGTGAATTGTCCTTTCTATTAGAAAATAGTAGTTGTGGCAGTTAAGTAAAGTTATAAGTAAGAGTGCAGTAGTGTTTGTGGCATCAGTTTTATGATCTTAGCAGTTATGTAATAAATACCTACACTGATTGTGTTGCCTCTGTTGTCGTGTTAGTATGACATCGCTTGTATAACTTCAGTTCATCGCTTGTATGACATCGCTTGTATGACCTCAGTTATATGACATCGTTATAAACGAGCAGACATGTCAGTTGAAGAGCATTCCCGCTTAACCGAACGTCTCTATAACTGTGCCACCAGTCATGGAAGGGAACAAGGCAGAGGGGATAAGCCTAGCCAGCGTAGAAGACCTGGAGGCCCCGAACGACGGAGATGCTAACCGGTCACTCTCACAGCCAGGGCGAAGTGGAGAAACCCTTTCACCCAAGAGAAGGATGAAACCAGCAGGCCGGATGAACAAGGTAATCGGGGTTATCAGCGGACACTCACCCAATTGACGGCAATGATGCAGAATATGAAAGATCATATGGAGCATCTGCAGACTTTAGGCAATACGGAGGACTTTGGTGAGATGCTGTCATTACCAGGAGGAAGGCCTTTTCTGGAAACGAGTGAGGGGATGACAGCCGCGACGAGGTATCCACAAGACACGTTGTCAACCGCCGGAACCAAGAGTGTCTAGCTGCTACACCTTGAGACCCACCCATGAAGGGTTCCCAATACTCAGCGCCTCAGAGTCAGGAACATCTCATCAGGGGAGAGGGAACATGTTTCCACCCTTCATACCCACTTTCCGGAAGCAGTGACTGGTAGAAAAACCAAGTACAAGATATACAGCGAGAACGCCCAAGACGGATGGAAGGGAGGCCATCGGACACGATGCTACCAACCCAGAGACTGGAAGAGTTAATGGCCACTATGAGGCTTCCCCAGATGCAGATGCCGAGGTTCAACAGAGGAACTTGTGACGAGTATTGGGAGTTCAAGCATGCCTTCCAAAGACACATTGGGAAGGCGCCCATAGCCTATGCACTAAAATTGGAAACACTTCTTTCGGCCTACACCTGCCGTGCTAAGAAATCCCTAAGAGCGTGCCTGCAAATAGAAGACCCCAGGGCAGGATACGAACAAGCTGTATCCTTGCTAGAAGAGCGTTACGGCAACAAGCAAGCCTACTGTACATCCAAGAACTAATAGGCAAGGTCCTATGTGGCCCAGCCGTAAGAACAGATAACATTAAAGGACTTCAGGAGCTCGTGGACGATCTGAGAAATTGCGTAAACAACTTAAAGGTACTGGGAAAACTACACGAAATTGACACGTACGAATCACTGAATACTTTGGCTAAGAGATTCACGGGAAAGATCAGGGAGCGATACGAGGATAGAGCATATGACTATGAAAGGAGACACGGGAATTCTCCAGGAGTCGAGTGGATGAAGGATTTTGTACTGGAGATGCTAGACAGGACACGGAGGGCTTCGAGAGGACAAAGACAAGAAATGCTGAGCGGCAGACAAGCAGGCTCACACCCATACCCTTCCTCATCAGAAAGGAGATCTGCGGGCCTAGTAACTTCAGGAAGAGAGGAGGTGAGAGGAAAGGACGGCCGCACTTGCCTGTTGTGCCCTGGATATCACCCTCTGCAGAGATGCCAAGCATTCCTCAACATGTCGACTGGAGCGCGAACTTCACTCGTACGTGAAGAACGTCGCTTTTTCACCTGCTTAGATCGCGCTCACCGGATGGGCAAGTGCATCCAGAAGACAAGGTGCGGCATAGATGGCTGCTATAGCTTCCACTCGAATCTCCTGCACTTCTCGAGAAATTCTATGTGCAGTAACACGCCAAACCAGGACGAACCATCAAGAAAGGAATTCTTAGCCAGTTTTCAAAGGATAAAAGGAGCTTCCACCATGGATGCACACCAGTCAGAAGTGTCGCCCGACCGCAAGCGGCAGAAGCTAAGTAACTGTGAACTCAAGGCCATCATGTCGGCACCTTCACAACTGCCTACCATCCATCTTCAAATTGGTTGGTTGATCGCACATATGGTGAATCCAATGCATAGTTTGTGGGAGGACTAGCTTCCACAAGTTGCAGCGTCCATCAATATATAGCTTTACTGGCAAATAGCCATACTACATATTAAAAGGTACCGATAAAACTTTGTCATATGATCTACTAGCAGGAACCCCACAACATGTGTACAACATGGATGACTATGCCAAGAAGCAAATCAATGTTTTCACAAGCATCCATGGAAAGGTACGAAAACACTTAGCAGCATCACGTGCTGAAGTGATCTGCAAGCAACATAAAAAAGCTAAGCCTATAACTCTAGAAATATGAGACAAAGTAATGATAAAAGCGCCGGAACACATCAAAACTCTCACCTAAATTCACAGGTCCGTACGTTATTAGAGCAAAAGAATATGGAAACAAATTCCAAGTAGTTGAGCCAACGACAAATGTCACAGATATAGTAAATGTAGAGAGAATGAGAAAAGTCAGAAGAGAAATAAAACTTCACGAAATATCCGGGCGTACTACACTATTGTTATTACTATTGTATTACACTTACTATATTACTCTTGATATCTCCGTTAGCCGGAACAGTTAGTGCAGAGCAGTTACGGGAAAAATTCCTCATCCCCAGAATATTCCTGGTAACCAAAAAATTTTCTCGGAAGTTCCAGAAATTGCCCAGTACCTGTACATCATCTCTCGTACCCGGAGAAATATCCCCCATCCTCAGAATTTTACAGGTAGCGTAAAAATGTTCTTGTAATTTTCCGGAAAAGGTGCCCCTTGGAAAAGCGTTCCAAAGCATTAATATTCTGGAAAATTCAGGCTTTTGGAAAAAATTTCTGAGGAAATTTAAATTCCAGCTATCAGAGAGTTCTGGGTTTGAGGGATTCTAGCTTATGGAGATACTTGTACAGGTATTACTGTACTGTATTATTATTATTATAATTATTACAGTATTTTATTATTAGTATTTATTATTATTGCATTATTATTATTATTATTATTATTATTATTATTATTATTATTATTATTATTATTATTATCATTATCATTATCATTATTATTATTATTATTATTATTATCATTTTTCTTACAGTACATTATTATTATTACAGAATTACTATTATTATTTTTATTATCATTATTACAGTGAACACACAGGGATTAGGTTCCTTCAGAACAACATATTAGGTATTTGCATTGAAGAAATTTAATACCATTGAGATGAGTAAGACTACAGGAGTGTATAAAATATATCATTATTTCGTATTATTACATAGATCCTTTTATATACTGTACTGTACTGTAATGAACTGTACTGTACTGTATTATACTGTACTGTATTATACTGTACTGTACTGCATTGTACTGGACTGTACTGTACTGTACTGTATTGTACTTTACTGTACTGTACTATACAGTACTGTGCTGTACTGTATACTGTATACTGTACTGTACTGTATACTGTACTGTATTGTACTGTATACAGTACTGCACTGTACTGTATACTGTACTGTACTGTACTGTACTGTATACTGTACTGTACTGTACTGTACTTTACTGTACTGTATTGTACTGTACTGTTCTGTACTATACTGACCTGTACTGTACTGTATACTCTACTGTACTGCACTGCACTCTACTGTACTGTACTGAACTATGCTGTACTGTACTGCACTGTACTGCACTGTATGCTGTATTGTACTGTACTGTATACTGACCTGTACTGTGCTGTACTGTATTGTGTTGTATACTGTACTGTACTCTACTCTACTGTATTGTACTGTACTGTATACTGTACTCTGCTGTACACTGTACTGTACTGTAATGTATACTGTACTGTACTGTGTTATACTGTAATGTACTGTAATGTACTCAGTGCCGGATTTAGACCCTTGGAGGCCCATGGGGAGCCTCTTTGTGGAGGCCCCCCCCTCATTATAACTATCCAAGAGGGTGGGGTGGCGAGTGAAGCGAGCCTAAATATCTGGGAGAATTTTGAAGCCGTGTGCAGTTATTTTTGTTTTTATAATTTCAATTTCGTTATTCCATGTACAGTAGAGTAGTTCATTTTTTATCAATATATGTTTGTGGAATTCTAAATATATTATTAGCAACACAAACAATAGCATTCATTAAAAATATACGGTTCATAGGAAAACCAGGTATTCAAGAAATTTGAACACTTCTTTGGAGAATTTTGAAGCCATGTGCAGTTATTTTTTGTTTAATCTCAATTTCGTTATTCCATGTACAGTAGTTAATTTTTTTTCAATATATGTTTGTGGAATTCTAAATAAATTATTAGCAACACAAACAATAGCATTCATTAAAAATATACGGTTCATAGGAAAACCAGGTATTCATAAATTTCAAGGAGAAGCTAGCCTAATTTCTATCACGCTTCATGCTGAATATAGTTTTACGTGATGGAATAGATAAACATGAATTTTAAAGAATGAAAATAAAAATAACCCAAATGAATAAACAAATAAATAAAATATTGTAATATGTGGAGGTCCCCAGATTGTGGAGGCCTCTGGGCATCTGCCCACTTTGCCCACACCTGAATCCGGCCCTTTAATGTAACAGCACAATTTGTATTATATAAATATTTACCCAAATGTTTATTACCCATATATTCACCAAGTCATTCATCCATGAGTATGAATCAATTGGTGAGTTGACATTTCCTCTGTGGAGCAGGCTAGGTCAAGCTTGGCCAACACATTTCAACAACAACAACCTGAGGCGTATCCTGTAAGGAACACCTGACAAATCCCTCTCCCTGCTGAGAGGGAGATATTATCATATCACCTGTTACCCAGTGAACATCTCACTTAAGTGCTCTCCGATACAAGTGTACCAAGTGTACCAAGACATTTCCCTCAGCAGAGAAGGTACAGTATACTCTCAACTGAACTCAGTACCTGTGAAACTATATTTTTCTACAATAAAGCAAAACCAACAAAGTGCTTACCTCAACCCTGCCACTTATCAAATCAAGAACTAATATATATATGTGTGTATATATATATATATATATATATATATATATATATATATATATATATATATATATATATATATATATATATATATATATATATATATCTTGATAAAATCACACGGGAAAAGGGAAACAACGGAGCACCTTAGCTTTCGTCTTTATTCAAGACATCTTCAGAGGCAACTGGATTACGATACGATACGAAGTCATTAGTTAAGAGGTGAAAGAAGATTATTAGGAATTGAAGAAAAAGTGGTGAAACTGAAATACAGTAAGAGTAAAAAGAATCTGGGCTCAACCAGATCGCGTCATCTTTCTTATTGGTGTTTTGCCTTTGTTCTGCTCCCTTGGGTCGTCAGACCTTTGTATTAATATTGGTTTATTTATATAATGCTGCTTATTATTATTATTTTTGTTATTGTTAGAGTTAATGAGCCCGCCCAGGTCCTTGTGTAACTGGGAGGGTAGTCACATTTTTTTTTTTGGTGTTAGTTAAGTGTTAGTTGTGTTAGTCTAAAGGTACACTGTATGGAGAGGCCTGCCAGGTTCTTAGTGGAGCTGGTTGGTCACTCTCATCTTTATTCCTCTAGTAATGTTTTATGTAGAAAACATGAGGTCAGGTCATAATGATGTCATCCACTAATCCCCACACCAAAACACACGTAGAGGAGCTTAAGAGAAAGGGGGTGACGTGACTAGCTAAGGTGCTCCGTTGTTTCCCTTTTCCCGTGTGATTTTATCAAGATTTATCTTATCCACGTTTTCATTGTGGATCTACATGACATATATATATATATATATATATATATATATATATATATATATATATATATATATATATATATATATATATATATATATATATATATATATATATATATATATATATATATATATATATATATATATATATATACACTGTATATATATATATATATATATATATATATATATATATATATATATATATATATATATTTTGTGACAACACCTACTGTACTGTAATGTACTGTAATGTACTGTACTAGGGTGTGTCATAAGAGGGAAGATCAGCTAAAACTAATGGCCCATCACTTTTTTGGTAGATTTTAGTGTATATAAACAGAAAATAATTTCAGTTTCAATATTTTGCAACCTTTTGCTAGGTAAATTTTAGCGTGAAATTTATCGAAAATCTAACGTACAGCTGCATTAGTGCATTACAATTAAATAGTGAACATTGCTTTCTGACTTCATTCTTTAACAACCAAACTAACAATATTTTTTTCTGTTTCAGATTCTGATGCATTTATAAGTTGATAATATTTGCGATGGCTGCTTGTGTCAGGACGAGGAACCAAAAATCCAGCCATCTCAGTCACTATCTTGGGTCTGGGAGAGAGCTCCTGAAGTCGGAGTTGCCTACATTGAGAGATGCTTTGAGATACGGTGTTTTAATCAGGCAAATCAGTGAAAAGAACCAAAGAACTTACACAAACAAAGGCATTGCCAGTGATATGGTAAAGCTGTCTTGGCACAGTACACACTCTATTTAACGCTCAGTTCAAGCCTCAGTCATAACAAGTCAGAAAGAAGATTAGTGAGAGACTGCTAGCCAGTTGGGAAAAGGCAAGATATCTCTCTTGGGATAGGAAAAACTTGCAGTTAAGGACAGCTTTGCCAAGCAACTGGACCAGTTATTTGACATGGCCGCTTGCAAGTGCCCAATTGTTCTCTGTCCTTGGATGCGATCGTGACTGTAAATCCGAGGCCCACATCTCCTGTATTTGCAAGCGTGAACTGAAGATTCCTGTGATCGAACTGGCATTTGTCAAAGCACAGAGAGAGAAGACTGGCAGTATAGGGGCTCTCATGATTTCTAGCCAAGATATTCCGGAGTCCAAGAGACAGGAGGCTGCCACAGAGAGACAGAAGAGGAGAAGAATTGCCGAGGAAAAGAGGCTTGAGAAGGCCCAGGGTGAGGTAAAAAGGCCGATGATTGGAGTCAAGCTGATTCAGAGTTTAATGACTTCCCCATGGCTGATCCGAGTGCTGACCAGGAGAATGGTGACTTTGTCCCTAACCCAGAAAATAATGATCCCAAACCTTCCAGGCATAAGATTCGAAATAGGAAAGATATTCCGAGCATAGCTCTGGCCAGCATGCGACACCACACTGGTCTCAGAGAAACTGCAGAGATAGCAACAGCTGCCTGGATTGACGGTGGTTTGATAACACCTGATGATGTTCACCTGGTGATAGATCATAATAAAATAAGGAGAGCTCAGGAGAAACTTGTCAGTAACCTAGAAGAGGAGTTTGATAAGGGGATAAGAGAAAATGGAATCAATTGTTGTTCTTTGATGGGAGAAGGGATGACACTAAAGTGTTCATGAAAGTTGGAGATTCTGACAAGTTGTTCCCTGCCATGGTGAAGGAGGAACACTACTCCTGCTGCAGTGAACCAGGAGGGAAGTATTGTGGCATTTCACTCCAGAGAAAGATGACACTTCAGGAAACCAGCTGAGAGAAGGCAGATAACATTGTGAACTGCTCCAGAGAGGAACGTAGACCAGACCCTGCATATTGAGGGGACAGCACCAACACGAACACAGGGTGGCAAGGGGGTCATAAAGGTGGGATAGAGCGGGAAGACTGGGGAGGAAGCTGGTCTGATTGTTTGAAATCTCTCCACACCAACGAGTTGCCACTCAGACATCTGATCCAGGAGCTGGATGGCAAGACTCTTCAAACAACAGATGGTCTGGTCCTCTGGCAAGATGCTGGACTCTGCCACTGAGCACAACTGAGCTTGAAAAATCACAGTTGGCCCTCCCACCTGCTGAGCTTTGCATTATACTGGTCATTGACGACCTGGAGTACCGACCAGCACCTGCGGTTACGATTTTGCGCCATCAAAACTGGGGGTCATGCCTGATAGACTTGCTTACCTGCAGATAGTCCAGTCTCACATTCTAGGTGGCTCACAACGGCTCTCAGGTTCTGCAGAATTTGGGTCGTGCTCATCATAAACCGAAAGGGAACCAGCTTTCACAACCTGAGACTTATTGTCCAATTCATCGTGAGTGTCTACTTGCCAAATTGGTTCAACACCGCTGTCAATAACAAGTCTCCTCGAAGGTCCGAGGCATGTTCTCCAGCTTCTATTCTGAGGAGTCAGCCAAGGAAGGTTGTTCAGATTGTGGAGCAGACTGTGAGGAGATCTTCTGGTGGCGTCTATCCGAGGCAAAGTTCTGGCAGACAATGCTCTGCAGCAAGGATGAGGAGGAGAAGAGGGCAGTCAAAAAGATCTGGATATGAGACTGGCGAGAGGATTCAGCATGACGAATCAGTTGGTGACGATTCTTCAGGGTCAAAGACTCCTGGAGTAGGTGCCAAGACCTCACTGATCCCATAGGATCTGATAACATCCAGGCTGGCAGTGAGCCCCTTACCTGCAGCCTCACCCAATGTTCAAGTCAGAGCTTTCCTGGACACCCCACGCATGTCCCTGCCTGGCCCCCATCACCCAGAGTAGAGCGTTGTGTACAGCAAGTGAGCGAGGCCAGCAGTCACGTGTACAGCCAGGAGAGAGGAAGGCTACATCCGAGCTCAGGTGGTCAGCAGGAGGTGATGAGAGAACAGAAGCAAGAAAGACATGTTCTCATGGTGCAGCAACACCGGCCTAAAACCGGCTTTTGTATTGATGATTTTGTTTTCTAAAGGAATATTAAATTCTAATAAAATGTGTCAAGATCATTCGTTTCAATTATTCTGGATCATTTTCATCCTAATAAATTAACCTGATACATTTATTTACTTTAAATAAGCTATTTAGTGGTGTTGGTAAAAGGTGAATACTCGAATTTTCATAAGATTTCAAGTTAAAATTTACTCAGCAAAAAAAATAAAAACTTTTCAAATCTGAAAGATATCACATGATTCCTGCACATAGAATACATCATTAATACTCATGGGCCGATTTTTTCAAACTCAAAAGAAAAATTCGCCTGTACGACACACCCTAGTAGTACTGTACTGTAATGTACTGTTATGTACTGTGCTGTACTGCAATGTAACGTACTGTAATGTGCTGTGCTGTACTGTACTGTACTTTACTAGTACTGTAATGTACTATGTGTACTGTACCATATTACAGCAAAAGGTCCATAAGAGTCCCGGCCTGATATGGTGCATCCCAGAGTGCTACGAGGTTGTGCAACAGGCTTGCCGACCTCCTGAAGATCCTGTTTTGTAAATGCCTAAATGAACAAAAAGGTCCTCAGTGATTGGAAAGTAGCTTATGTGAATCCTATCTTCAAGAAGGGCGATAGTCACTTCACGAACAACTATAGACCGGTGAGCCTGTCAAGCATAATATATAAAGTGCTTGAGAGTATTATCAGATGCCACAATGCAGCATCTACTACGAATACAACCTTGTAAAGGACTGACAACACGGTTTTATGCCGGGACGTTCCTGTAACACAATTGCTCAAAGTATTGGATATTTGGACCCATATTCTGGAATGGGGTGGCAATATCGACAATATATACCTAGATTTTGCCAAGGCTTTCGACCGTGTATCCCACGAAAGGCTGAAAATCAAACTGGAAGGATACAGAATTCGAAATGTCTAGCGTGGATAGAAGACTTTCTACATGACCTGAAGCAGTGTGTGGTGATTATTAGCACAATCATCATCTGTACCTGTCTGGCAGTACCACAGGGAAGTGCATTGTGCCCGCTGTTGTTTGTTTGTTTGTTTATCAATAACATGTCTGACGTTGTACACTCCTCCATACAAATGTTTGCCGATGACGCCAGTTATTTAGAAATCAAGAGCCATGCTGACTATAAAGAGCTGCAGAAGGATATCTGTGAGCTCCAGAATGTTCGAAAAATGGCTGCTGTGATTCAATGTCACGAAGTGTAATAGAATGCATGGGGCGTACCAACGGAAAGGAGGTGTATCATATGTTCCAACAGGATGACTGCATTATTTGAAAATAAATGCGAAGTACCTAGTGTGTATGTTGAGAATAAGCTGAAGTTCTCAGGCCATTGCGAAGAAAAGGTAAATCAAGCAAATAAATTATTGGGTCTTATAAGAAGGTCGTTCAGATATCTAGACGGTCCGCCCTCGTAACGATCTGCAAAAGTGAAGTGCTTCCCATCTATAGTACTGTCACCCGTCTGGTCCCAGGTATGCTAGGGACTGCCAGTTGGTTGAAAATGTTCAAGGAGGGCCACAGACTGGTGCCTGCACTTCGGCACCTCAGCTCCCTGAGAGATTGGAGCGCCTGAACTTGTCATAGCTATACTACAGACGGGCAGGGTGACCCTAGTGAGGTGTATAAGCATCTCAAGGCACTACTAAGTCAATGTCCTTACATGGAGCTGGCGGATGCTCGCCCACAAGGGTCACAGCTCAAGATTGAGCCACAAGTCCAGAAAACTGTGATGCAAACTTTTTCGGAGTGTGAGTTATGAACTCTTGGACCAATCTACCAGAAAGTGTTGTGACGGCACCGTGTGTAGCTCTTTCAAGACCAGACACTGGAGCAGGTTCAGGTACATTCAGGAGCCAGTGCATGCCCAATGCTTGCCAACAGTCATAACAAGACATGACCGATCCCTCAAGCGGCTAACTACCATACTGTACTGAACTGTGCTGCACTCCTATTGTACTGTTCTGAACTGTGCTGTACTATGCTGTACTGTACTGCTGTTCTGCTATACTGAACTCTTCTGTACTGTACTGTACTGTACTCGTGGCGACCTCTTGTGTAATGGTCAGCATGCTCGCCTTGCAAGCAGGTGGACCGCAGGGTTCAATCCCCAGGCAGGGTCGAAACTATAGCAAATTTCTTTTACATTTGCCTCTGTCTACATAGCAGTGGGAACCTGGATGTTTATCGATTTGCAGGTTGTGTTCCGGTGATAGTTAGCCAGTGCAGTTGGCAGTTGTCGGTCTTCATGGACTATTCCTTGACACTGGGTCACGCAATTCGTTATCTTAGAGATTGTGGTTGTTGTTGGCAACAACTACTATAAACGCTAGGTCATGCAGCTTGTTAACCAAGGGTGTGGTTGTTGTGTTGGCGACAGGTTCTACACCTTAAACACGGTCATGCAGCTCGTTAACTTAGGGTGTGGCTGCTGTGTTGGTGACAGTTTCTACGCCTTAAACACTGGGTCATGCAGCTCGTTAACTTAGGGTGTGGTTGATGTGTTGGCGACTGCTTTACATAAACACTGGGTCATGCAACTCGTTAACTTAGGGTGTGGTTGTTGTGTTGGTGACAGCCTCTACACTTAAACACTAGGTCATGCAGCTCGTTAACTAAAAGGTGTGGTTGTTGTATTGACGACAGCTTCTACCCTTAAACACTGGGTCATGCAGCTCGTTAACTAGGGTTTGGCTGTTGTGTTGTGTCTAGGTGGCCCTTGGGCGACCACCCTCTACGAGGGTTTACATTACTGCACTGTGTACTGTACTGTACTATACCCATACACCTCGGCCAACAGATTTTCGTTTAACGGACATGAAAAAATATTAATTTGACAAATAGTGTATAATAGTGTATAATGGTGTATAATAGTGTATAATGGTGTATAATAGTGTATAATAGTGTATAATAGTGTATAATGGTGTATAATAGTGTATAATAGTGTATAATAGTAAGTATAGTACAGTGGTGTATAATGGTGTATAATAGTGTATAATAGTAAGTATAATATAGTGTATAATAATTATTATGATAGTAAGAGTATAGTATAGTGTATAATAGTGTATAATCGTAAGTATAGTATAGTGTATAATAGTAAGTATAGTATAGTGTATAATACTGTAGAATAATAAGTATAGTATAGTGTATAATAGTGTATGATAGTGTATAAAAGTGTAAAATAGTGGAGAATAGGAAGTATAGTATAGTGTATAATAGTGTATAATAGTGTATAATGGTGTATAATAGTTCGTATAGTATAGTGTAGAATAGTGTATAAGAGGATGCACCTGGGGCGTACCAACGGTAGGGAGGCGTTTCGTATGTCCCAACAGGATGAAAAACTGCCCTATTGACTTAAGATGAGAAGGACCTAGGTGTGTATGTTGACAATGAGCTGAAGTTCTCGGGCCATTGCGAGAGAGGTAAATCAGGCAAAATAAATTATTGGGTCTTATAAAAAGGTCGTTCAGATATCTAGACGGTCCGCCCTCGTAACGATCTGCAGAGTGAAGTGCTTCCCCATATGGATACTATCACCCCGTCTGGTCCCGGGTATGCTAGGGACTGCCAGTTGGTTGAAAATGTTCAAGGAGGCCACAGACTGGTGCCTGCACTTCAGCACCTCAGCTACCCTGAGAGATTGGAGCGCCTGAACTTGTCTAGCTTATACTACAGACGGGCAGGGGTGACCTAATTGAGGTGTATAAGCATCTCAAGGGGCACTACTAAATCGAGTGTCCTTACTTGGAGCTGGCGGATGCTCGCCCCACAAGGGGTCACAGCTCAAGATTGGAAAAGCCGCAAGTCCAAGCTGTGATGGCAAATTTTTTCAGGTGTGAGTTGTGAACTCTTGGACCAATCTACCAGAAAGTGTTGTGACGGCACCAAATGTGAGCTCTTTCAAGACCAGACTTGACCAACACTGGAGCAGGTTCAGGTACATTCAGGGAGCCGGTGCATACCCAGTACTTGCTAACAGTGCGTAACAGGGCAGTGACCGATCGCCTAAGCGGCTAACGAGCCGATCAGTGGAAGAGGATAAAACACAAAAAACAAAAAACACAAAAGTGTAGTATAGTGTATAATAGTGTATAATAATGTATAATAGTTTATAATAGAGTAAAATAGTGTATAATAATGCATAATAGTGTATAATAGTGTGTAATAGTGTATATTAGTATATAATAGGGTATAATAGTTTATAATAGTGTATAATAGTGTATAATTGTGTATAACAGTTTATAAAAGTTATAATAGTGTATAATAAGTTAAATAGTGTATAATAGTTTTTAATAGTCTATAATAGCGTATAATATTGTATAATAGTTTATAAGAGTGTATAATAGTGTATAATAGTAAGCATAGTGTATAATAGTGTATAATGGTGCATAATGGTGTGTAATAGTGCATAACAGTGTATAATGGTGTATAATAGTGCATAATAGTGTATAATAGTGCATAATAATGTATAATAGTTTATAATAGTGTATAATAGTGTATAATAGTGCATAATAGTAAGCATAGTGTATAATAGTATATAATAGTGTATAATACTGTTTAATGGTGTATAATAGTTTATAATAGTTTATAACAGTGTATAATGGTTTTACAATGGTGTATAATTGTGTATGATAGTGTATAATTGTGTATAGCAGTGTATAATAGTGTATAATTGTGTATAACAGTGTATAATTGTGTTTAATGGTGTATAGTAGTTTATATTAGTGTATAATGGTGTATAATGGTGTATAATAGTGTAAATAATTGTACAATAGTAAGTGTAATTGTATAATAGTGTATAATGGTGTATGATAGTTTATAATAGTGCATAATAGTGTATTAATATAAATGGCGTGATGCCTCACAAAAATATCGGTGCATACTGTAGTGTGAACATTTTGAGACCAGTAGTAAGTATTGGGAAAGTGGGAAGGCGAGTTGTTCCAGCCGTATGTTGCAGCCCTGGTCAAGTGAAACAAACCGTTATAAATAAGGTCAGGAAGTGATAAATAGACAGTATGAAATATGAGAGCTCCCCGTTAACAAAATTATTTGTGATACTTGTGAATATTGCCACATAAATTTATGCTACCAAATAAACCACTCAACCTGGTCGTCCTGAGGGGTGGTGCAGTGTGGACGGCCGCTCGAGATCTGTTGTCTGTAGCACCAGTTTCGAGGTATCGCCGAATCCATCGTGCAGCGGTGTTCCTGTGGACACCAACCCGCCGGCTAATATCTGTGACGCCGAACCCTTCGTTATGAAGGGAAATAGAGCTCCTCGTGTTCCTTTGAGGGTTTCCATGTCGTCTGGCATGTGGAGATCTACTGCTTCATATTGCCTCTGTTTTAAACCCACGTTCACCGAGACCGAACCGTCGCTCATCATTCAGTCGACACCAACAATCCGAAAGCAAACACATTGATTGTCAGCCATATGGCAACACCCTAGTGGAGGGAGCTTATGAGGATCACTTACAACCTTCGACATATCACGGTGTATCGTATCGTTTCGGAAGTCGTCGATCTCCCCTGCACTGATACTTTTTTGGTGCGAGTAGTACATTGGTGCGATCGTTGTGCATATTGAAATATTTTAGGCATGTTACCACAAGTTATGTAAATATAATTTCATTGAATGATGTGTGAGCAGGGCTGGTATTTGATACCTAAAATATTTTTCTGTATGTATGTAGGTATTTTTGAAGCTAATGTGGGAGTTTCTTAATATTAGTTATAGGTTGGTAGTTACCTGGAGTATGGACTCTATGTAGTGATCTCAGTTACTGGCTGGCCTTGGAACAGGAGGAAGTCTCAGTTTGTCAGTGGTGGATACCTTTTTAAATAGAGTTTAGTTGAGTATTATCTATTCAGAGCTGCTCTATAATTATTTATTTAGTGTAAAGTGTAATCAATGGTTATTACAAAGTAGTTCATGGTTATTTACTGTGCATATATTAGTGGTTTATTAAGGATTATGTTTATTCTTTAGTCTCTTGAATTAATTTATCCTATGGAACCTACACACTTATTATAGTAATTTTTTTATTAAATTTTATTTAAATCTTTTGTAATGTGTATAATTCAAACCTTCCTCCTGAACTGTTAGGGTATAGAAGGGCTGTGATTGAACCTTGGACTAAGTTGTGCTGAGTTGCCAACTTGTTTTGTTTTGTTTTTGTTGTGCCATATTTGCCCTCATTTGTATATTAATCCATAACGTAATTCAAGTTGATAAGTAATGGCATAACAAAATGGGACCTGTGTCTGGAAACTTTGGTTAAAATTAAGTGAAATTAAGTTAAACAGTTAATATCATCACGAGTGAAGTTTGCGAATTAATTTTTTGGTACAAGTTTTCTCCGCTAGTAGGTAAGTTGCCATATAATATTTAAAATGAAGCCTTTTGTCTTAGCTAAGTTCATTGCTGAACCCTCAATGTTAAGTTTGGAGCGTAGTACCATTCGTAAAGATGATTGGGTTAAGTCAAACTGGAAAAAAGGCAACTGTCAAAATGCTGTAATTAGAAGTTTGGTGGAAAAAGTCAATTTTGGAGGAGTCTGCAGTCCAACTGGGTGAGATGGAGGAAGATCCGTCAGTAAAGTTAATAGAGTTGAAGTTAGAAAAAGAAGCTGGAGTGGAAATGAAGTTAAGGTTATAGGAAAAAGATAGGGAGGACAGAGAACGGGTATTCAGTTAGAGTTGTATAATGATGTGTGAGCAGGGCTGGTATTTGATACATAAAATATTTTTGTATATATGTAAGTATTTTTGCAACGAAATGTGGGAGTTCATTAATATTAGTTAAAATTGGTAGTTCCTGGGTATGGAGCACAGTGGCGTCAATGTATACCATTTTCGTCTGCCAGGTGAACTAAAAAAGCATGCGAAGTTCGAAGGGGCAACTTCGAATTCACAGTTCTTAGCGAGTGCAAAAAAAGTTCACACATGTTTAAAGAGGAAAATACAAAATAAATGAAGAATAGAAGATGTATTTATTAATGTTTAAATAAAATTGTAACTTCTATGTTCGAAAATGACGTACAAAGTCTCTTCATTGATATACAGTATATAGCATACATTCGTAATATTCCTTATCACATGGCAGGTTGCGAGGCTGATAGGGCAATGGGTACCTTTTGAGGTTATGTATCTAAGCTACTGTGCCGACCCAGGTAGCATCTATGTATGTGATGCAGCAACAATGCACGTGATATGTGGCAACATTGCCCCAAGGCACATAACAGCAATACAGCCTCAGTCTGGCTCCATGGATGATGCATAGCACGTTAGTCACTACTTGTATTTCTCCTATCCGTTAATAAATGGATGGTATTCCCCGGTGCTTCCCTACCATCTTTCTGCACCCCTTCTTCAGAACTTGCTTGAACCTTCCATGGAGCAAGTGGAGCCAAGAAGTTTGTGCACTTACAAGTGTCATCAAACAGCTCACCGACAGTTACGTCACGCCAGTGATGTGCGTCATTTCCTGAGAATCGTGTTGTCTTGTGTTTCTCCGCGCGACGTGCGGTGATTGCGCGCCGTCGAAGTCGTTTAGTGACAGTGGCAGTGTTGGAGTCGGTGTATTAGTGTGTCTAGGCTGAGAGTTGAGCATTGGCTGTTTTTGTGTGGTACCCTCACGAACGCGCCCAGGCGTACGCCCTTCTGAGTGTGACATCCGGGGAACGCAGCAGTTCTCACCTCCGCGACGGCTCCTGGCTACCGCGGTAAGGCCACTACGATTTGCTCTCTCCAGACACACACACACACTACCGCCGCGCACGCCACGCACTCACAGACCAAGAACGAGGTGGATTCTATGCGTTATTTCTGCGCTCTTCGTCATATATATGGTTCGAGCTGATGAGGAGCCACTGTATACTAAACAGCGCAGTTCAAGCATACTAAATTGGGCGGTAGAAGGGACAACGCGTCAAGATGGGAGACACGACTCCCCCACCTTCTACCCGGGCGCCAGATGGGCTTCTAAGCCTGCCTCATCCTCCACCTCCAGCATTGTGGGTTACAATTCACAAGGGTGGATGGACGACAGGACAGACGCAGAGATGGAATTCCAGAGGGAGGAGAATACGAAGAGGAAGGAGGAAAAGGCTGTGCTTTGATGCAATGCATCTGGCGACCACAGCGCTAACCCCTAACTCACTCTGCCAGTGGCCGGTAATAAGGCGCCAGCCCTCCTTCTCCCACCACACAGCATCCTCAGGCACTCCTTTCCTCAACAGTTCCCAAGGCATCTATTTCAACCCCCCACCGCCCTCTCACCAGACGTCCATTTCCAGCTTTTCGTGAGTGGAGGAGGCGGTGGACAGTTACCGATGGTGGATGTGATAGCATGCCTCCCTAAACGACAAGCGCTCCATCCAAATGCGGATGTATTTTGTCGCTAAGAACCCAGAAGGTTTTGGACCACATGTTGCAAGTGCCTCGCGATTCTCGTCTTCAGTGGCGGATGTGCTCGACCTTTTACAGGAACAGGTCGGAATAACGAGAACTTGCTAATGCCCAGCGCCTTCACCAGCTGCAAGCAGGCGGAGAATGGGTCCCTTGACGAGCTTTTTTGCGTTTAAAGAAGTTTGTCAGGAGATCGACGTCTGCAAAGGCTTTAACCAGGAATGTGAGGAAGGCCTGGATCAAGCACAAGATCTTGACAGAGTGTCAGGCAAGAAGGGGGATTGGTGCAGCCGGCTCTGTCCCCTCGGGCAGCTTCATCCACACACTCCAGGTGGTACAGTGACTGAATGTCGGTCATCACGAGGCCACCAAGCCCGCCACCTCTGCCTTACGGGCCCACACTGTGAGAGCTATCTCACAGTACAACAAAGATAAGAAGGCGGCCAACAACTGACAGAAGACTGCCGCACGTTCTTCCGCGCCTCCGCCCTAGTGCTTCCTGTGGCAGCGAAAACATGGCCCCAAGACATATGACCGCCGACGCACTGTGTCGTGGATGTGACCGTAAGGGCCACTGGTCTAACGAAGCGAATTTGCCCTGCACGAGGTCACAGTGTCAGGCCGGCGGTCGCTATGGACACTACGACAAGTGCTGCATGGCAACACACTTACAAGCGAGGGCGAGGGAGAAGCGAGCACTTTTCTCGGGGTGCTTCGCCGCGCCAGCCCCTTCAGATGGCCCACGCCCCAGCCCAAAGCAGCAGCTGAATTCGCATCCAGGAGGGGTGAAATCGACCACCGCCCCAGGGGCTACCCCTTCTCTTGCCATCTGCGTCGCCGTCACACCGTTATGTCCGAGGTCTGTCGAGGGTGATACCTGACACGGGCTGATGCTACATTGATAGGCCTGGGCCTCAGGGAAACTGGCCTCTGAAACGCGACCTGGGACCACCGCGCAGCTGCTGTAATACAATGCGAGACTGACTCCCCAGATGCGGATGCTGTGGCTCCTTTTCAAGCGAGGAGATCACCCTCACGGCGACAGGTCATGTCACGGATGGATGGGCGTGCAGCCTACTCTCCACTACACCCTTGTTGTCGTGGGAGCACTGCAGGGATTGGGCGTGGTGCCCAGAGACTTTCCTGAGCAGATCCCAGCTGCCGGTACACCGCCAGCAGGATCGTTAGTCAACGAAGCGACGTGCCTGGCGCTGCTACCTGAAACTGGCCAGAGCCGCATCACTCCCGCCCGCTTTCACCAAGTCAATGCTGGCTTCCACTCTTCACAGCGAGACGTCTCCTTCAGCAACCGCAAAGAGCCTACTTCTGAAGAGTACTCCGGTACTGGTGAAAATGGAGGCCCTACGGACAGCCCATTACGCGCCACTGAAGGCCATGGCGGGTCCGCCTATGAGGATACCTGCGGGGAAGATAACGACCGTTTTGCCATATACATTCCCCGGTTGATCCCTCGCCTTCAGGGATTCAGTCAAGAAGGAACTGGGATACCGCGGTGGCCAGGGGTGTCATCGTACCCGTTGAGCGACCCGTCCCCTTGGTGCCACCCTCTAGTCGCTGTGGCTAAGACTAACGGTGGTGTGCAGATTACTTCCGACTTATCTAAAGCTTAACAGCCAGGTGTCCCGTCCGCCCACCCTTCACCCACACCTTTTGCAGCTATACGGAGTGTGGACCCGAAGGTACAGCACTTTTCGACAATGGACGCCTCTGTGGTTACTGGCGAATCCACTGAAGAAGGAGGATCAGCCACTGACCTCTTTCATAAAGCGGACGCACCGCTACTGCAGAAATGGCCTTGCTGGGATTACGCTGCTAAGAGGGGCGCCTTCTGTCTCCGTGGTGACGCGGCGCTTCAAGGCGCTGACCAACTGCATGAAGAGTGATGGATTAGCGCGTCCTCCTCTGACGAGACTACCTGACGCATCTTCGCCGCAGCATCAGCGAAATTTTGACTGGGTATGGGACACACAGCATCACCTCTGAATGCCGAGAAGTTCGTCTTATCCGCACCTGCAGTGTCTTTCTCTGACTGCCGACTCTCAGGGATGGCATTGCTCGCGGACCCAGAAAGTTAGCGCTCGCCAGCGGACTTTACCACAAAACCTGCCAACCTTACACTGATCTCAGGTCTTTCATGGGCCTGGTGAACCAGCTGGCAGAATTTCTCCTGACGTCTCCAAGCTGCAGGCCCTCTCCGCCCCCTGATGAGCCCCAGAGGACTTTCACGTGGACCCCTGACACGACCTCGCCTTTCATAAGATGAAGGAGGCCCTGTCAGTCCACCTATCCTCGCTACTTTCGGCCCAGCGTTCCCCACCGTCCTCCAGACAGACGCCTCCCTTTACCTGTACAGGGTTAGTTACGCCCTTCTCCCAGGATCACGGTGGAGAAAGTACCAGCTCGTACAGTGTGGCTCTCGTTTCCTCACCGATGCTGAGTCTCACCACGCTACCATCAGCTGGAAGCTGCTGGCAGTGGTATGGGCGCTTATCGAAGTGCAAGTTTTACTTGATTGGCCTGCAGCACTTCGACCTCATCACAGACCACAGGCCCATGGTCCCCATTCTTAACCACTATTCGCTGGGCGCCAGCGAGAATCCGCCACCTCCAGCGCCTGAAGGAGAAGATTTTGGCCTTTGTCTTCACGCGGCAGCGCGCCGGTGGGGAGTTGTGCATCAGATGCCTCTCCGCCTGATCAGCGCCCAACACCTGAAGACAAGATGCTCAGCACCGGGCCGGTTTCTCCGTCGCAACATCGTCTTGCAGGCCCGCGCAGTCCCTCTCGCCAGCACCTGGGGCCTCCAGTGTCGCCACCCGACGTGATCGCGCCGAGACTACGGACCCGTGGCGACAGCCCCAACTACACTCTCAGCTCGCGAGTGTGAGGACTGGGTTCCCTCGCGACCGTTTTGACCTCCACAACGCCCTACGCGTGTTAGGAAGAAACATGAGGACCTCTCGCCAGATGGGGACCTCGTCCTCGGTGCCCATGTGGTTGTCCTGCAGCTCTCCGTCGTCGCGTTCGCCCTTGCGACAATATCGTGGATCAGAGGCCACCAAGCGCCGCGCAAGGCAGGCTGTGTACTTGCCCGGCATTGACGGCGGATATCGTCAATACGGTCCGTGCCTCTGGGCAAATGCCAGATCATGCAGCCCAGTCAACAGCAGGGAGCCCCTCTTGTGCGAAGACGAACCCACCAGGGCCGTCGAGGTCCGTGTCAGCTGATTTCTTCAGCAAAGCTGGGAGACATTTCCTGGTTGTCGCCGACCGACTCAAGGCTGGCCCTGTGGTGGTAATATGTAGCTCGGACGCGTCCGTGGCCACCATTCGCCACTTCGGCACCTTTTTCGTGACCTGGGGAGTCCCCGTACGTCTGCCCGGACGGACGGTGAGCCACAGTTCACCAGCCGGGACCTCACAGGATTCCTGGAGCGTTGGGGAGTCACGCCACATCGTGTCAACACCCCAATACCCACAGTCAAACGGCCACGCTGGGGCTGCGATCAAGACAGTCAAGCACCTCATCCTCAAAGTGGCCTTCGAGCAGCATAGACTGTGAGGATTTCGACCAAAGGACTCCTGGGTTACGTAATACTCTCACCCACACAGGACGCTCCCCTGCCCAGATCCTGTATGGTCACCCTCTCGCCTTGCCGTTCCTGCACCACGCCAAGGCCTTTGCGGAAAGGAGTGGCAGACCAGAGCGAGCTGCGACCGCCGTGCCGCTACACATACCCAGGACGCCAGGCTCCGGTGGCGACCGTGCCGCCCTCTTCAACCGCTGGAGATTGGTGCGCAGCCACGTCCAGGACCGACGACGACACGTTGGAACAAGGTGGGCATAGTGATGGGCGTTGGCCGGTCGCTTGAGACTACAAGGTCAGGATGCCGAGCGACCACGTCTGATAGAGGAACCACCGCTTCCTCCGGCAGTCCACCCCCTCTTTCTTTGGCCCCCTGACCGAGGGCGAGTCCCTACACCTCGCGAGGATCCACCCCGGTGCACCTCGACACCGGGCAACTTAGGACTTAGAAGTCTGCTCAAGACAAAGACTATGAGCGTGAGGGAGGAGGGAGATCGGGAGTTATGTATCTAAGCTACTGTGCCGAGTAGCATCTATGTATGTAATTACGTGGCAATAATGCACGTGTTATGTGGCAACATTGCCCCGAGGCTGCCATATGGCAATGCAGCCTCAGTCTGCCTCCGTGGGTCGTGCATGGCACTTCATAAGCACGCTGCTCACTACTTGTATCTCTCCTATCCGTTAATAAATGGACTTCAATGCTACCCGGTGTTTCCCTACCCATCACTGCCTTCTTCAGGGAACACCAGCATAAGTATGGAGGAAAAATTTCACACAATTTTATCTATTCTAGAAAGCTTAAATGATCCATCCATATGCCTATACTTCCATTTTCTCAACTATATTTTGCCAAAGTTTAATAACTTAAACCTTCTTTTCCAACGTCAAGAACCTTCAATACAAGTATTGCATAAAAGATGCAGTGATCTTTACCATGATGTATTGTGGAGTTACATGAAGAGAGATGGAGTGAACAGGATCTCAAATACAGCAAATATAGATCCTGAAGACAACACAGAATTCCTCCCCCTTAATCAGATATATCTTGGGATAGAAGTTCCTGGTCTCCTCCAGTCTGAAGAGTATAGGGACAGGAAAGACATGATAGAAGATGTGATGAATAGGTGCAGGCAATTTATGATTATATCTTGCAAAGAAATAAAAAAAAAGGTTTCCACTTGTTTACGAACCAATACAGATGTGTTCTGTATTTTCAGTAGAAAATTTTTTAAATAAGCAGTCGAGAGTGACAATGCCTTCAATGTTACCTTTAATGAACGCTTTCCCTAGAATATCTCCACTATTTACCGCCACAGTAAGATAAGCTAGAAGAGAGAGAAAGAGAGGGATAACCATAATAAGATAAACTAGGCGAGAGAGAGAGAGAGAGGGGATGAGATAAGAGATATGGTGTTGACAACGAATTTGCTGACCAATCTGCTGAGGTGTTTCAATACGAAAACATATGGCCCTCGCCTCCGGGCTGAGATTGCTCTCAAGGGTAGTCTACTGATTTCTACAGGACAGACAACACGTTGGTTCAGACCACTAGACCCTAAAACGTGAGTGATCGTGAAGTATTAGAATCTGCTAAGAAACTCTAAATAACTTTAATAAGTATATTTGTGTACTGCAATTTGATCATATTATACCAATTGTCTCCTGTATCAATAGTTATAACATGCGAGTTATATTTAAGATGTTAACAGGCTATGTACTGTATATTGATTGTATTTCATAATATGTGTCCTGAGATAACAGCATTTGTTATATGAGAAATGTTCTTTAACAGGTTTTGACCGAATTATATGGTACGCGTCAACGTTGAGGGTTTATTTCTCCAGCAACAAACCAATAACGCTCCTATGAGCGTTAACAGTCAAAACGTATACGGGAGGACTGTCGAAGGACCAACGCCGGAGTTCAGCGTGGGAGAGCATAGGCTCGTCGATCGCCCACCCACCCATAGTGGGTGGATCACCCACCCACCCACAGTGGGTGGATCACGTGCGTCGTCAGCAGCGAGGCAGTGATAGCGAGTGCTCTGTGTTTGAGTGAAGTGTCTTAAATACCTGGACAGTGTCGTAAAGCTTCGGTCTGCGCGTACGGGGCTGTGAGCGTTCATTTCCGAACAGGGAGGCCGGCACCTAGTGAGCTAAGGTTTCAGAACACCCGGACAGTGTCGTAATGTTTGGTCTGGGCGGACTGGTAGTTAGCGTTCGCTCGGACACGCACGCAAGTGATTATAACTAACAGCTGATCTTCCTATACCAGTGACACCATAGTATATCAAACAATGATGATAAGGAACCATGAAGAAATACATAAATGAAAGGGATTTGTGGGTTAAGTGTGTTCAACATTCAGGTTATATGTACATGTATGTATATATGTATATATAAGTATGTGTGTGTGTAATTAAGAAATAACAACGAAGGTTGTGACAAGCCGTAACGTTGTACAAGTAAGGGCGCCGCAGTAGTGTTTGTGACATCAGTTGTGTAACGAGTCCCTACATTGATTGTGGATCTCTGTGGTTGTGTTAGTGTGACATCGTAGCTGGTGTGTGACATCGCTGTAGTCGTGTTTGTGTGACATCACTCGTGCGTATTGCACATCACGTGTTTGAGGGACATCGCTCGTGTGTGACATCACTGTGGCCATGTTAGTGTGACATCGTCGCTCGTGCGTGACATCACTGTGGTCGTGTTTGTGTGACATCACTCGTGCGTATTGCACGTCACGTGTTTGAGGGACCGTGTGACATCACTGTGGTCGTGTTTGTGTGACATCACTCGTGCGTATTGCACATCACGTGTTTGAGGGACATCGCTCGTGTGTGACATCACTGTGGCCATGTTAGTGTGACATCGTCGCTCGTGCGTGACATCACTGTGGTCTTGTTTGTGTGACATCACTCGTGCGTATTGCACGTCACGTGTTTGAGGAACCGTGTGACATCACTGTGGTCGTGTTTGTGTGACATCACTCGTGCGTATTGCACGTCACGTGCTTGAGGGACCGTGTGACATCACTGTGGTCGTGTTTGTGTGACATCACTCGTGCGCATTGCTCGTCACGTGTTTAGAGGGACTTCGCTCGTGTGTGACATCACTCGTGCGCATGGCACGCGTCTGTGTGACATCAACTCCAATTGTGTGATATCTGCGATCGTGGGCACCTGATACTAAGCGTTACTGCATACACTTATCGAGCAAGACAGATTACGCTTGCTGTTCGGGCAGTCATGGACGGGAAAGAGAATAAGTCAGAAGTGGGGAGCGTGTCCGGCGTAGAACAAGGAGACACTGTGGACATAGAGACCGATGTCTCACCCACCTCGCCAAGGCAGCGTGAGATGAACCCGTCTACCGTAAACCTGTCTCCCGAGAAGAGAAAGGAACCACCTGTCAAAGGAATCGAAGGACAATTATGTGAGCAATTCCAACAAATGCAGCAAATGTTCGCTCACATGACAGCGATGATGCAAAACGTCACCGAAGGTATGAATCAACTACAAGGCAAGGGCAGCACAGAAGATCGCGGAAAGGTGTTATCACCACCAGAGACTAAACTTTCCTCTGTGATTGAAACTAACGAAGAAACGTTATATACTCCAAGAGGACTCCCGGCGCTCACCTTAACCGCAGAGCCGGGAACATCTCACCAGGGGGAGCGCGGAAGTACTTCCGAACATCAAGCTAGTTCGCCGAAACCACTACTTTTGATGAAAGACAAAAGGGACGACCCACCGAGGTCCGAGGTTTGGGTGAGAGAACTGCTAGAGAATATGAGGTTCTCCCAAAGGCCAACGCCGAAGTTCAGCGGAGGAACTTGTAGTGAATACTGGGAGTTCAAGCGAGTCTTTCAGCGACACGTTGGGATGGCGCAGATACCTGATACCTTGAAATTAGAGACACTTCTCGCTGCCTATGCTGGGGCCGCTAAGGATGCTTTGCGGGGATGTCTGCAAATGCAAGATCCCAAAGCCGGGTACAAGGAAGCTTTGGACATATTAGAGAAACGTCACGGCAATAAGCACACTTACGTTTGCCAGCTAATAAAGAAGGCCCTGCGAGGTCCAACTGTGAGACTAAGTGATGCAAAGGGCCTCCAACAGTTCTCAGACGAACTGGGGAATTGCGTGAGGAACTTGAAGGTCTTGGGAGAACTAAGTCAGATTGACACGTATGAATCAATAAGCACGTTAGCTGAGAGGTTCAAGGGAAAGATGAGGGACGACTACGTGAATAAGGCGCATAAATACAAAAGGAATGGGGAAAGCTTCCTGGGATCGAGTGGATGTTGGAATTCACAATGGATATGGTCGACAAGGCGGAGGAGGCCACAAAGGGACGAGGACAGGAAGAACCAAGCAGAATTTATGCAGACTCACGTCAATCCTCGTCGAGGAAGAGACTTGTGGGTCTGGTGACATCAGGAATAAAGACAACCAGAGAAATGGACGATGAACGCTGCTCGCTATGCCGTTGAGATCACCTTCTTCAGATGTGCCGGACATTCCTCAGCATGTCCACAGGAAAGCGAACTTCCCTTGTAAGGGAACAACGTCGCTGCTATGCCTGCCTGGGTCATAATCACCGGATAACAGAGTGCAGCCAGAAGATGGTATGTGGTATAGATGGCTGCTCTGGAGTACACTAGAGGCTCCTGCACTTCACGGGAGCTCTGACGAGCAATGACAAGGTGCAACGGGGCGAAGTTGAGAAGGGAGAACACCAGACTAGCCTCCAAAGGGTGAAGAGAGCTAACACAGGGGGCGCCTACCAAATAGACATAGCACCTGACCACAAGCGACCTAGAATGGGTCAACGTAAGGCTATTATGCCACCACCGGAATCGGCATTTAGTAGAGCTAAATCATGGAAGGTCGAAGCCGGTACAAGCACCATGGGGAAAAGAAATCCGCATAAATAGGTCAGGGAACCCATAACCAACAATGGAATTGATGATCGGCGTGAAGAACCCAACGATTGCGAGTTGTGACTACAAAGTTCCAGCAGAGTCGCACTTCCAATAGTGAAAGTCAGGGTGGAAGAAAAGAACCGAGAGGCGAAAGAAGCAGCAGTCACCGGAGCTCTCTTGGATTCAGGCAGCAACCGATCATATTGCACGCGTAGTCTAGCTTACCGGCTGCAGGCAGAGGGAAGGCCAGTTTCCCTCTCCATTGGCACAATCATGAAAGAAAGTAATAGTGTAAACACCGAAGAAATCAGTGTGAGAGTGGCTAGCGTAGGAGTCGGAAAGAGCAGATCCATCATTATCCCCAAGGTCATCATTGTTGAGAATCTACCGTCTTCCTTCAAATCGTCGGTCGCAGACACCCAAGATGTCATCATGTGGGAACACCTACGAGGTACTGCGCTACGCTAAGCACCGAAAAGAGTGGATCTCCTGATAGGTCCAGACGTACCACAAGCACTAGCACCATTAGAAGTAAGAACCGGGAAAGACGGAGAGCCGTTTGCAATACGCACCTTGCTAGGTTGGACTATAAATGGACCGCTTGGAGTGGCGAGCCGTGATTATGCCGTGATCAACCACTTTGTCAGAATGGCAACACTAAATTCGGAGACAAATCTGGAAAAACAAGTCAGGCGCTTCTGGGAATGCGACTCAGCCTACAGTAATGATGATCCCGTCTCTGTCGAAGACAAGAAAGTCCTGACGCAGTGGTCAACGTCAATTACTCAAGTGGACGGACACTACCAACTTCCCATCCCGTTTCGCCATGAAGAACCGGGACTCCCAGACAATAAGAAACTTGCCGAGCAGCGATTGGCAGGACTGAGAAAACGCCTCCTGAAGAACCCAGGGCTCTCTCAGAAGTATAAAGAAGAGATGAGACGTCTAATCGACGAGGGACTTGCTGAGCGAGTCCCACGTCAAGAACTCAGTGTTGCACCCGGGAAGACCTGGTATCTCCCACACCGCCCTGTGTTGAATCCCAACAAGCCAGAAAACGTGAGAATAGTGTTTGATTGTGCAGCCGAATATGAGTCGATGTCGTTGAACAGCCAGGTGATGCAAGGGCCAGACCTTAACAACAAATTGATGGGAGTCCTCATCAGATTCAGACAAGGAAAGGTGGCACTCATGGCTGATATCGAGGCAATGTTCCACCAAGTGCGAGTAGTACCCGAACATCGAAATGTCTTACGATTCTTATGGTGGACGGACGACAAGCTGTCAGGGGCCCCCACCACTTACCGAATGACGGTACATCTCTTTGGAGGAGTGTGGAGTCCTTCATGCACCGGGTATGCGCTGCAACGAACATTCCAAGACTACGGGGAAAGTCTTCATGACGACATCAAGAAAGCGAATCGTAACTTCTACGTCGACGATTTGCTTCTCTCAGTAGATTCGCCGGGAAAGGCAACGATAATTACCCATCGGCTGAGACAGCTGATGAAAAGGGGCGGATTCAGACTTACGAAGTGGATCTCTAATCACAAGGAGGTCCTCAAGGCAATTCCACAGACAGAGAAAGCTATGGGAGTAAAGGAAGTAATTTTGAAAGATGACAGGCTCCCCACTGAACGAGCGTTGGGAATCTTGTGGGACCTGGAAAAGGACGAACTAGCGGTCCGGGTCCGGGTCCAGATCCCTAAGAAACCGGAAACGAAAAGAGGCCTTCTGAGTATTGGTCAGCTCCATATATGACCCACTGGGACTCATCGCTCCGAGTGTCATAAGAGCCAAAATCATATTCCAAGATGAGTGTAGACGAGGTGTTGGATGGGATGAACAAATCACTGAACAAAACAGGGTCGCATGGCAAAGATGGCTGGGTGAACTACCTCACCTATCACGAGTTCACGTTCCACGGTGCTACCGACCAGAGGATATGAATCCAGTGACTACCGTGCAACTACATCTTTTCTGCGACGCCTCCCAACGAGCGTATGGAGCTGTATCGTATCTGAGAACCACGTGTAAAGATGGAACTCACCATATCTCCTTCGTGTGTGACAAAGCCAAGCTAGCCCCTCTGAAACAGCAGACCATACCTCGACTTGAGCTCTGCACGGCAGTACTGGCTGCTAAGGCAGACAAACAACTACGGCAAGAGCTTGAATTACATATAGACAGATCAGTGTTCTGGACAGACAGTACGGCAGTCCTTCAATACATACGAAACACCGAAAGACGCTTCCAGTCCTTCATGGCCAATCGAGTGGCAACGATACACGAGGACTCCAATGTAGAACAATGGCGCCACGTGACGTCGGCACTGAACCCGGCCGATGACGCTAGTCGTGGATTACATGGAGCAGAGCTCAACGAGGAGGGCAGGTGGATTCGGGGACCTGCTTTCCTCTTTTTGGAAGAAGATAGTTGGCCAAAGAGTCCATTGAGGATTCCAGCCCTCACAGACGGAGACTCAGAGGTGAAGAAGGAAACCACGGTGCTGACGGCGAACGTTGACCAGGGGGAGGGTATCCTCGATAAGCTATGGGCCAGGTACTCATCGTGGCATCGACTTCTGAAGAGCGTAGCGTGGATTAGAAGGTTTATAGAATGGCGGCTTGGGAAGCGAAAGAACAAATATCACCGGAAAAATCGGCTCCAGGTCAGCGAATTGGAAGAGGCGAAATTAGCTGTCTTAAGATTTATGCAAAGGAAAGGATTCCCTCGAGAACTAGGAATGTTACTACAGGGACAACCCGTGAGAGGTAGCGACATAAGGCGGCTGGAACCTCATCTAGACACAGACGGTCTGATCAGAGTAGGTGGCCGACTGAAGCACGCCGCTCTCCACCCAGACCAGGAGAATCCCATACTATTACCAAGGGACAACATGATCACGGGGCTCATCGTGAGAGAGGTACACTCAACTAGAGCTGGGCACTCACGACAAGAACACACTCTTGCCATAATACGTGAGACGTACTGGATACCTAAGTGCCGAAAATTACTCGACTGCACAATACAGACGTGTGTGACTTGTCGAAGAAGCAACTGGAGGCCTACCCATCAACGCCAAGCCGACCTGCCAGAAGATCGAGTGCGCCCAGGAGGCCGGCCGTTCACCTACACTGGAATTGATTGCTTCGGCCCTTTTTTGGTTAAACAAGGACGAGCCCGGGCGAAGAGATGGGGATGCTTATTCACCTGCCTGACCACCAGAGCCATACACCTAGAAGTCCTCACCTCACTAGACACCGACTCATTCCTCAATGCCCTAACAAGATTCACCTGCCGCAGGGGACCTCCCAAGCGTGTTCGGTCTGACAGGGGAACCAATATGATTGGAGCTAACCGAGAGTTACGAAAGGCGGTGAACGGCTGGAACAACAGTGACAAGTTCGGGAATGCCCTTCTACAGAAACAGATAGAATGGCAGTTCAACCCCCCGACAGCCTCTCACATGGGAGGAGTGTGGGAGCGACAAATCCGCACTGTAAGGAAGGTCCTCCAGGGAGTGGTGAGCACCCAGACACTAGAGGATGAACGCCTCAGCGCTGTGTTCTGTGCCGTAGAAGAGATCATCAACGGAAGGCCCATCACCCCAGTGTCTGACGACCCAAAGGATCTAGAAGCACTAACGCCGCTCCACATACTACGGATGAACCCGGAGACACTGTCCACCGGAGGCGATCGGTCCATGACAGAAGGGTACCGACGAAGATGGAAGCATGCCCAATTCATTGCGGACCAATTTTGGAAAAGGTGGGTAAAAGAATATCTCCCAACATTACGTCAGCGACAAAGGTTCTTCAAAACTCGCCGTAATCTCCACGCTGGGGATATCGCGATCATCTCTGGACAACCCCTTCCCAGGAGTCAGTGGATGCTTGGGAGAGTACTGGAAGCTCTACAGAGCAAAGATGGCCTGGTGCGAAGTGTTAAAGTGAAGACAAAGGACTCAGTGTTAATACGCCCAGTTGGAAGGGGTGGGAGAGTGAATCTAATAATATGCTGTGATTTCGTGCGAAGCTCGACAGGGGGAGTGTTACCGCCACAGTAAGATAAGCTAGACGAGAGAGAAAGAGAGGGATAACCATAATAAGATAAACTAGGCGAGAGAGAGAGAGAGAGAGGGGATGAGATAAGAGATATGGTGTTGACAACGAATTTGCTGACCAATCTGCTGAGGTGTTTCAATACGAAAACATATGGCCCTCGCCTCCGGGCTGAGATTGCTCTCAAGGGTAGTCTACTGATTTCTACAGGACAGACAACACGTTGGTTCAGACCACTAGACCCTAAAACGTGAGTGATCGTGAAGTATTAGAATCTGCTAAGAAACTCTAAATAACTTTAATAAGTATATTTGTGAACTGCAATTTGATCATATTATACCAATTGTCTCCTGTATCAATAGTTATAACATGCGAGTTATATTTAAGATGTTAACAGGCTATGTACTGTATATTGATTGTATTTCATAATATGTGTCCTGAGATAACAGCATTTGTTATATGAGAAATGTTCTTTAACAGGTTTTGACCGAATTATATGGTATGCGTCAACGTTGAGGGTTTATTTCTCCAGCAACAAACCAATAACGCTCCTATGAGCGTTAACACCCACGAACAAACAGCAGTTGGATAATGAGTGTAGAACCATTGACAAAATAAAATTTCCAGACTATATGAAAAATCAAAGAAATGCAGAGCTATTCTACAAGGAAATGTCAAGTATGAAAGATGATTTTGGTGAACCATATTTCCGTGAGCTGCCATACTTTGCTCTGAAGATATTGCCTTTGCCCACATCAAATGTTGATGTAGAAAGAATCTTTTCCAAAGTGAATCTGACCAAAACTAAGCAAAGAAATATTCTTTCTACGCAGAATTTAACATCTCTAATCATTCCATCTGAAATGGTTCACAAATGTGGAGGATGTGTCTCATACGAGCCATGTGAAAATTTGATTCGGATTTTAAAAATCCTAATGATTAATTGTAAATACCATGTATATGTATTATTACCTTTGTATTTCATTACAAATGGGGAAATATATGAACATTTTGTTAAAATAAATTTTTTTCTAATCCGTAATACTTCTTTTTTATTCCACACCAAAATAAAACGTATTTCTATATCAATAAATATCGTCTTTGTATATTTTCTATTTATTTCCTGTTTAATTCAGTTACTCAAAAATTTTACACGTTTTCTCTTATGTGACGTATGGCAACTGGCCGGTGTGAACTAAGAGGTAACACTGATGGAGCATTATTGGAGCGGTGTCATTCACTGGCTGGCCTTGGTAGTGGGAGGAAGTCTCAGTTTGTCAGTGGTGGATACCTTTTCAAATAGAGTTTAGTTGAGTATTATCGATTCAGTGCTGCTCTATTATTATTTATTTAGTGTAAAGTGCAATCAATGGTTATTACAAAGTAGTTCACGGCTATTCACTGTGCATATATTAGTGGTTTATTAAGGATTATTTTTATTCTTTATTCTCTTGATTTAATTTATCTTATGGAACCTACACACTTATCATGGTCAATTTTTTTTTATTGAATTTTATTTAAATCTTTTGTAATGTGTATTCCAAACCTTCACTCCTGAACTGTTGGGATAAAGAGAGGGCTGTGATTGAACCTTGGACTAAGTTGTGCTCAGTTACCAATTTGTTTATTGTTTATGTTTTTGTTGTGCCATATTTGCCCTCATTAGTATATTAATCTTTAACGTAATTCAAGTTGATAAGTTATGGCATAACAGTATAATGGTGTATAACAGTGTATAATAGTAAGTATAGTATAGCGTATAATAGTGTATAATTGTCACCGCCACGCACAATTGTGTGCGCCGGCCACATGTTAAGTGAAGAAACTGTTTACAACTCAGAATAGCTTACTAAGCGAGATGGAGTTGGTAGCAGCTGTGTGACTGCCTGAGAGACAGACTATCTCTTTCTACTGTAGAGGCAACTTCTTGATTCTCGTAAGCCAACATTTTCCTGCAGGACGTTATATTTGTTCTCGTTGGTCTAACCCTATATCCCAGAACGTGAGTGTGATTGTGAACTGTTGAATCCTCTGAGAACTCTAAATAACTCTAATAAGTGTAATTATGTGCTGTATATTGATTGTATTACTCAAACTGCTGGTACATCAAGACATGTACCAACAGTTGTTATATGTGAATTGTATTCAACAGGTTTTGACAGAATTATACCCATCGCATCAACGACAAGGGTATTATTGTCCTGCACAAACCAAAATAGCTCCTATGAGCGATTACAGTCAAAACGTGGGATAGGACCACCGTGGAGCTGCCGCTGGATCACGCCATCGCAGGGAGGAAGAGGAACCTAAGTCAGAAAGACTGGACTTCGTGTCAATATTGTTCGAAAGATCGCGCGAGAGTGTTAGTGTTCATTGCGAATAGCCGCACGGGCAACCGCGAGAACTGGTGTCAGAAGAGACTGGTCTCGGTGCCAAAATTGTTTGGACAAGCGCTCAGGAGTGTTACCGTTCATTACGCACAGGCCACGAGGACCCGTGTCAGATAGGAGCAGCCTCAGTGTCAATAATATTCATGCGAACACGCGAGAGAGATAGTGATCAAAGCGTACAGCCAGACTAGATCGCCAAGTCTAAAAAGGCTGGTGTGTGTGTGTAAATAAGAAATAAGAACGAGTGAGGTGCGCTTTCTGTTAGAAAATAAAGGGTTGTGACAGCTAGGTAATGTTGTGTAAGTAGGCAAGGGCGCCGCAGTAGTGTTTGTGACACCAGTTGTGTAATGAGTCCCTATATTAATTGTGGAGTCTCTGTGGTTGTGTTAAGTGTGATATCACTCGTGCGTATGGCACGCCACGTATTTGAGGGACATCGCTCGCGTGTATGACACGTGTTTGTGTAATATCACTCGTGCGTATGGCACGCGCTTGTGTGACGTCACTCGTGCATATAACACTATTTGTGTAACGTCACTCGTGCGTATGGCACTGTTTGTGTAAAGTCATTCATGTGTATGGCACTGTGTGACGTCACTTGTGCATATGGCACGCGTGAGTGTGTCACTCGTGTGTATGGCACTGTTTGCGTGACGTCACTCGTGCGTATTGCACTGTGTGACGTCACTCATGCTTATGAAACGCGTCAGTGTGACATCTCCAATTGTGTGATGTAGCCATCGTGGGGCATCACCATGAGTAGTAGCTGGTACTAAGCGTTACTGCATACATTTATCGAGCAAAACAGATCACGCTCATTGTTCTGGCAGTCATGGACATGGAAGGGAATAAGTAAAAAATGAGACACTGTTGCGTCACACCCACCCTGCCAAGGCAGCGTGAGATAAACCTGTGTCCCGAGAAGAGAAGGAACCACCAGACGGAGGGATTGAGGGACAATTATGTGAGCATTACCAACAGACACAGCAGATGTTCGCTCACATGACAGCGATAATGCAGAACGTCACCGAAGGTATGAATTGACTACAAAGTAAGGGCAGCACAAAACTAGGTGATAGCAAAGCCAACCTCCAGAAGGAGGACCTCAAAAGAATAATTCAGGAAACCATAGCCACTGAGACATCGGCTGATGCAGCATCATATTTTACAGACGGCCCGGTGGACCCAAAACATCATAGATTTGGAGTGGCCTTCTACACCCAAGGTCAAAGCCTCTTATGGAGACTTTCTAATGACTGCTCCACCATACAAACAGAGTTGGTAGTAATCTCAAAGGCCCAAACAAACAACATTCACCACCTTCTCCGGGTCATCACACGATACCCACCACCTAGATAGCTTAGGAAGTATCCTCCCCAGCAGGTGCGGACCCCAGTTCGGGGGGTGCGCCACTCCGAAACTGACCACGTCCAAGAGTGGGGGTTAGTGGTAAGCGTTCACTGACCGAGGGTCCGCTTACACTTGCAAACCTGCAGTAGCCTTTCATATCTGCAGGTAGGATAAACTCCATCCCCAATCCCAAATCCGGCCTGGCTGCTCCAAGAGCTCCAGCCGGAACCACCAAACGGGCCACCTACAGGCAAGGCCCGTGTCCGACTACGGTCCGACAATCTCAACAACAACAGAAGATCGCGGAAAGGTGTCATCACTACCAGACACAACCTTCCTTAAACCGAAACTGACGAAGAAACGCTATATACTCCAAGAGGACTCCCGGCGCTCAACTTAACAGCGGAGCCGGGAACATTTCACTAGTGGGAGAGCGGAAGTACTTCCGAGCATCAAGCTCGCTCACCGAAACCACTAACGTTGATGAAGGATCAAAATAATGACCCGCCGAGGTCCGAATGCTGGTTGCGAGAACTGTTAGAAAATATGAGGTTCCCCCAAAGGCTGACGCCAAAGTTCAGCGGAGGAACTTGTGGTGAATACTGGGAGGTCAAGGGCCCTTCCAGTGACACATTGGGATGCCACAGATACTTGATGCTTTGAAATTAGAGACACCTTTCGTCGCCTACGCCAGCTCCACTAAGGACGCTTTGCGAGGATGCCTGCAGATACAAGACTCCAAAGCATGGTACAAGGAAGCTTTGGACACATCAGAGAAACGTCATGGCAACACGCACACTTGCGTCTGTCAGCTAATAAAGTCCAACTGTGAGACTAAATGCCACGAAAGGCCCCCAACAGTTCTCAGACGAATTGGGGAATTGCATGAGGACCTTGAAGGTTCTGGGAGAACTACATCTGATTGACAAGTATGAATCAATACATACGTTAGCTGAGAGATTCAAGGGAAAGATAAGGGACAATATGTGGATAAGATGCATAAATACAAAATGAAGCAAGGGAAGCCTCCTGGGATCGAGTGAATGTTGGAATTGACTATGGATATTTGGTCGACAAGGCGGGGGAGGCCCCAAATGGACAGGGACTGAAGGAACCAAGCAGAATATATGCAGACTCACCCTCACGCCAATCATAGTCGAGGAAGAAACTTGTGGGTCTGGTGACATCAGGAATAAACACAACCAGAAAAACGGACGATGAACGCTGCTCGTTATGCCGCGGAGATCACCTTCTTCAGATGTGCCGGACATTCCTCAGCATATCCACTGGGAAGCAAACTTCCCTCGTAAGGGAAGAACGTCGCTGCTTCGCCTGCCTGTGTCGTAATCACCGGATAACGGAGTGCAGCCAGAAGATAGTATGTGGTATAGATGGCTGCTCTGGAGTACACCCGAGGCTTCTGCACTTCACGGGAGTTCTGACGAGCAGTGGCAAGGCGCAACAAGGCGAAGTTGAAAGAGGAGAACACCAGACCAGTTTCCAAAGGGTGAAGAGAGCAATCACTGGGGGCACTTACCAAATATACATATTACCTGACCACAAGCGACCATTATGCCACCACCGGAATCGGCAACTAGTGGAGCTAAATCATGGAAGACCGAAGCCGGTGCAAGCACCATGGGGAAAAGGACTGGGAGTACACAAAGCGTGCTGGTGACCACGAATAGAGGAAATCCGCATAGATGGGTCAGGGAAACCATAACCAACAACGGAATTGATGATCGGCGTGAAGAACCCAATGATTGCGAGTTGTGATTACAAAAGTCCAGCAGAGTCGCACTTCCAATAGTGAAAGTCAGGATGGCGGAGAAGAACCAAGAGGCGAAGGAGCAGTGGTCACCGGAGCTCTCTTGGTTAGGTTAGTCTAGCTAACCGGCTGCAGGCAGAGGGAAGGCCAGTTTTTTCCCTCTCCATTGGCACGATCATGACGGAAAGAAGGAGTGTAAACACCGAAGAGATCAGTGTAAAGGTGGTTAGCGTAGGAGAAAGAAAGAGCCGATCCCTCACTATCCCTAAGGACATTGTTGTTGAGAATCTACCGTCTTCTCTGAGAGTTTTCGGTCGAAGACACCCAAGACGTCACCATGTGGGAACACCTCCGAGGTACTACACCACGCCAAGCAATGAAAAGAGTGGATCTCCTGATAGGTCTGGGTGTACCACAAGTATTAGTGGCGTTAGAAGTAAGGCCCGGGAAGGACGGAGAGCCGTTTGCAACATGCACCCTTCTGGGCTGGACTATAAATGGACCGCTTGAAGTGGTGAGCCGTGATTATGCCGTGATCAACCACCTTGTCAGAAGGGCAACATTAAATTCGGAAACAAATCTGGAAAAATAAGTCAGAAACTTCTGGGAATGCGACTCAGCCTACAGTAACGATGATCCCGTCCCTGTCGAAGACAAGAGAGTCTTGATACAGTGGTCAACGTCAATTACTCAAGTGGACGGACACTACAAACTTCTCATCCTGTTTCACCAGAAAGAACCGGAACTCCCAGACAATAAGAAGCTTGCCGAACAGCGATTGGCGGGACTGAGAAAATGCCTCCTAAGGAACCTAGGGCTCTCTCAGAGGTATCAAGAAGAGATAAGACGTCCAGTCGACGAAGGACATGCTGAGCGAGTCCCACGTCAAGAACTCAGTGTTCCACCCCGTGTTGAATCCCAACAAGCCAGAAAGGGTGAGAATAATTTTTGATTGTGCAGCCGAATATGACTCGATTTCATTGAACAGCCAGGTGATGCAAGGGCCAGACCTTAACAACAATTTGATGGGATTCCTCATTAGATTCAGACAAGGAAACGTGGCACTCATGGCTGATATCGAAGCAATGTTCCACTAAGTACGAGTAGCACCCGAGTCTTATGGTGGATGGGCGACCAGCTGCCAGAGGCCCCCACCACTTGCCGAATTACAGTACATCTCTTTGTAGGTATTGCAGCCCTTCATTGTCCGGGTATGTGCTACAACGAACATTCCAAGATTACAGGGAAAGTCTCCATGACGACATCAAGAAAGCGAATCGTAACTTCTACATTGACGATCTGCTTCTCTCAGCAGATTCGCCGGGGAAGGCAACGATAATTACCCATTGACTGAGACAGCTGAGGAAGAAGGGTGGATTCAGACTTACGAAGAAGGTCTGTAATCACAAGGAAGTCCACAAGGCAATTACAGAGACAGAGAAAGCCGTGGGAGTGAAGGAAGTCATTTTGAAAGACGACAGGCTCCCCACTGAACGAGTGCTGGGAATCTTGTGGGACCTGAAAAGGACGAACTAGCGGTCCGGGTCCAGATCCCTAAGAAACCGGAGACGAAACGAGGCTTTCTGAGTATGGTCAGCTCCAAATATGACCCACTGGGACTCATCGCTCTGAGCGTCATAAGAGCCAAAATTATATTCCAAGATGAGTGTAGGCGAGGTGTTGGGTGGAATGAACGAATGGCTGAACAGAACAGGGTGGCTTGGCGAAGATGGCTGGATGAACTTCCTCACCTATCAAAGGTACTCGTTCCACGGTGCTACCCACCCGAGGATGCAAATCCAGTGGCTGCTGTGCAAATACACCACTTCTACGACGCCTCCCAATGAGCGTATGGAGCTGTATCGTATCTTAGGACCACGTGTGAAAATGGAACCCACCATATCTCCTTCGTGTGTGGCAAGGCCAAGCTAGCCCCTCTGAAATAGCAGATCATACCTTGACTCGAGCTCTGCGCGGCAGTACTGGCTGCCAAGGCAGGCAAACAACTACGACGAGAACTTGAATACAAATAGACAAATCAGTGTTCTGGCCAGACAGTACGACAGTCCTTCAGTACAACAAAACACCGAAAGACGCTTCCATTCCTTTGTGGCCAATCGAGTGGCAACGATACACGAGGACTCCAATGCAGAACAATGGCGCCACGTGAAGTCGGCACTGAACCGAGCCGACGACGCTAGTCATGGACTACATGGAGCAGAGCTCAACGAGGAGGGCAGGTGGATTCGGAGACATACTTTCCTATTGATGGAAGAAGACTGTTGGCCACAGAGTCCAATGAGGATTCCAGACCTCACAGACGGAGACCTAGAGGTGAAGAAGGAAACCTCGGTGCTGACGACGAACGCTGACCAGGGGGAGGGTATCCTCGATAAGCTATGGGCCAGGTACTCCTCGTGGCATTGACTTTTGAATAGCGTAGTGTGGATTAGAAGGTTTATAGAATGGCGGCTAGGGAAGCGAAAGAACAAACATCACCGAAAACATTAACTCAAGGTCAGCGAATTGGAAGATGCGAAATTAGTCGTCTTAAGATTTATGTAAAGGAAAAGGTTCCCTCGAGAACTCGGAATGATACAACAGGGACAACCAGTGGGAGGTAGAGACGTGAGTCGACTGGAACCTCAGCTAGACACTCACAGTTTGATCAGAGTAGGCGGCTGACTGAAACATACCGCTCTCCACCCAGACCAGAAGAAGCCCATACTGTTGCCGAGGGACAACAGGATCTCCTGTGGCTTATTGTGAGAGAGGTACACTCAACTAGAGCTGGACACTCAGGACGAGAACACACTCTTGCCATAATTCGTGAGACATACTGGATACCTAAGTGCTACAAATTACTCGACTGCACAATACAGACGTGTGTGACTTGTCGGAGAAGCAACTTGAGGCCCACCCACCAACTCCAAGCCGACCTGCCAGAAGATGGAAGCATGCCTAATTCATCGCGGACCAATTTTAGAAGAGGTGGGTAAAGGAATATCTCCCAACACTACATCAGCGACAAAGATTCTTCAAAACTCGCCGTAATCTCCACGCTGGGGATATCGTGATCATCTCTGAACAACCCTTCCCCAGGAGTCAGTGAATGCTAGAGAGAGTACTGGAGACATTACCGAGGGCAGATGGCCTGTTGCGAAGTGTTAAAGTGAAGACAAAGGACTCAGTGTTAATACGCCCAGTGACGAGACTGCCTGTTGGAAAGGGTAGGAGAGTGAATCTATTGGTAGGCCGTAATTTCGTGGGAAGCCCGACAGGGGGAGTGTAACACCTTGTTTGGTACGGCAACCGCCGAAGATGTGGCCAAACTAGGAAATAAAATGAGTGCAGTTTCAGACGCAGTTAGGAAACAAAATAGGGCCATTGCACAGTTGTTGCCGGTTCATCAACTAATTGCCGCGTTACATATATCTGAAACTAATTATCATCTAACTCCTATCTTTTAGGAGCATGAAGTGGAATATTTTTATCCCTTATTAGAAGCAACATGAACACACAGGGAAATACTAATACACATTCCACTAAAATCACAAAAAAAAATTTAATGCATGGCATTTGGAACCAGTTCCACTAAAAGCGAATGAGGGAATATTAATTCTGAACAAACAAACTGAACTAATAGTAGTATCAGAGGATTTTTCATTAGTTACTGTGGCTAAGCATGAAGTCCTAAATCATTGTAAATCAACATATTTGCATCTGCATGTGAATTAGCTCTGTTACAAACTAATGCCTCTATAGCTCTACAACATTGTGTATACACTCCAATACCACATAGGTTAGTGTTTCACCCACATGTCAATAATGTGCAATGTTTCTTTTTCCCGAATCAAACCAGTGTGATACTTATATGTCAGGATGTAGGCAAACATTTAATGGTAGAAGGTTTCATATAGCACCAGACTATTGTGAAATTAGCAGTAATGCTATCATAACCTTGCCTACTCGCCATCATCTTGCATTTCCCTAAAATATAAGTTTCAGAAATCTCCATATTGTTTCTGATAAGCTTAACCGCCTGTCTTATATTGATGAGACACAGTTTCCTGACTTACAGGATTCTCTTCCTTTATACTTATCTTCTTGTATAATCCTACCCGGTTTTATTATACCTACCATCATATTTATCAGTTCCTTGATTGTTATGATAATTTGTTATAGAAAGGTTTCTTCTAGGTACACAATAGTTTCTAAGAAAACTTTTCAGAAGGAATTGCAAAAGCATTTAAACGACGAAAAAGTTTAGCTAAGCACACCTTTTTGTAACAAGGTGAGGCACACCTAGGTATTAATCCGTGAGGTCATCGGTTGGGGATGATCGAGCGGTGTAACAGCACAATTCGTATTATATAAATATATACCCAATGTATTCACCAAGTCATTCATCCATGAGTATGAATCAATTGGTGAGTTGACATCTCCGCCATGGAGCGAGCGAGGTCAGCGCCTCTCAACAACAACAACCTGACTCATATCCTGTAAGGCGCCCGCCTGACAGGATGTGCGTGAGAGAGAGACTTTGATATCACCTGTTACCCAGTGAACAACTCAATTAAGTGTTCTCCCATATTAGTGCACTAAGACACTTCCCTTAGTGTAGAAGAGAAGGTACAATATACTCTCAACTAAATTCAGTACCTGTGAAACTATATTTTTCTACAATAAAATAAAACCAATAAAGTGTTTACTTCAGCCCTGCCACTTATCAAATCAAGAACTAATGTATATACAATTATATATATTGTGTGACCAACACACTCTTTGCCACCTTCATCTTCTTTAATTCTGAAGTTACCATCAGATGAACGGAGAGGGGGCTGCGCCACGAATGATTGACCCATAAAATGTTTTAATGGAATTGAAAAATTCATGCATCATGTGCTGATCTGTAATTTGTTTGTATTTCACATGCTTTACTTTTAAGCCAGTCGTTCTTTAGGTTGCCAAGTTCCCACTGGGCCGTCGCTATCTTCTTACGGAAGGTATCAGCTTTGGTTCGAGACTGAGTGTTGTTTTGTCCGTGAGTATTTTGATTGCCTGGTCATTTTCATGAAAACAGTCCTGGTGTATTCTTTTGATCTGGCTAAGGGTCTCTCTGCAGGTTTTGCCATAGCAGTGTCGAGAATGTCCCATTTGGGACTGAGATTCGCATTGTTTGCTGTTGGGTTGTTTATAAGCCCATGTTCGAGCTGCTCTTTGAAATCATTTGCCACAGCTGGATCCTCCAGACTCTCAGAGGCTTGCTGCTTTAACCGTCTTAGGGCGACGTGAAGTGAGGGCTTGGATCTGACAAGCCGATGATCAGTGTCACAGTGGTCTGAGCTACACATAGCAAGGGTGATGAGGACATCTCAGCGATCTCTTTCTCTGACAATGAGGTAGTCAATGAGATGCCAGTGTTTGGACCGTTGGTGTAGCCACGAACCCTTGAAATTGTCGGCCTGCCGAAACAAGGTATTGGTGATAGTGAGGTTGTGAGCAGCAAACTTGCTGACGAGGAGTAGGCCGTTGGGATTACACTTCCCTCGTCCGTTTCTCCCTTTGGTTCCATGCCAAATGTTAATGTCTCTGCCAACTATGGCATTGAAGTCACCAAGGAGAACAACCTTGTGTTCTCTGGGGATAGAGGTTAGCACTCTGTTGAGGTCGTCATAAAAAGCCTCCTTGATGTCATCCTCTGCATCCAGTGTTGGGGCGTATGCACTGATGAAAAAGGCATGACGTGAGTGATTTAGTGGCACTCGAAGTGTCATGAGGCACTCATTGATCCCAATAGGCATTTCAGTTAGCCTGTGGAGGATTCGTTGGTGAATGGCAAAGCCAACTCTATAAATGCTATTTCTCTCCGGAGCAGGCTTACTTTTCCAGAAGAAGGTATAGCCAGACCCCCGTTCTGCGAATTGGCCCTCATCTGGGAGCCAGGACTCACTAATGGCTGCTATGTTGATGTTATACCTAGCCAGCTCTTTTACCACAAGGGCAGTTATTATTTCAAGGACGATCATTTGTGCCAGTATCCAGTAGGGTCCTGACATTTCACGCAGCGACCATAAGAGGTTTTATGGTTTGTTTTTGTCTGGACCTGTGATTTTGATTGTGTTTTCGACAGCATAAGGATGGCCTTACAGGGTGCGGCTGCCCAGTCAGGTTGGGATTTTAGGCAAGCTCTGTTTAGCGCACCTTTTCTAGCTCCCTCCCCATGTGGGGTGAGCAGAGTCACTCCTCGAAAAGGGCTGCTCAGTCACACAAACAGGACCGGATTGCACTGCTGCCTTGATCCTAGAGCATAAACGACTATCTTACCTGTGCCGCCCATGTGCAGAGTTCTGACTTGAGACTCCCGGCAGTCATCTCTGCCTGTCCCCTTCGCCACTCGTCCATCGCCATAGGACTTTTGGGGGTATAGGCGATTTGATGATGATGAGAGGTATGATGAATTTGATGATGGCTAACCATGAGTTAATATATGTGGAGAGGCAGGAGCGCAGGCTGCAACCACACATCTTGGCTCTCCCTTTTCCTGATCCAGTGGTGCAAGTGTTGTGACGACTGGGGAGAAGGAGAGTTGTAATGGACTGCCGATAGCCCAGTTTGTTGGGCTTCGCCTTAGTTGCCTGTCCAACAGGCATTGCCTTCGTCCACCGGTGTAGTCATTGGGTTATCCATGGTGGTCACCTCTTCTGCTTACACCGCCGTTAGGTTCTTGTTGGAGCTCTGTAAGCATGTCTACCTGATGCGGGGCTCCACCGTAGATATTTCGTTTGGGGTTTACTCCCGTAGCCTTATACCTACCAAGGTTAATCCGCAAGGCAGCGGGACAATGGTTGGTAGGCGCCAGAACCTGTTCACATGCTAGTGGGCCTATGCGCCGTCCTTCTGGGGCCCATTGCTTCTCTGAGATCCATGCTGATCTAGCCTGGGCCCAGGAGGCCATCAAGCAGGAGTCTTGATAGTGAAGAGGCTGTGTACTGGCAGGGGAAGATTTATGCAAGTTGCTTCCCTGTTCACCACGAGGGCTAGCCAGCGGCGGCAGCTGAAAGAGAGAGGGAACAAGCATTTTTTGCATCTTAACACAATCATAATGCTATCTCTCTACACGCATTTCACCATCCTGTGTGCAACACACACACACACACACACACACAGCTATGTTACACTAACCGAACCATAATGAATCTCAACCTAACCTAACCTAATCTGTCCTGACCTAACCTAACCTAATCTAATCTAACCTTACTTTACTTTACTGTAACCTAATCTAAGATGGCCTTACTTAATCTAAACATAATCATTATCTAACGTAACCTCACCTAACCTAACCGTAACCATAATCTAACCTAACCAGGGTGTCCTACATAACATCTTGATTCAACAAATTACCAAAAATATGAGTTAAGCCTTTGGACAATTTGACCTAATTGTCTCCAGAACAAAAGGATCAATTATAACAAGGGTGATAATGATAATATAATAAAACTTAACATAAGTATTAGAGTAATAACAATTAATGATTATATTAACACAGAATAATAGAGTAATTGTTAAAATATTATATGTGATAATTTATAATAATTTCGTACTTTCTTTCTTTCCAGGTGTATGGAACAAGGTCCTGGAAACTGGTGTACACATGCTGCGCCATCAACAATGTACACCTCCTCCATACTATACCATCAACACTGTACATCTCCCCCATACCATACCACCATCAACATTGTACACCTCCCCGATACCATGCCATCAACACTGAACACCTCCCCCATACCATACCATCAACACTGTACACCTCTCCCATTACCACACCATCTACACTGTACACCTCCCCATATCATCAACGCTGTACACCTCCACCATACCATACCATCAACACTGTATACCTCCCGCAAACCATACCATCAACACTGTATACCTCCCCCATACCATACCATCAACACTGTATACCTCCCCCATACCATACCATCAACACTGTACACCTCCCCCAAACCATACCATCAACACTGTACACCTCCCCCATTATCAAGTCATCTAAACTGTACACCTCCCCATACCATCAACACTGTACACCTCCCCATACCATCATCACTGTACACCTCCCCATACCATCAACACTGTACACCTCCCCCATAACAAACCTTTTTCCACTGGCTGCACGTGCACTGTCCTTCCTCATTATGGCAGGATTCACTGTTTGGTATAGCAAGTTGTATCATGATGCATACATGTGGATCAGGCATTTACTTCGTATTAGGATGTATAAGTGTGGATCAGGCATTTACCTGGTATCAGGACTATTTCGGCCATGATAGGTGAATATTTGGGCGAAATAGATTTGCGATGGGAATATCGTTGACGAATATCTGTGTTGCCAGAAACCAAATAACTCCGAGAGGATCTCATGTGTGACCAAGGACAGTTCTGTTATAAAGGCATTCTTCCTTCACGAGTTTGCCAAAAAGTCACCTTTACAGAGTATCCCAGCAAGCGTCGCCAAGTCGAAGGAGAATGTTCACCTTCAACTTCCCGATTGTGCTCACTTCGCACTTGATGTCGGTCACTTCCTCAAAAGATCGCCCTGGCCTGCTGATATCGACTAATAGTCCACTACATCCTTTCTACTCGATCACTATGGGCTGCTAGAAGCTTGTCGGGTATGGCAACGCTTCATCGGCAAAACCCACAGAACAGCAACGACGAGCACAACAAAACGTATCTGCTGACAGTGTATTCGAGTTGGGAATGAAAACCCTTACACCACAGAAAGAACTTATGGAGCATGTACAAAGTAAGGGTCGATTAACACATTGGTGGAAACACATGGGGGCAAGGGTGTGGCTGTCAACTATTCTTGATTCTACAGCTTGACTAACTAGACTGTTCCATAGGTCTACCACTATGTGTGAAGAAATATTTCCTTATGCTCGTTGTGCATTATAACTTGACGAGCTTATTAGTTATGTCGGCTCGTGTTGGTGGTACGCGACATCACAAAATGTCCCAGGTTCACGTTTTACATCCAGGAGTTTGAATGGCAATGAGATTGTCCTATTGTGTCTTGTCTGAAGAGTTGTTAGTCCTAAGGCAACCAGTCTACTTGGTTAATCGAGCTGATAGTTCCGTGATCATCTGTGTTGTTCCCTTTCTACGGATGTTAGGTCTTTCTAGAAGTTGCTTTTCCATCCCTGTATATAGTAATCCAGAGTGAGACGCCCTTGTTATTTATGAAGGCGAAGGTATTATTTGTAATTCCTAAATCTCGGTTTGGCTTTTGTCATTGCTGCCCCCACTTGTTATACCGCCTTCAGTGACTGATCTATCACAACGCCTAGATTTTTTCCTTGTCAGTAGTATCCAGGAAACTGTTATTGACGGAATAGTTGTGATTAGGGTTGTATCTTATGAGTAAAATCTTATTTTTTTAATGTTAAAGAGCATTTGCCTGTCTTGAGATCTTTTTCCATCGTTGTTACATCGTCTCGACTTGATACTTTGTCAAATATCTTCGTGTCGTCCGCAAACTTGATAATGTGGCTCGATATATTTTCATCTTTGTCATTTATGTAGATCGCAAACAAGGTGGGTCCAAGGATAGAGCCATGAAGTACTCCATTTAGAACTTTTTCGTTCTATATGTACTACGCTTATGACCACCGTTTGTTACCTGTCTTTTACCTGCCTTCAAGCCAGTTGTTAATCCACTTCAAAATCATGTCTGTGATGCCATGTGCCTGGCTGGATCTTAAGAGGCTAGCCGTGCAAGTGGGACTTTGTCAAATGTCGTAGAAATATCCACTGGTAGACCTTGGTGCACGTAGTCTGTTATGGTTTCAAGGAAAGTCAGTGTGTCGAGCAGGTTTTTCGTCCCATGAATCCATATGATGCGTTGATAAGTCTGTGATCTGTCAGGTGTTGGTTGATGGTTTCCCTCAAAATTTTCTAAGAGTTTGCATGTTTGTGATGTTAGGCTGACCGGCCTGTAGTTTTCTGTTGCACTTTTACCACCCTTCTTGTATAGTGGGGTGACGTTCGTTGATTTCCAGTAGCAAAGCGTTTTAGCTTGATCCAAGGATTTCTTAGTGAGACGCAAAGCAGTTTTACCACCTCCTTCATCACCTTGGTCTGTGCTTTGTCCACTCCTGGGGGTTTTGATTTCTTTCAAGCTGGCTACTTTCCTTTTGATGTATTTCTTCTGTAATTGGTATCTCTCTTAATTCATTTTCCACCTGAGGTATACATTGTGCATACTGATACCAAATAATCACATACGGCTTTTGTCTGTCTGTCTGTCATCCTTCACTTCCAGATTGTTTCGTCCTTTAGAGGGCCAACAGTATCCTTGGTTTTATTTTGCTTCTGGCATCTTTCTTAATATTTTGAGCTTGCTTCGTCTGGAAGTGTCGTTAGGCAGATCTGATTTCCTGATTGGCCACATTTAGGAGCCTTTTGCACAATGTATATTCCACATGGTGACCTATGTTCTGGTATATCTCTAACAGCATTGTAAGAAAAAATTTTTGTTTTATTATTTATTTCTATTTATTTAATTTTACTCTTTCTTTATTCTCTAATTCTCTTTTCTTATTCTTAATCTTTCCTTCTTTGTTCTTTACTCTCTGATGGGAGGTGAGGGGTTCGCCTGTGATCACTCCTCCCACCTGAGGGTAATCTCATATGAGGGGAGAGGGAGAGAGGATATCTGAGGTGATAAGTTATGATATTTCTAATGACTCACTGGATCACTGCATAACACCAAAGACATGTATGGCAATGTTTTACTCAACACCAAACGGGGGGGGGCGGGGGGGAGGGATTTTAACACTTCTTACCGGTTACTTTGCTTATTGAACACCTACATTTCGAACGGATAAAACCTATATATTGAAATTAGTTAATTTTACCGCCACATCACCCCGTTAAGTACTGGACTGCGGTGTCCCTCAGGACCCATTTAGTTTAAAACTCGGGTTGAAACACGACGACCCTCTTCAAGGGAAGATATTGTTTAATAATACAGGCGAAAGGCTCTTGCACTGTTCGATGGTGCTGACAATTGGATTGTTTGAGTGTTTTCTCTCAACCCCACAGCAGACATGATGATATAGGAAGAGTGGGAAGAGTGCTTCTGCTCAAACTGTAAGGACGTGTTCGACCCCAAGTAACTGGACACTCTTCGCTATGTAATGTATTTCCGATATACCTGTAGAGCATCCTTATCCTCGCCTGGTTCAGTTTCAGTCACTCCCTCCAGCCAAGTTTATCAGTAGCCGAGTGGGCTGGCAGCGCAAGGATGGAGAGTTGGTTACCTGACAGGCCATTTGCTCCCGACATAAGTGCTGAAAATTATATCTTGTGCATGCAAGTGAGGGTTTGAAGACTGGTGTAGCTGTTGCAAGACAGGGCTGGAATGTACACATCCACAGACCTTCCCATGCCCTTGATTTACAGAATGATGTTAATGACTGACTAGACTTATCACAGACGTAATGGTATGCTGACTCCACCAGATTAGTGACTACAGTGTATGGTAGTCCTTATTGTTAGTTGAGGATTATTATTTGGACCTTAAAATTTTACATTGAAAATATATTTTTTTTTTGGAAATTTTTGATATGTTTGTATTGGAAAAAGAGTTACATCATCGTCACGTCGCCCTTGCCCAAAATCCTAGTCAGATGTAAAGATCATCATTTTATTACGTATATCTAAACTTATGCTAATTAGTTCAACGCACAATTAATTTTTTCGCTTCATTATATTCAGCACACCTCAAAATCAGGAAGTACACACGAAAATTCTTGTTCTTAGGCTCTGTCTGTCAGTCTGTCTGTCTGTCTGTCTGTCTTATTCAATATATTCAATATGCATAACGTATGTAAAACCCATTAAAAATCAGGTGTATAAACGAGGCGTGAGTAAGAAGCTCAGCATATCATTATGTCCGGGGTACCAGCGCTCTATCATCAGCCCCCAGCGGCGCTCAATAGCACTGTAGCCATGAAGACAGTTGATACCAAACCCTTCGAGCAGAGGTAAGAATTCACTCTTCATTAAATAAATAAAATACTTTTAGCACAAGTTATTCAGAGGCTAACAGTTAAACTTTACTCATTAAATTATCATAATTAGTAATTATTATAATTTTATCGTGTCTTCTTTCTATCCCATCTGAATATTGATATTTTTTTCTACATGATAATTACTGTGACGTTAATCTTTTTATATTGCTGTTTAGACCATATTATTATAACTATCGCTATTAATTCTATGCACCCCTGAGGTGTTAGTATTGCTATTTAGACTATATTATTATTACTATTGCTATTAATATTACGTAATACTCTTCAGCCTGTCGTTAGTGCCGCCGACTCTCAGCCGGTCTTACCCTACGGAGAGCCGAGTTTTGGATTCAGTGAGGTTCCCCAACATCTTTACATCGGCCACTGCTACCATGAAGACCCGATACACGCCTGCGGATTGGTCACAGAGTACCTTCATTTACTGTCTTGAGCACATATTGTAGAAGCGTTTACACCTCACTCTTATTGATTTAGGCCTACCACTACTACTGTTGGCCCACCACTGCTACTGTTGGCCCACCACTCATGCTGTAGTACCACCAATTATCTGTAAGATAGGATGGAATCAAAGGCATTTCGTCTTATTAACTCTCCTCCGTTAGTTGTTAATCTTTCTTCCCTTTCTATTCACCACAATTTTGCTTCACTCTCGCTCTTTTACAGGTACTTTAACGGGCAATATTTTGCATCCTGTATACCGTGGGCTGGTGTCTTGCCCACAGTTTGACTGTGGATGTCGGTCACACTATAATAACCCGTTATAGTACATCCTTCTTTCCTCACACAGCCAAGCTGTGTAATGCTCTGCCTTCTTCTGTGTTTCCATACTCATGCAATCTGTCTCACTTTAAAAAAATTATTTCCGGCATCCTCGCGCTGTAGATTAATATAACCTTTTTATTTTATATTTTTAATTACTTTTTACTCCTTCCCCCCCCACTCTCACCTAGGTCCCGTTGTGAGTCCATGACCAGTGCCCGGGTGGGCTATTTTTCGTAAAAACAAAAACAAAAACACTGTTGGCCCACCACTGTTACTATTGGTCAACCTCTCACACTGTTGGCCCACCACTGCTACTCGTGGTCAACCTCTCACACTGTTGGCCCACCACTCATACTGGTGGCTCACCACTCACACTGCTACTCTTGGCCTACTACTTACACTGTTGGTCATCCACTCACTCTATTGACACACCACTCATACTGTTGGCCTACCACTCACACTGTTGACCCACCACTCACACTGTTGATCCACCACTCACACTGTTGACCCACCACTTACACAGTTGGCCCACCATTCCCACTGCTACTGTTGGCCCACCACTTACACTGTTGGCCAACTACTCTCACTGCTACTGTTGGCCAACCACTCACACTGTTGGCCCACCACTCACACTGTTGGCCCACCACTCACACTGTTGACCCACCACTTACACTGTGGGCAAGTTTCTTTACGCCATTTGCCTAAGTCTACCCAGCAGTAATTGGGAACCTGAACTCCTTCAGGTAGGTGTCCTGCCTAGTAGGACACTTGCGAGGGAGGAACAGGTGTGGAGAGTGGTTGCTTCCAAGGGGAGTAGGGTCAGACTCAGGAAAGCTGACCAGGGTGTGGAGTGCAGTAACCCCTACCAAGTGCTGGAGGAAGCTGGCGAGAAAGAGAGGAGGCAGAACGAGGAAGAGAAGAGGCAGGACGATGTGGTGCCAGGGGTGAAAAGGGCAGTTATTCAGACCCAGCCTCGTGGTAAGGTCGTGGTAGTTGGGGACAGCCAGGTGAGGTTCTTAGATAGGACTTTTTGTGCAAGAGATAGGAAACGTAGGACTAGGGTGTGTTTTCCTGGGGCTGGGATAGGGCATGTAGCTGAGAAGATAGATAGGGCTTTGTAAGGGGAGGGTACCAATCCAGTACTGTGTCTTAGTCTTGGAGGTAACGACATAGGAAAGGTTAGGAGTGAGGAACTTTTCAAGAGGTATAGGGAGGCGCTTGGGAAGGTTAGAGATAGGGGAGGGATCCCAATAGTATGTGGCGTCTTGCCTAGAAGAGGAGTTGGTCGTGAGTGGCTGTCCAGGGCAATTGCTATAAATTGCCGATTGGAAAAATATTGTGCAAGCAATGGTTGGGCATTCATTGATAACTGGCAACCATTCTATGGCAACGACTACCTGTACAGTCGGGACGGAGTACACTTGTCTCGCGCGGGGGTAAAGACGTTGTCTGCATCCCTGGAGCGTGAAATTGTCACTCCAAAGGAGGGGGGGGGGTCACCAGTAGAGAGAGGTCGGGTAAAGTGGGAGTCAAAAAACAAGTGGGAGTAAAAAAACAAGCAGGTCCAGGGAAGTAAAATTGGTTACTCAGGATAAGGGGTAAAAAAGGACCAGGGAAGGGTATGTTTAAATATATAATATACAAACAGTAGAAATAAAATAGACTTGCTGAGAGCGGTTGTATGTACCGAGAATGCAGACGTCATAACAATCACCGAAACTTGGATAAATCTGGCGAGCAAGAACTTTTTATCAGAGTACCACATAGAAGGGTACAACCTTTTTCACAATGACAGGGAAGGTAGGAAGGGGGGAGGGGTCGCACTCTTCGTCAGGGATACATTAAAATTCTGTATTAATAATTCAATAAAGGGTGAAATTGGAACCGAGTCTGTATGGATAGAAATTGCGGAAGGAAGAGAAAAACTAATTATGGGAGTGATTTACAGGCCCCCACGTCTTGGGAAAATAGCAGCTCAGCCCATATGGCAGGAAATGCGAAGGGCAGCAAAATAAAACAACCTGTGCATTATGGGGGATTTCAACTTCAGAAATATTGACTGGGACAACATTGCAGGTGACTATGAATCTGAAGACTAATTACAGAACCTACTAGAGGTAACAATATATTAGACCTAGTATTAACAAATAAAGAAAATATTATCAGAGATATCATAATAGGGGAAGAACTAGGGAACAGTGATTTCAGAGAAATCAGGTTCACCCTAAATTGGGAAACGAAAAACAATGACAATATGGCCAGAGTCCCAAACTTTCGATTGGCGGATTATCAGGGGTTAAGAAGATACCTAGGTGAGGTCGATTGGGAACAGTCAGGTCAGTCCCCAGTAGGAATGGTTGAGGTCACAGATTACACAACAATTGATCAAGACTATAATATATTCACTAGTATACTACGTAAAGCACAAGGACAAAATATACCATACATAAAAATTAGGTCAAATAAGAATGAGCTAAGGTGGATGACCAGAACACTTAAACATGACATAGGAATAAAGAGAGGAATTCATAAGAAAATAAAGGGAGGGGAGGAGCAGCTCAGAAATAGGTATAATGAACTATCTAGGAATGTTAAGAAAGATGTAAGGAAAACGAAGTGGGACTACGAAATCAGGATAGCAAGAGAATCCAAGGCGAATCCCAAGGGATTTTTCCAGGTATATAGGACAAAGGTCAAGGACAAAGTTGGTGCCTTTAAAGTCAGGGAGGGGGGAAGTGATCGATGACAGTGAGGAAATAAGCAAAGCGTTAAATAGCTACTTTTTATCAGTTTTTACAGAAGAAATTCACCAGGAAATTCCAGAGGTGGAACTGAAATTTAGGGGAAATGAAGAAGAGAAACTAAAGGATATCACTATCAGAAAAAAGGATGTTCTTATGAAGATAAATAAATTAAAGAAGACAAAATCCCCAGGGACAGATGAAATTTTCCCTCGAGTTTTGAAAGAGTGTAAGAAATAGATTAGCGGACCCCTCGTAAATTTATTTACAAAATCGTTAGACACTGGAGTTGTACCAGACTTGTGGAAACAGGCAAATCTAGTACCCATATTCAAAAAGGGAGACAGAGCATCAGCGTCAAATTACCGGTCGATTAGTTTGATGTCAGTAATGGGGAAATTTCTTGAATCAATTATATTATAGCAAATAGCATCCGATCGCATTTAGAGAAAAGCAAATTAATCTACAACTCTCAACATGGGTTTACAAAGGGAAAATCTTGTCTAACAAAACTGCTGACGTTTTTTAGGAAAGTCTTCGAGGTAGTAGATAATGAAAAAAATTACGATGTTATTTATCTAGATTTTAGCAAAGCGTTTAACAGAGCACCGCATCAGAAGCTTCTGAGAAAAGTTAAGGCTCATGGTATCGAGGGGAAAGTTATTGGAAAAAATCATGGCTCACCGATAGAACAAAGAGGGTCAGCGTAGATGGTGTTAAATCTGAGTGGGGTTGTGTAACCAGTGGGGTTACCCAGGGGTCAGTACTGGGCTCACTCTTGTTCATAATCTACATAAACGATCTAGATACTGGGATCAGCAGTGACATAAGCAAGTTTGTGGATGACACCAAAATAGGGCGGCAGATTAATTCAGGGCAGGATGCAAATGCACTACAGGAGGATTTAAATAAACTGCAGGAGTGGTCAGAAAAATGGCAAATGAAATTCAACACCAGCAAGTGCAGCGAACTTAATATTGTGAAAGAGACTTAGGGGTACTTGTAATCCCGGACCTACGGCCTAGAAAACAGTGCGTTAATGTTCGAAATAAGGCAAACAGAGTATTAGGTTTAATATCTAGAAGTGCAGAGGTCTTATTGCAACTATATCTTGCGCTAGTCAGGCCGCACCTCGATTATGCCGTTCAGTTCTGGTGCCCTTATCACACTCCTACTGTTGGTCTACCAATCACTCTGTTAGCCTACCACTCACTGTTGTCCCAACACTCACATCTCCTACTGCTGGCCCATCAATCACGATGTTAGCCCACCACTCACACTTTTGGCCCATCACTCACAGTGTTGGCCCACCACTCAAACTTTTGGCCCACCACTTACACTGTTGGCCCACCACTCACACTGTTGGCACCACCACTCACACTGTTGGCCCACTACTCATACTCTTGGCCCACCACTCATATTCTTGGCCCACCACTCATACTACTAGTGTTAACCCACCACTCATAATGTGTGCCCACCATTCATACTTTTTGCCCGCCACTCACACTGTTGGCCCACCACTCATACTGTTGGCCCACCACTCACATTGTTGGCCAACCACTCATGCTGTTGGCCCACCACATACACTGTCGGAACGCCACTCACACTGTTGACCTACTACTCACACTTTTGACCCACCACTTACACTGTTGATCTACTACGCAAACTTTTGACCCACCACTCACACTTTTGACCCACCACTCACACTGTTGTCCCACACACTGTTGACCCACTACTCACACTTTTGACCCACCACTCACATTGTTGTCCCACCACTTATACAGTAACCTCGTAAAAGAATGTTGTTCCGAAATCAATTCAATGAAATTATTGTAACATGAGTCCAGGGAAATTTAGAAGCATAATAAGCATAATAAATTGTTAAAAATTCGTGTACACATTAATTATTAAAGTAATCTAATAGTTTAGTAATGCAACAGGTAACTTACTCCTGCAGCTGTCTTGTATAGTGAAAAAGTAGTGCTACAGTTCTTTAGATGAAGTACCCAGCGCATGACACCTAACTCTGGATGCTATTTCAATTAATTGGCGTTTTTTAAGCTATTTCAGTTAAATGTTTTTTTAAGCTATTTTTCTTAATTGGATTTTCTTTACTCTATTTCCATTAATTGGTTTCTCGTAAGTACGAAATTCGACAAAGGGAACATACAGGGGGTGAAACTCTTTCTTTTTCTCCCTCAAAATAAGGACAAGTGAGGAAGAAAAAATAGAGGTGAACTACAAGATAAAAGCTGTTGTGTTCGTATGATCACCCTTTTACTTTCTAAACCAATGGCTAAGACACTGTCCCAACTTAATAATTGTCCTTAAAGTCAGGTTTTGAGAGCCTAAAAAAAACCCAAGATGTCAGTTGGAGAAATCATTTGGACATGCGGGTATCCAATGGATTACGTTAGGATGATTGTTAAGTTTTGTTAATGTATTTAATAGTTGAGTTCATGTATTTATTAGTTGTTAGATACCATAACATCAGTGGTCTGGTGACCTTTTCACCTGAGGTTAGCTGCGTTTGCCGTCTGGTCAATATGTGAATTCGCAGCGAATTATCCCAGTCCTAGTATTAATTGTCTTATAAACTATAAATTATAATTTATTTTTATTTGGTAAACTTATTATTAAATTATGTAGTGAGTTTTCATTAAATATGGTATTTATATAAAGCAGTGGTTCTTAACCTTTTTTGAGTCACGGACCCCTTTGGGAATCTGGTGAAAGCTATGGACCCCCTCCCTAGAAAAATGCACATAAGCACATAAACACAACTTTGCCTGCAATGAATATACTTTATCATATTGAAAATTCATTGCCTCATAGAGTGTATGACATACACAAAGTATGAATAAAGTAAACAATCTTAACAAAGAATTATGTTTCAAATTTTTTTATGCAAACATTAATGGCCACTCCATACAAAAATGAAATACAATCATCTTGTGCAAATTAAACAAAACAAAACTTTAATTCTGCTCAAAAGTTCATTACAATGAGAAGGTTGTTGTTGTTTGGTTTGAAGATAAATGTTAAATTTTTATCTGACCTTCACGGTCCCCTGAAGCCCATCCATGGACCCCAGGTTAAGAACCCCTGATATAAAGAGTAGTTTTGAAAATATAAATTTCCACCTCCTTACAAAGTTCTCTATATATCATAGTTATTTCATAGTGAATGTATACAATCACTTTTTTGCCCGTCGGGGTAAATAGATTCATAGTATTTATATTACACTACTTAATATTTAAATACTTAATATAGACGATTATTTATAATTATATGTACACTCGCAAACCACAATTTCTAGCTTACCATTATACATAGCAAGATAAGTATAACATGACAGACTGATAGCAAAGCCTCAAGGGGTTCATAACTTGTGTGTGAACTGGCCCTTTAACCGTTGATTCTTGCTGGGTTAATGGGGCTGGAACATGTCAAACTATATAGGGTTTTAGTAGCGAAACCCAACTATCCTTTCTGTATTTATTAAGAAAATATATTAAATACTGTTCCAAGTGTATATCACCGTAACTTAATCACTGTAGCTATGAGTGTTAGAATGAGGACGGAGGCTATATTAATTAGCTCTTCTAAATATGTTCTCCTTGTGTGAGAGATTGAGTAAGAATGCTCAAGCAGCTGGCTTCTATATGCTGACCTAACACTGTTAGGGCCGCACCTCAAGGAACTTACCCATCACGTGATGTGACCATGTCACCTCATAGCCAGTGGAAAGTTACGGGGGGTGATATTATTATATAAACCCAATGTACTGCCCTGACATTTATATAAGAACTAAGGGGCTAATACATCGCTTGGTCACCACCTTCCGAGCTCCCACGGGGAATTAACTAGTCTTGTAGCATACATCCTATACAGAAACCTAACCTTGTTAAAAACAAATGTGTAGACACTAAGCTGGGCACTCTGGGACCATTGGTTCATTAACTACTGGGGTCCTAGACTTAAGTGTTTTATGGGAGAGTGTATTATGCACAATGTTCAACTTGGAAGATATTGACTTATAATAACAAAACAAAAATATCACTGCCAGAATTAGCACAATATTGGGATTAGTTAAACTCGGTATTGCAAATCCCTGTGCAAAATATAATTGCAAATGATCTTCTAAATTAGCAAACTGTGACTCTTTCAAGTAAGAAATAACTTTAAACTTTTCTGAGACAATATTGAGTTCACTAATAGTTAAATTAAGGACATGAAACAAAGGAATTTAATCTGAAGTAAGATTTAAATTCAATGCACTATGCTGATGAGAAGGCAAGGTCTTCAATGAACTACAAGTTATTTCACAGTAATCCGGAGCCTTATAATAATCTTTCACAACTAACTGTTTACCACCATCTTGGCACTTTAAAGTGACATTAGTTTCATCAGGAAAGAAAAAATATTGCACATTATGCAGATGCGCATGAAAAACAGTTTTCATAGAAATTGGCCTATAACTACATTGTGTTAGCGCTGTGCGTACGTTAGTTTGTATGACTACCAATTCACATACCCCTTCTGCAGCAGGAATAAATGCGAATACATAGGCTGGACATACGTGTAAATGTAAATATGACGATTTACACCGTGATAATACCCTAGGATCATTCAATCCTAGCAAGGTATATTCTTCATTAATTAGCAGAAGTTCTTTTGGTCTATCCAGAGTATACAGTGTGTCATTAACACACAAAGGGAAGGGTTCCAAATGTCATGCATTAAATTTATGTTGCCCTAGCATAGGTATGTGGACGAGAATAGCATTGTGCGTGAGAGTTGACTCCAACAGAGGGTAATTATATTCTACCTCATGATCAGGTAAAATTAGAGTTAAATGATAAGTCAACTTGGCTATTTGTAATGCTTCAAGAAAAGTCTTCACAGGCACAAGCTTTGCATCCACTTGTCCTAACCCTGCATCCACGATGCTTGCAATTAGTTCATTCTTGTTAGTAATTATATCTTGAACAAAACTTTTCGCAGCATACAAAAACTCAGAAAAATAAAGGAGCCACTCCAACGTAGGGACTGAATTCATTAACTTATAAACAACCCTAGATAAATGGTTAGACTCAGAAGTAATCTCATTAACTTTTGATTCTAAGGCACTAATTGCATGAAAAATTTGAGTAATAACACGATTTTGCTTAGAAACAGCTTGATCGACAATGTTCATGTGGTCTCCTAGTTTAGCTATAGAACATCCTCGGCAGTTGCTGTGCCAAATACAGTGCTCTGTATAAGACCAACAAAATTAAACAATCCTCGCTTTCTTCGTGTTTGGGAACGAACTTTCTTTGCAAGATCATTCTGAGACGCTGGAACAGTCTTTCCGACAGCAACGAGAATCTTGTGAAGGGTTCCAAGACGAAGTGGCTGAAGCTCAACAGTTTGTGAAACCATTGCCGAAGTGCTTGGAGTCGTACGGAGATCATCAAGGACAGTCAAAACTGTAGTTGAGCATTAATGGGTTCCATCTGGCGTGGAAGCTGGAGCAGTCCGTGCAATTCATATTTTATATTCACCACGTCTTCAACAATGAGAACGCGTCCAAGGTGTGCAACAAGCTTAAGGACATCTGTGGATATATCCGTCAACATAACGGTGCCACAAAGCAGTAGGAGCAGCACAATGATGATCCAAGCCATTCTGTAAGAGTTTCAATGAATTTTAATATATCTTTGCAGAACGAAGTTCAAACAATAATCATTAGGTACACTTTGTTTGTGTACTGTTTGAAAAGATGTGTCCGTGACATCATTAACATTCGTCTGAAAAGATGTGTCTATGACATCATTACCATTCTTGGGTAATAAATCTTTATAGCCCTTTTTAAGACGGTCCGCATGCACTACATCTGCGGTTTGTGCGTTCGGCTTCCAAATTTTAAACCTGTTGCCCGCTTCTTTGGCCATAATGCGGAATGGACCAGAAAATTTGGCTGAAAACTTAGAGTTCCTTTCAGGTTCTCTCACCATAACAGCATCGCCTGTTTCTAACATCACAGGCTTAGCTTGTTTATGTTGCTTAAAAATCATTTCAGCGCGTGACGCTGCTAAATGTTTCCGTACTTGGCCATGAATATCTGTAAAAACGCTGATCTGTTTTGTCTCGAAATCATCCATATTGTAAAGAGAGCATGGCTTGTCCGTAAGTACGTCATACGGCAGACGCTTGTCTATGCCATAAACAATATAGTAGGATGATTTGCCGCCAGAGCTATTAATCGAACCATGAATAGATGCTGCAACTTGCGGGCAAAGTATCTCTAGGATCTTGCGCTTGGCTCTCTCGACAAAGCCATTAGCCTATGGATGGTAGGCTGCAATTAAACTTTGTTGTATTCCATATTGTACAAAAATTTGTGCTACAAACTGATTTTTGAACTCTAATCCATTGTCGGAGAGAAGAACCTTGGGCGTAGTAAAAGGACATATAAGATTCATCACTAAGGCATAGGCCACAATCCATTGTCTGAGAGAAGAACCTTGGGCGTAGTAAAAGGACATATAAGATTCATAACTAAGGCATAGGCCACAGATTCGGATGATTTATCATTCAGTAGGACTAAAATCACAAATCTAGAAAAATGATCCACACACACTAGGACGTATGAGGATCCCTGATGACTCCTCGGAAGTTGTAACAAGTCTATTGCGAACTGTGTCAAATGGACGTTCTGGTGTAGGATATTGTAGAATTGGAGCTGGTGACTTTGTAGTAACCGTATGTTGAGCACATGACAAACACTTAGCAATATGCAATTCTGTCTTTCTTCATAGTTTTCCAAAAATATTTTTTTCTAATACCCGCAAGGCATTTGTCACGTTCTTAGTGAGCTATTTGATGAACATCGTGGAACAATTTTATAATCGTTTCACACAACGTGTCAGGTACGACGATTTGTGTAGCTGTACCGTGAGACGTCTTCTTGGATTGATGGAGTATGTTATGTCGTAATTCAAACTGACTGAGCGGAAGAAATAATTTTGGAGGCTTAACTTCCTCTCCCGACTCTACTGTAAAGCAAAAATGACTGCAGACCATAATGGATCGCCCCATTGTTCATCCTCTAATTGTGAAAGAGTGAATGTAGATACAGGCATCACTGGTGCAATATTTCTAGACAAAGCGTCGGCGACCACATTCGCTCTTCCCGGTAAATACCTAAACTCTGGGTTGAATTCTTGAATGGTCAAATACCAGCGTGCTAATCTGTCTGATAGATTTCTGTCATAGAACAGTTCTGTTACTGCCGCATGATCCGTACGGTTATTTTATAACCAAAAATGATATCTTTAAATTTTTTCAGTACCCAAACAACAGGTAACGTCTTTAAACGCATTACTGAATAACGTGTTTCGGCATCATTAAGATTACGATTTGCAAAAGCAATCACTCTAAATTTTCCTCTTGAGTCCAACTGCATGAGTACAGCTCCAAGTATTTGTCCTGAGGCGTCGGTACACAGAGTGAAATCTTGAGAGTAATCAGGAAATGCTAAAACATGGGCATTGGTAAGCGGTGTCTTCAATGCAACAAAACTATCTTCGTGTTAAGCATTCCATTCTATAATTGCATCTTTCTTCAGTAACTTAGTTAAGGGTGACGCTAATGTTGCATAGTTGTTAATATAAGAACGATAATATCCAGATAAACCAAGAAAACTACACACCTTATCAACAGATGTAGGACTTGGGAGCTGAGCTACAGCCTTAACTTTATCATCAACTGTATGAATGCCGTCAACTACATGACCAAGGAAATGGATTCTGGATTTTAAAAACTCACATTTAGAAAGCTTAATTTTAAGACCTGCTGTAGAAAGTTTTTGTAACACTTCACGCAGTTTTACAAGATGGATATCGACATCCTTACTGACTACTATGAGATCATCCAAGTAAGCACAGACTGTGGTACCTATCAATCTGGCAAACTGGGTGCTGATCATCCTTTGAAAAGCCAGTAGGGCATTTCTGAGACCAAAAGGCATCCTCAGAAATTCAAAATGGCCCAAAGGAGTACTAAAAGCACTAACCTTTCGGGATTTTTCATCGAGCGGTATTTGCCAATACCCGCTAAGCAAATCTAAATTGCTAAAAACAGAGCTATCCTTGCCTAAGGACTGTAAAATATCACCCAAGACAGGCATAGGGTAACTATCTGGGATAGTATTTTCATTTACACGCCTAAAATCAATAACTGGGCGCAAACCCAGAATGTGTGATAACCTTCTCATTCAACATAACCTGAACCATGTCCTGAACTACAGCGCGCTGGCTATGTGGGAGTAGGTAAGCTGGTATGTATATTGGATTCGTGTCCTCTTTTAAGGATATGTGATGTGAGTTTAAATCTGTGTGCTCCAACTGTTCCCCTGGTAAAGCTACAATGTTTCTGTAGTTGGCAAGCAGCTCTTAAGAGTCTAGTCTTGCCTTGAGGATGATCAATCACTCTAACATGTGGTGATATTTGATCTATCCTCTCCTGCCTAGTTTGTTCAGGTGGAGAAAAAGTACTACCAATTGGGAATTGCGTAGGCTGTGGTACAACATTGTTATGATAAACTAGAAAATCACACAAAAAACATCCCTCTTTCAATATTCTAAGAGCGCCTGTTCTGTTAAGAACTAGAACATCTGTTAAGCCACCAGGTCTAATCGTGCTCAGTGTCGATTCACACGATAAACCTTTAACCTCGCACGTTTCCGGTAAACATGCTACATCAGTTCCCGTGTACAGGTCAGGTAAAACAACAGTGGCTATGGTGATTTCCTCATTCTGATAGTGGAGAGTACCCGTTAACACTGCAGGTACAATCTTCCAACTTTTGCTGCTATAATCACGCTGGGAAAGTGAGTCTGTGAGGTCTTGATCTCGCTTTGACTCGTTATCCACCTTCCTCCTAATGGACATGATTGATAACACTTTCAACCTTACGGATGGCAACGGTGAAGAATTACGCATAGCATTGTAGGAAACACCATTAAATATAATAGAACTATTACGTGGACGAACATCTATAAAAAAATTCTAAGTGTCAGTAGACCTATCAACCCTTCAGCTGGACTACATAAAAATCTGTACACAGGGAAATACCACATCTAGAAAAGCGTAGCAGTAAAGTTACCATCCCTGCAATGTTCAGCTGCGTCCCGGAAACTCCTTCAAGATCGGTGTCAGTAGGTCGAAATGAAAAATCTCCGTGAGGGAATCTACGTTATAATTCTTGATATGAGGCCAAACCTAATACATTTGCGCACGCACCCGTATCAATATCCAGAGCCAACATGATAAACCCAACTCTCGCCGGAATCGACAACACTTCCGCTTTGTTGAGCGCCGCTATTAAAGAGGCTGCCACAGAAGTGCGGTCGGGCTTTGGTACTGATGTACCTATTCTTCTTCGTTCTGGCACCGGCGCTGGTCTTCCCCCGACTACTTGTAATGATAACGACGCGCTATATGCTGCTGTGTTACCTGGGGTCACCCTACGTCTACGCTCCTAGCTCTTTGCATCACGGCACAGTCATCTGTGTTGTGAGAGTCAAACTGATGGTACACACACCACATATCAGCTTTGTGGCCTGTCACAGACGTAGTCTTTGTAGACGCTGCATCTGTTTTGGGTGGTCCATGTCTTTGCCGTTGGGCCGGTGGTTGGATGTCTCTTTTCTTTCTTCTTGACACCACCACTCTGGAGTTGGTAATAAAAGTCCACTTTATGACCTTTCTTCTTACAATGGGTACATACTAAAGTTTGTCTAGGTTTGTTACCTGGATTGTTAGGAACTCGTTATTGCATTGGTGCTACAGGTGTAGTTGTCCTAGATGGTGTGAGTACGAGCTGACTTAGAAGCAAGTTTATTTGCGTAGTCTATGATCAAATCAGTTTGTACATACTCATTATCCTGTGCACGACAATATATAGGGTCGCGAACTGCCACAAGAAAACTAATATGTTCAATCAATTTTTCAACATTTTCTTTAGACATTTTGCCATCATCATCAAACCAGGGCGATCCACCAAAATTAGCACGAATGTCCTGACAGACATCACCAGCAATGGCGACACTCTTCATCGGAGTTTCTGCCCGAACCACACCTGTCAAACGGTCAAGCCACCTTAACAACCAATGTAAATGTCCTTGCTGTGTACCTGATTCAAAAATACCAATTAGAGCCTTTTTAAAATATTCATACCTCGGGTCAGCAAGAACACTGGCGTCTAAATGTTCACTTGCAAAACTACCTTGCGGGATATGAGAGCGAACAAATGACTTCTTCGCATCATCTCCTGTAATCTGAACATTTGTCATGGTATCCTCACATGCTCTTAGAAATGTAGTTACCCAGTATCCATCTTCCCCTATGAAATCGCAGACCAGATCGCCAAGCGGTAACACTTGAATAACGTTAGAGGAGTTAGTAGACATGCCGGCGTAGGAGTTAGTAGACATGCTATTTAACTTACTCCTAACTGAGGGATCTTTTGATGGAGGAGGTAATAAAAGGTTTTCTGACACACTATCTTTCTGTGGAGGAGAAAGGAGAACCTGCCCGGAATCAGGCAATGTATTATACTTATTACCTGACCTAAGGGTTCGACGGTTTATATCGTCAATGATTGGTCTATAAAATCTTCACTACTCCTGACAGAAGGGTCTAGCTTTGATTGCGCCTGTGTTTCGTGCGCATATACTGAATCAATTTTTTCAGTGGTAACCTTAACCTTATGAGCAATATCTGAATCGCTAGTATAATGCTCCGCCAATTTAGTAATGTCCCAAGACGATGACTTAGAAAGACGGTCCATTAATATGCAAATGAATCACATCAAAATTTATAAAAAAAAAATACTCTTGCCTTTCATTTACAGTAAAGAACTTTACTAGTAAAAATGAAGAAATTATCAATAAGTGAATAAGAGATAATTAATACTGGACTATACGTTCTTCTGTATCTATATATATTCATATAAAAAGTAAGCAAGACACTTATTAAATTAACATACCCTACACGATGTCTATTTATGTAGAGATATGCCGTCGAATATATTACTGTAGGTATATATATAATGTTCCTAAAAATACCTATGAATGTAGTCTTGAGTCGACGTACAAAACGGGAGCCGTAAGACGCAGTCCACTGTCACAGCTGACTCAAGGTCACGGTGAGTGGGTCGGTGAGTAGGTCAATGTCCTCCATGTTGATAGTAGAACAAGTGATGTCTCCGTTGCGTAGCAACTGATTGATGCTTCAAGATGGCGACGGTTGAGTCCACTTCAACGACAGGGAGTCCACTATCCACCAAAATGCTGACCAAGGGTTGTGGGTTCGCTGGGTTCGCTGGGCAGGTCCACCACGAATGAGAGTCAGGGGTTCTTCTGTGTGACAAACCTCTTGTAGCCCTGTATGTATCGGACTCGCTGGGGACACACACCTGCAGTCACGAACAGCCAAAACACTCTGTTTAAACAACTTGTGACGTCTAAATGATGTAAGGTCCACGTGTTGCCACGTAGGTATGTGGCATCACTGCAAGATCCAATGGTCTGTCACTGGGGGGTATCCGTGCACAGGATGTTGAAAGTTGACGCCACAAATTCTTCTCCACCATACCTTGTTGCCAGAAAGGGGTGTTCCCAACCTTCCACATTAGGTAAAAGTTATCAATAACTCATAAATAGTTATTGAGAAAAAGAAATTTGTACATCACTTTGGATGACAAAATAAAAATCACTCAACGTATAACGTCTCGCTACGGGATATTATAATACACTTTGAAAAAATATAACACGTCACTGCTTTATGTTTTTCCGGTTGTCGTAAAACACTTATGACTTGTTATGTAGAATGTATATATATAAACTGGAATGTTGTTATGCATTACCACTTTCGTGCCACCTATGAACTGGCCCTTTAACCGTTGATTCTTGCTGGGTTAATGGGGCTGGAACATGTCAAACTATATAGGGTTTTAGTAGCGAAGCCCAACTGTCCATTCTGTATTTATTAAGAAAATATATTATATACTATTGCAAGTGTATATCACCGTAAGTTAATCACTGTAGCTATGAGTGTTAAAATGAGGACGGAGGCTATATTAAATAGGTCTTCTAAATACGTTCTCCTTGTGTGAGAGAGTGAGTAAGAATGCTCAAGCAGCTGGCTTCTATATGCTGACCTAACACTGTTAGGGCCGTGCCTCAAGGAACTTACCCATCACGTGATGTGACCATGTCACCTCATAGCCAGTGGAAAGTTACAGGGGGTGATATGATTATATAAACCCAATGTACTGCCCTGACATTTATATAAGAATTAAGGGGCTAATACATGTTTTCATGCGCGTGTTGTCCCGTGATAGTTAGTGTGGCCAGCCGTTCAGAAAGGACTCGGTCCTCAACTTCGGCCCGACCTAGGTGGGCTAGAAATTGTGGTGCGTGTACATACTACGTACGTACAGGCAGTACATTTCAAGACAGATTGCATGTACTCATAGTTCCGTGTGGTGTCTTTTTTAAGTCGCTGTTTACCGAAAAAAAAAAATAATCAAGCGGATACATTTATCTCCTGAAATATTAAGCTATATCCTTTATATTTAATAATTTTATAAATCTACTATTAGGTAGTTGTTGATAACTTTTGGTAAATAAACAAATTATACTTTGAGAGACAGATTTTCTCACAAGGCGCCCAAATCAGGTTCTAAATAGACTAGTAACTCGAGTGCCTTGTTCAAATACATTTCTTTTGTCAACTCCTCGGACCTATTATGTACACATACACATTTAAGCTACTTAACAATCTAATACTTTGTAGAGTGTCTGTGTTTGTGAGTGTAGTGTATCCTCGGGCAGTGTGAAACAACGGGCAAGTTTCTTTACTCCATTTGCCCCTGTCTACCCAGCAGTAATTGGGAACCTGGATGTTAATCGATTTGCGGATCGTATTCCAGGGTAATGGTTAACCACTGCAGTTGGCGAATTGCCCGGTCTTCTCGGACTATTCCTTGACATGGGTTATGCAACTCGTTAACTTAGGGTGTGGTTGTAATGTTGCCGACAGCTTCTACACCTTCAACAAATTTACGCCTAGGTGGCCATAGGGCCGGCCATCCTTGTTACACGAGGGGCAACCATTATCCGTGTTTGAGTGAAGGGTTTGTGAGTGTAGTGTACTGTATCCGTGGATGTGAGTCTAGTTTATCTTTGCTTGTGAATGTAGTGTAACCGTGTTTATGAGTGTATTGAATCCATGTTTGTGAGTGTAGTGTAACCGTGTATATGGGTGTAGTGTATCCGTGTTTGTCTAGTGTATCCGTGTTTGTGTAGTGTAGTGAATCCGTGTTTGTGAGTATAGTGTAGTGTATATGTGTTTGTGAGTGTAATCTATCTTTCTCAGGCAACTTGGATCACTACAGTCATGCTGACAACACGCGCGGAATATCAGAACGAGTCAGAGATGATGCCGTCCGACTTGTAGGGTAAGTTTACTTATGACTGAGTGTTAACGTATGCCAAGTAATTTGTCTCTCTTTTAGTTCACGGTCTGCTAGTTCATATCTTAGTTATTTATGTATGATGTCTTAAATGATGTAATGTATGATGCTCCTCGCAGTTACACGTATGATAGGACGAACATCGCCCAGAGGGAAAGTTCTCAGCGTCTGGGGGAACGAGTAAGCGACATAACCTTCTGGAGGAGCGAATTGATGCAGGAACTTGACCGAATGTTGGCCGAGACGAACCGACTCAATGATTCCCGTCGCGCTCTAGAACACGCTTACAGGGACACGGAAAACCCCTTGCATGTCACCAAGGAATGTCTCTACTTTAGGGAGAATCGACAAGGTAGGAAGTCGTGTCCTATCTCACTTTAACATGCTCTCAGAGACACTTAACCACTCCCATGTCACCAAAGAGTGTCTCGCTTATCGTTTCCTATGTTACTTTAACACGCTCTCAGGGACACAAAACCATTCGCATGTCATTCAAAGAGTGTCTCTTTGTGTCATGGGTTGTCTTGTGAGTTTTACATTTCCATATTTGGGTCAGTTACATCGATATTACAAGAGTTTTGTCATTAAATACACGACCACTCAGTGTATGACGCAATAGTAACTTAGGGTTAAAATTACCACAATAGCTTTAGTGATCGTTATTAATTGTTCAGTAATTGTAGTGAAGGTAAGAGAAGCCTTATTTTATAATAAAAAAATAATAATTAACCCCTATTTCTTATATAAATTACCATTTAATAAGAAAAGGAATTTGTCACCAGTTAAAATTTCCTGTTTTTCATTTAATGCGAACGAAAGAACAAACCGTATAATTTCTTTGCTTTTGCTATTAAAAAGTACCGGAAGTTGAAAAAATTACCTACTTCTCGCCTGTGAGGAACACTGCACTTCTCCCATTCTTTAATAAAACGAGAAAACATTTTAAAACTCTGTAAATTGTTCCTTATTTACATACTTCAACAAAATTAAAGAAAGGGAAATAAAATAAAAACATAAGAGAAATAAAATGATGAATAAAACATTATCTTACTTGTTGAGGGATCGACTTGGTGAGGGATCATCCAGAAGAGAGTATGCTGAGGGAAGTGGATACCATCAAGGACTGCCAAGCGCGTATGAAGAACCTCCTCGATCGTGTCAACCTTCAGGTAAGTAAAGTTCTAATCTAACCTAGCCTAAACTACATTATTATGCTGTCATTCGAAATGGAGTATGACGATCATCCAGCTATGATACAATGACATGAGTTATTAAGGATGTCACCGAAGTTGGTAAGTTATGAGGAGACTAAAGAGGCCGATACAGGACCGGCAGGGTCATTCACAAATGTTGCACATGTGCGTTGCTACATCTAGTGCGGCAGGGGTGGCGGTAGCGTCTTTCCGGCGTTTGCGCTTATCTGCCTCGGTATGCAGTCAGGCTAACTCGAAAGTATTTACACCTTCTCGTGTGGTGCTCCTCCAAGCGTTACGGTGTGGAGTAATCGTCTCCCAGGTGACGGGGTCGATTTGGCACTTTTTCATGTTTGTCTTAAGACTAATCTTATACCTTTTCAGTTGCCCGCCAGTATTACGTTTAAAATACATTAGGTGACTATAAAGTAGCTACCTTGGCAATCTAATGTCGTCCATGCCGGTAACATGGATAGTCCAGCGTAGTTGTTCATGGATAATGGTAGCCTCGATGCTCCACAGTTGGTGTCAGCGAGAATACTGGCATTTGTTTTTTTGTCTTCTCAGCGAATTCGGAGGATGGAGCGTAAACTACGTTGGTGAAAGTTTTCGAGTGCCTTGAGGTGCCTCCTGTATATGACCCATCTGATCCGATGTTAAATCTCTTCATTGATGTCTACAGTAGTGGAGAGGTGGGAGCCAAGATACTGAAAGTGGGTAATATTAGAGAGGGTAGTACCATTAAGCTAGATGGATGGTGGAAGTGTGGCTGAACCAGGGGCAGGCTGAAAGAGGATCTGAGTCTTACTTACATTCACTTCTAGGCCGAGGTGTGCATACGCATCTGTAGAGGTGTTCAGGATCTCCTGTAGGTTGCATTCAGTGTGGGCAACAAAGGTAAGGTCGTAATGAAAGCCACTTTGTTCCTGCTTGGAGTCATCTTATGTTGAAAAAACCCTTCATCCGATACTCGATATCCATCCCCCGCCCCCGGCTAAATTGACACTGGCATGAGTAAGGAAGGCAGCCAAGAAAATGGAAAAGAGAGTTGGTGACAGTACACATCCTTGTTCTACCCCCTTTAGGATGGAAAATAACTCAGATTGGGTGCCAATATGCAGTACACTGCCCTTCTGTCGTTCATACAATCGCGCAGTTGCCTCATGATGACGATGAATTTTTGTAGGCAGCCAAAAAGGCTGAGCGTCTGCAAAAGGGCTTTCCTGTTGACTGAGTGGAAGGCATTGGTTAGGTCGACGAAAGCCATGTACATGTCATGTCACTGTTCTCTGCACTTTTCCTGTATCTGGCGGGCAGTAAAGTTCATGTCAGTGGTGCCTTTTGATGGTTTAATGCCACATTAAGATTCTGGGAGGAAGTTTTCTGCCTCAGGAAAAAGTCTGTTCAGGAGAACTTGGGCAATAATCTTGTCAGCTATAGACAGCAGCGAGATCCTTCTGTAGTTGCCACAGTCTGACCGGTCTCCCTTGTTCTTATAAATTTTGACGATGGAGGCATCTTTAAAAGCTTGGGGGAATTCCTCCTGCTTTATACACCTCGGCTGGGATTCCATCAGGCCCTGAGGCTTTGCTATTTTTCATCTATTTGATGGCAGTAGCGACCTCATCCAGGGATGGAGGATAGCTGAGGTGGGCGAGCTCTGGATGCTTAGGGACCATTGGGTGCTTCGGTTGAGGAGTGAATGGTAATGGTCTTTCCAGCACTGGAGGATGCCTTCTTCATTTTTAATTAGGGAGTTACCGTCAGTTGAGAGGAGAGGGGCTGCACCACGAGTGATTGGCCCATAAAATGTTTTAGTGGAATTGAAAAATTCGCGCATATTGTGCCGATCTGCAAGTTTACTTTTGTTTCACATGCTTTATTTTTAAACTAGCGAAGTTCACGCTAGGCAGCCACTTTCTTCTTGGGAAGGTATCAGCTTTGGTCCAAGACGGAGGGTTATTCTGCCAGTCAGTTAGAGCAGTATGTAAAGTATATCATTGACGAGTATATTGATTTCCTGGAAATTTTCATCAAACCAGTCCTGGTGCATTCTTACGATCTGGCCAAGGGTCTTTCTGCAGGATTTTGGCATGACAGTGTCGAAAATATCCTAATTGGCACTGGGATTTGGGTTATTTGTTGTTGGGTTCTTTATCAGCCCATGTTTGAGCTGTTCTCTGAAAGCATGTGCTACCGCTGGATCCTCCAGACTCTTAGTGTTAAGACCTCTTCTGGAGGCTTGCTGCCTTCACCGTTTTGGGGTGATGTGAACTGAGAGCTTGGCTCTGACGAGCCGATGATCAGCGTCGCAGTGGTCTAAGCCACGCATGGCACGGGTGATGAGGATATCTCAGCGATCTCTTTCTCTGACAATGATTCAGTCAATGAGATGCCAGTGTTTGTATTGTGGGTGTTGCTACAAACCCTTGAATTTGTCGGCCTGCCTAAACAAGGTATTGGTGATAGCGAGGTTGTGTGCAACACACTTGCTGGGGAGGAACAGACCATTGGGATTACACTTGCAGAGTCCATTTCTCCCTATGGTTCCCTGCCAAATGTCAGCATCCCTGCCAACTATGGCATTGAAGTCACACGGAAGCACAACTTTATTTTCTATGAGGATGGAGGTATGCACTGATGAAAAGGGCATTACGTAAGTGATTCAGTGGGACTCTTCGCGTCATAAGGCGCTCGTTGATCCGAACAGTCATTTCAGTTAGCTTGTTTAGGATATGTTAATGGGTGGCAAAGCCAAATCCATAAATGCTTTTTCTCTCTGCAGCAGGCTTACGCTTCCAGAAGAAGGTATAGCCAGACCCCCTTTTGTGAGTCCACCCTTGTCTGGGAGCTGGGAGTCACTATGACGATGTTAGACCTTGCCAGCTCTTTTGCCACAAGGGCGGTTCTTCTTTCGGGATGCTCATTTGAGCCAGTATCCACAAGGGTCCTGACATTCCATGCAGCAACCGTAAGATGTTGTATAGTTTGTTTTTGTTCTGATCTGTCATTATAATTGTTTTTTCGACAGCATAAGGATGACCTTCCTGGGTGTGGTTGCCCAGTCAGGTTAGTTCTTTAGGCAGACTATGTGTAGGGCACCTTTTGTAGCCCCCTCCCCATGTGGGGTGAGCAGAGCGGTTTCTTCAACGGGCTGCCCAGTCGCACAGACAAGACAGGATTGCACTGCTGCCTCTATCCCAGTGTATAATCAACCGTCATCTCTGGCTGTCCCCGTCGCCACTCGTCCATCGCCAAAGGACTTTTGAGGGTATAGGGGTTTTGATGATGATGAGGAGTATGATGACCTGGATAATGGCTGCTTGTGAGTTGATTTATGTGGTGAGGCAGGAGCTCAGGTTGCAACCACACATCTTTGTTCCCACTTTTCTTGATCCAGTGGTGCAAGAGTTGCAACGGCTGGAGAAAGGGTGAATTGCCATGAACTTCTGATAGCCCAGTTTTGTTGGGTTTCGCCTTAGTAGCCTGTCCATCATGCATTGCCTTCGTCCGCCAGTGTAGTCATTTGATTCCCATAGTGGTCACCTCTTCCGCCCATACTGCCGTTGGGGTCTTGTTAGAGCTCTGTAAGCATGTCTGCTTGATGCAGGGCTCCACCACAGATTTTATGTTCGGGGTTTACTCCCGTAGCCTTATACCTACCAAGGGTAATCCGCAAGTTAGCGGGGCGAGGGTTGGTAGGTGCCAGGACGTTTCCACATGCCAGTGGACCTATGCGTCGTCCCGCTATGTCCCACTGCTACTCCAAGATCCCCTGCTTGTCTAGCCTGGGCCCACGAGGAGGCACAGCAGGCGTATTGATGGTGAAGAGGCTGTGTACAGGTAGGGGACGACTTATGCAAGTTTCTTTCCTGTTCACCACGAGCTATCCAGCGGCGGCAGCTGAAAGCGAGAGGGAGCAAGTAATGCTTGCACCTTAACAATAACATAATGCTGCCACACTAGACGCACACACACACACACAGACACACACACCTCGGCGCAGAATACTCCGGCTACACCAACGCTCTCTCCACCCTGGAAATGCCATCCCTCAGTGACCTCCACCACCAAGCACTGGAAAGGTTTGGCCGTGGACTACTGCACCACCCTCGCCATCGCCACCTCCTGCCACCGGCAGTCCCCCACCCACCTCACGCAGTCCGCCACTACAACAAAATTCAGCCCATAAGAGCCCGCACCGATAGATATAAGAATAGCACCATCCCATCTATTGTTAAAATAATAAACAACTCCTGATTTATGTACTGTACTGCCCTGTAAATGTATTCAACGCATATCATTATGTCTAACTCAAATGTAAGTTTGTATATTTTCAACTACTGGCTGCAACTCTATTAATAAACCGTTTATTATTATTATTATTACCTAACCTAACCTAAAATTAATTAAGTCTTACTTGAGATCAACCATGGGTGAAGAGTGCTTATCTGGTTTTGCCCTGACGTAATGTAACGTAACGTAACCTAACCGAAAACCCTTGATTACACGAAAGTTATCAGCAGGTTTAAGTGAATTTAAAAAAAAATGAAAATTTCACTGTAAACTGTAATTTCGTCATTCCAATCTTGATTTACATTATGGTAGCATTATTTCATGAAGTCTAAAGGTAAACTGCTTAAAACAGTAATAGAATTTACTCATAATTTACTCATAAGGAATTAAATCTAAGCCTCTAAGTTGTTTGATAGGGTTTCATGCAGCTTATAACTGCTTTTGTGACTTAACCACAGTTCACTACCTACTCTAATCTTCTCTTGGTGTCTAGGTGCTTCCTCAGTCACACAAACTGGGGAAATTTCTGAGCTTTTGTCACCAGAAAAAAAAACCCCTAGAATTGCCACTGCCTCTTACTACTTCCCCTACCTCTTCCACTCACCGTATCTTCCAACCACATCTCCCTCTCCTTACTTCCCCCACGTGGTCTTCCCCCACACACTCTGTCTTCCCTGTGTCCCCCTCTCACTATGCCCCCACTCACCTGACCTAACATAACCTAGCTACAACCTCCTCTCATTGGCGTGTCTATGTGTTCCCTCAGCTGAGTCGTAATAGGGCAGCCCGGCAAGACCTGGAACACGATACGATGAACAAGAATCACTCATTAACCATCGACCACACCCAGCACTCGCTCCATAACCACTCCGCTGCTATCACGTATTATCCTGCCGTCGAGAGGATTGATAACACGTAAGATAACGCCTCTATGACCTGGTTTGGTCAAAGATAGCACCCACCTGACCTAGTTAGACCTAAGATCTACTCTCCACTCTATTACCCAGCTTCGAGGGCAACCAGATGCAGGTTTTGAAAAGAGTATTTTTAAGTACTATATTTTAACCTAACCTAACCTAACCACATGTTTAGTACTATAATAATATTATATAATTATAACAAAACTGACATTATATACTTATTATAACTTCAATACAACATGTTCGCTACAACACTAATAAAATAGAATTTTTACAACACATTAGGCTTTAGCTGACCTACAATAACATCAGTCTGGCTTTAACTGACTTACAATAACATCAGTCTGGCTTTAACTGACTACAATAACATCAGTCTGGCTTATCTGACCTACAATAACATCGGTCTGGCATTAACTGACCTACAATAACATCAGTCTGTCTTCTGACCTACAATAACATCGGTCTGGCATTAAATGACCTACAATAATATCAGTCTGGCTTCAACTGACCTACAATAACATCTGTCTGGCTTATCTGACCTACAATAACATCAGCCTGGCTTTAACTGACCTACAATAACATCAGTCTGGCTTATCTGACCTAAAATAGCATATGTCTGGCTTATATGACCTAAAATAACACCTGCCTGGTCTTATCTGACCTAAAATATCATCTGCCTGGCTTTATCTGTCCTAAAATAACATCTGTCTGGCTTATCTGTCCTGGTATAACATGTCTGGCTTATCTGACCAAAAAAGCATTTGTCTGGCTTTATCTGACCTAATATAACATCGGTCTGGCTTATCTAACCTACAATAACATCTGTCTGGTTTTATCAGACCTAAAAACCATCTGTCTGGCTTATCTGAAATAAAAGAGCATATATGTAATTATGATAAGATATTCCTATAAGAGCGAGACTTAATGATAAATTTAAACCTAACCTAACCTAAAACACTTCAATAAGTTCCTCCATTTACGATACATGTTCAATTGTATCATCAGGAGAGAGAGAGAGAGAGAGCTCCCACAACTACACCATTTCCTCTATTTTTATCTTACTCCCAGTGTCAGTGTGCCGGAAACTTGGGCAGAATTCAGCAACCGGAACATACAGCAAAGCCAGACCGAGAGGACCAGCTCACAGCGGTTACGTCAGGAGGTAGACGCCCTCATAGCTGCCACCCACCAGGATATGTGGACCGCTTGGGCATCCTCCAATACTTCCCTCACTCATCGTGCCGGGGAGACGAACGACACAAGGAGCAAGTTGCTAGCTCACAGAGACAGGGTGAGTGTGACTCTTTGAGGAATGAAGGAAGAGGGAAGGAACATGTCTAGGAATGAAGGAATAGGGAAGGAACATGTCTAGGAATGAAGGAAGAAGGAAGGGACATGTCTAGGAATGAAGTAAAAGGGTAGGAACATGTCTCGGAATGAGGGAAGAGGGAAGGAACATGTCTAGGAATGAAGGAAGAGGGAAGGAACATGTCTAGGAATGAAGGAAGAAGGAAGGAACATGTCTAGGAATGAAGGAAGAAGGAATGGACATGTCTAGGAATGAAGTAAAAGGGAATGAACATGTCTAGGAATGAAGGAATAGGGAAGAAACATGTCTAGGAATGAAGGAAGAAGGAAGGGACATGTCTAGGAATGAAGTAAAAGGGTAGGAACATGTCTTGGAATGAGGGAAGAAGGAAGGAACATGTCTAGGAATGAAGTAAAAGGGTAGGAACATGTCTAGGAATGAGGGAAGAAGGAAGGAACATGTCTAGGAATGAAGGAAGAGGGAAGGAACATGTCTAGGAATGAAAGGAGAAGGAAGGAACATGTCCATGAATGAATGAAGATGGAAGGAACATGTCTAGGAATGAAGGAAGAGGGAAGGAACATGTCTAGGAATGAAGGAAGAGGGAAGGAACATGACTAGGAATGAAGGAAAAATGGGTGACGAAGAAGTAACATGTTTAGGAATGAAGGAAGAGGGAAGGAACAAGTCTAGGAATGAAGAAAGAGAGGAGGAACATATCTAGGAATGAAGGAAGAAGGAAGGAACATACATAGGAATGAAGGAAGAGGGAAGGAACATATCTAGGAATGAAGGAAGAATGGGTCATAAAGAAGACGATGTATTTATAAGGTTGTTATCGCCGCTGGCTTGCGCCAGTACGGGCGTTTGCTGCCTTACCCGAACAAACATTACATCTCTCAGCCTGTGACCACGTGCCCCTCCCACGCTTCCTGTGACCTCCTAGATGTGGCGGCTGGGGGTGGTGTTTAGCCGGCAGTGTTATCGCCGCTGGCGTCAGTGCGGCGTGTGCTGACGCAGATCGCCCTCTCGCCCCCCGCGACCTGTAACCTCGCCAGATGTGGCGGCTGCGGGGAGGAGTGGGTTTGCAGGCGAGAGGTCCTGATTCTGCTGAGTGTATAGTTTAGACTTTTAGAGGGTGGCGTGGCCGCCTGGCCTCCACGCCAGATCGCCCTCTCGAGTGATGCTGTGAGGACCAGCCCTCTGCTAGCAATGATGAACACCGACTCCCAATCCTGGCCGAGTTTTGTGCTGGAACAATTTACACAGTACTATTCGGAACATCTTGGAGCACCATACTGGTTCGCATTGACCCGCACTTGTAAGTACAGCCAAAGTGATGACTACCCCTAAGTACTGAAATATTGTGGACTAATTATGCCTACTCGTTCTTGCCTTATCTGGAGCAATAAGACAGCGCGGAATGAAGTGTAACTAAGATTAATAGAGTTATGAACTTTGTATCATGACACTATGATCAATAATCAATTATAATTAAGGTAAATTGTGTGAGACTAACTAATTATGTATCAGAAAGATCACCATGTAATACTAATGAACGCCTTGTTCTCTGCAGGTTTTCACCACATCAATAAATATTGAATGCGTCAAAAGGCGGGTTTCAATCATTTCCTTCGACTTGCCCGTCACCTGAACGTCCTTAACCGAGGCGTTTACAGTCAAAACAAGTACAGGAGTGCGTCGAAGGGAATTCCCGACCGCCAGGACTACGTGACGCCACCACCGCCGGGAGTGCAATGTGGGACGTCGGCCAGCCTCCCACAGTGGGTGCAGCATGAAGTCCACCCATAGTGGGTGCAGCGTGGAATCCACCCACAGTGGGTGCGACGTGGAAACGGATACATAGTGCGAGTGTTGTGTGCTTGAGTGACGTGTTTAAATTACCCGGACAGTGCACGTACGGGGCTGTGAGCGTTCTTTTCGGACAGCGAGCCCGCGCACCTAGTGAGCAAAGGTTTCAGAACACCCGGACAGTGTCGTAATGTTTCGGTCTGGGCAGATGGGCTGTTAGCGTTCGCTCGGACACACACGTCCGCACCACTTGTGAATACAAATGTCTGTCTCCACGCCAGTGATTATAACGAACAGCTGATTAGCCTACACCAGTGACATACCATGGTTGTACTTATCAGGCGTGCAGAACACCTACATAGTATATAAAATATCAAGTAGAATATGGAGATGTTCGGGGTACTTGGTTCTAACTACAGGAGTGAACATAAACACCTGTAGAGTTCTGTAGGTTCTATTTAACGGAAATATACAAGGGCGCTTACAAGCGCGGGTAGTCCTTACACTCCTATATCGGTCAACTGACCTCTCTCTGACCTCTCAGGCGACATGTGGTAAGTGGTACATTAGCAGCTTCCAGATGTCGCCAGGCACATTTATCTAAGCGTGTGGAGACATGAAACAGTGGCATTGCCACACGCTACTGACTAGGGAAGTAATGTATATAAATAGAGTACATACATGGTATACATACAACATACATAATATACATACACCTCCCCCCCCCTATACACTCATAGCAAAGTCTTGAGCGGACCTTTTCCTGTGGATCCGTTTTGAGCGTCGAGGGGCTTGATCACTGGGGGGGATATGGGACTCAGGACTGGTGATAGGGTGTGCGGAAGGTGTTACGGGGCGGAGAAAACGGCGGTTCCTCCACCACACACGACCACTGGGTAACCGCACCTGGTAGTCCCGTGACCTGCCGAGACCCATGACTATGCCCACTTTGTCCCCAAGTAGGGAGGTTGGGTCCCGAACACGGACTTGGGTGCCGACACTCAACCTGGGGAGAGGACGGGCGTGGTCGTTGCATTGGGCGACGGCTCGGCGATCACATTCCACGGTCTTGGCCTGCCACTCCTTGGATAAGGACTGAGAGTGAGCAGGGACACAAGAACGGAGGGGGCGTCCATACAATACCAGGGCAGGGGAGCTTCCGGTGTAATTGGGTGTGTTGCGGAGCTCAAGGAGACCCAGGTCGAAGGCCTCGCAGTCAATATTCCCAGAAGGGGCCACTTTGAGGATGAGGTGCTTCATGGATTTCACAGCAGCCTCAGCGTGGCCGTTGGACTGCGGGTAATGAGGCGATGACAACACATGCCGGACTCCCCATCGGTCGAGGAACACAGCAAAGTCCCGGCTTATGAACTGGGGCTCTCCGTTGGTTCGCAGGCGCACAGGAACGCCCATGTAACGGAAGTAGTGGCGGAACTTGCTGATGGTGGCGGCAGATGTCGTATCATTACCACACTTGATGACAACCGACCAACTAGAGAGACGGTCGATGATAACCAGTAAGGACTCTCCTGACACACAGGAAATGTCGGTGGACACAGACACAAAGGGGCGGGTGGGGATGTCGTCACTCGTGAAGGGTTCCTGCTGCTGGCTGGGTTGTAGAACTTGGCAGGGCTCACACTCATGGACAACATGGGAGATGTCGGAGTCGATGCCAGGCCGGAACACAGTCTGTCTTGCACGCCGTTTGGTGGCCTCGGCTCCATGGTGACTGTCGTGGAGGCGAGCCAAGGTGTGAGGACGTGAAGCAGCAGGGACAACTACCGAAGGAGAGGTGTCACTGGCCAGAGGTAGGGGTAGGGCGGCAGCAGCGTAGTTGCTGCTCCCTTCGTGCACCCTGTTGGTGTATTTTACCTCGAGAATCGGTTTTGGGAAGTCCTGGGAGATGATGGCTAACTCTTGGCAATGTTTGTAGGACAGCAAAGGAGTCGGGACACCATAATGCACGTCAATCCAGGCTTGACACGACCTGTTGCCAAAGGTGACACGTGCATAGAGTGAACCTAGGGCTGGGGCCATCTGTGAACCATCTGCCGTGACGTGGAGGTCCTTGGGAGGCGGTCCTAGATCACTTGGAGAGAGCCCCAAGCATTGCAAATGCTGGGGACCGATGACCGTAGCCTCAGCGCTGGTGTCGGGCAGCATCTCAAGACAGGATGACACACTGCCATAGGTCACGATGACGCTGACGTGCTGGGGGACTTTGGTCCTGGGACGCGATGAGGAGTACACCCTCCTAATATGGGTCGGGCTTTGTCCGGGGTCGTCGTGCCTCTGATTTGGCGACTGTGGGAGGCCCTCACTGGTGGAAGGGCGCTGCTGCTTCTGCCGACGCTGTCCCTTGGGTATGTTTGTCGGGCAACACTTGTCGTATTGTCCAGACGGCCACACACATTGCACTGGATGCATTTGGCTGGGCACCGTACTGTAAGTGACCAGTGGCCCTTGAGGTCACAACTGTTGTAGGTAGACTCAGCACCTGGACATACCTGCGTTCCGTGCTGCCTACCACAGCTGTTGCAAAGGGAGCTGGGCGTCGGCGTGGTGGGCGTAGGCGTTAGGGTAGACTTCTTGTCTTTCTTGTATTGGGACATAGCCCGTACGGCTGTGGGGGGAGCTCGGATGGCAGAGTTAGCACACCTGGCAGCCTCATAGGAGCGACATACTGTCAATACATCCTTAAGAGAGGAGGAAGAGTCGAGGGAGGTGAGGCGTTGGACAAGTTCCTCGTCCTTAACACCCATCAGGATCACCTGCTTCAACTGGGTCTCCTCGCACTGCTGGTGATTACCGAGACATATGTCCATCTCTTCCGAGGCTCTCTTGAGTCGTACGTAGAAATCGTCAAAAGTCTCGCCCTACATCTTTTTTTTTTTTTTTTTTTATTGGGCACTCCTACATCATTGTGTAAGGTGAAGCGCAGAAGCGTTTACAGGGCCCAACAGGGAAGCATGCTAAGTTCACGCTTGCCTTTATGTCTTATGAGTTAAGGGCGTAGAAGCCTGAAGAGTCAATGGTTCATGTCCTCAAGTTATTGAAAGCTCCAACAACTTGTCCCTGAATACGAATTCGCAACTTTCGACTTACAACAGGTACCTACTTTACTGCTAGGTGAACAGGGACTAATGGGGGCTAGGAAGTAAGTCCAAACAACTTCCACTGGCCTGGGAATCGAACCTGGGACATCTCGCTTGCGAGGCAAGAACGGTACCGCTTCTACCACCGATCCCCCCGCCCTCCATCTGTCTACAGCTAAACACTTCCCTCCTGCGGAGAGCTTCATTCCGCTGACCTTTGATGTGCTGTTCTAGAACATCCAGTACCTCCTCTATAGACAACAAAGACGTCGGGGGCACTTGCAACGTGTGTTCCAACACATGCTGCATTCCCAAAGACAGGCACATACGTAACTGAACGAGTTGTTTAGGCTGTGGCAAGCTCTGGAGATCTACCATTGTAGCATAATCAGTCCACCATCGCCGCCACTCACGAAAAGTCTGGAAAGTCTCATCAGGCGTCAAGGTGGGTGGGGGTTGGACAACCACTTTGGTAGAGGGCGTTGACGAGGTATCTGAGCCAGTCGGTACCTGAGCAGTGGAAGGGCCAAGAGCTTGATTAGCAGTGAGGCTAGATATCAAAGCTGCAAACCGTTCGTTATCTTCCAATCTCCTTTGGTGGTCCTCAGCACGTCTTCTCGCTTCATCTTCACGCCTTTCCTCCCTCATAAGCTTCATCAGAGCAATTATCTCTGAGGACGAGGCTGAGGGTCGAGGGGTGTGGCTGGGAGATGTGTTGGGAGAGGGTGGGGCGTCGCTCTGACTGGTCATCCATCTCTGTAGAGCTGTCATCCGTCTGATTCATCCGGGCGCTAGGGACACCCCTGCGTGAGGCCCGGGGCATAATTACTTTATCTGTATATTGTATCTCGAATCAGTGTTGACCGGTCAGCCCGTCGTATCAACCAGATCTGAGACAACAAAATTAATTGAATACACAGATAAGTAACTTATATATATATATATATATATATATATATATATATATATATATATATATATATATATATATATATATATATATATATATATATATATATATATATATGAAGAAATGACTGCAGTCAGTGTGTTCGTGTATGGGTTGGTGTGTGTAGGCGCGGTGGGGGGTGAGCGGTGGTGGGGCGCGGAGCAACTGATGAGTTACCCTTGAGACACAGCCGGGGAAGGACGCGCGCTGACGTCGTTCTTCACCAATGCCCTGAAAAAGCCTTCCACCTGGGGAATCCTTTAAAACAAGGACACACACTTTAGCACTCCACACACGAGGGGCACTTAAGACACTTCACGGGAACTTGCCGTCACTGCACACTGCTCAAAACTCGTTGGTCATTCAAACGAATTTTGTGGGAGACAATGAGAGATTAGGAGAGCGATGGGTGATGGAGTGAGTTGACGGAGCGGGGTCTACCGGTCTTGTTTTTACACGAACGCACTTATTTCCACTTAATCGATCACTTGATACTCACTGCGCCATGGCGATGTTCGGGGTACTTGGTTCTAACTACTGGAGCGAACATAAACACCTGTAGAATTCTGTAGGTTCTATTCAACGGAAATATACAAGGCGCGGGTAGTCTTTACACTCCTATATGGGTCAACTGACCTCTCAGGCGACATGTGGTAAGTGGTACATTAGCAGCTTCCACATGTCGCCAGGCACATTTATCTAAGCGTGTGGTGAATGAAACAGGGGCATTGCCACACACTACTGACTAGAGAAGTAATGTATATAAATAGAGTACATATATGGTATACATACAACATACATAATATACATACAGAATATGTCCTTTCTCTAAATAAGGTGTTGTTAAACCTTATAAACACCTAAAAAACTATGCTAAAATTAAATATCTTACCTCAGATAATTTACAGTCAAGAAATATTTACTTATATTGAAATTTGGCTCTCCGAGAATTTGTAGAAATCTTATTGACATTGATAGTGATATTGAAAGTTTATTTAGCCAGAAGAACGCAGATAAAAATAATAATAATAATAATAATAATAATAATAATAATAACAACAACACAAATATTAATAATAATAATAATAACACAAATAATAATAATAATAATAATAATAATAATAATAATAATAATAATAATAATAATAATAATAATAATAATAATAATAATAATAATAATAATAATAATAATAATAAAGAACCATGAAAAATTACATAATTAAAAAAGGACTCTCCTTTGAACATTTTCAACCAACTGACAGTCCCTAGCATATCTCGGGGACCAGACGGGGTGACAGTTCTCCAGTTGGGGAAGCACTTCACTTTTGTTGATCTTTACGAGGGACGGACCGTCTAGAAATCTGAACGACCTTCTTATAAGACCTAATAATTTAGTTGCCTGATTTGCCTTTGTCTCGCAATAGCCCGAGGGCTTCAGCTCATTGTCAACATACACACTTAGGTCCTTCTCACATTGTCTTAAATAGTGCAGATTCTTCATCCCGTTGGGACATATGATACACTACACACTGCTTGCGGTCTTATAGAAAGTCTTCTATCCACTCTAGGACATTTCCCGAATTCCGTACCCTTCCAGTTTTAATTGTAGCCTTTCGTGGGGTACACTGTCGAAAACCTTGGTACATATTGTCGAGATTACCACCCCGTTCCAGAGTATAGCTGCCTACTACCTACTACCTAACAACAACTCTTAGGAAACATAATATCACCGTTTAACATAAGACTTCAAGCTTATTAGAAGAAAGGGACTGCTAACGACTGTAGCACCATCACATAATGGGAACACCACAGCCGATTAGAATGCCAACACGTGGTAACAATACGTTATATCTACAATAATATTATATTACTACATTCGCTCAAAGGTTATTGAGGATTTACAGTTTGTATACGAAGACTATTTCTCTGTTTCCCTAATTAAATTCACCTTAGAAAAGGACGCTTTGCATCAACAGTGGACGTCAGAAGTGACAACACTTCCATTGTTTATGTCCAAAACATGTATATTTTGCATTTCCCTCTTCATTTAAAACGCTAATAACAGGTTTATAAAATTGCTGACTCTTTTTGGGGTGTAAATATACCGCTAGTCTCCACAACTTACTGTTTAGTTCGAATCTTTTCTTTATTTCCCTACACACTACTACTAGAAATCTCCGCACCACATCTTCGTCAGTGTTCATGCTTATCTAATAATGGTCTGACGTTTGGAAGGTGGCATGTAATTGCGATCCCGAATATATCTGATTGACTGGTACATATAGAGAATCATCGGTTGGATCAATACCATGCATTTGGAGTTTGACACACTATGTAAATGGCAAAAGGAGTTTATCAATAACAGATGCAGTTGACATATGCTATACGGATTAAATGCAAAGTTGGGGCTTTACTCTGGAAAATCAAGTTTATTGTGTTGAGTTGGGGCAATATGTAATTCAAGATTCAAGTAGCAGAACACAAATCTCTCCTCAATTACCTTGATGTGGAAATACAGTTTGAAGGAGTTGCCACTCTTCGAGCATTCATGTAACAGCTTCATGGAGTGACAACCACCTCGTGGAACAGGCATGAAAAATTTGTGTGGTTGAGTTGACAAAACCCTGGAATTCCTAAACTCGCATTTCCTTTTGGCACTATGGGAAAGGTAAATGTACACATTTCTCAACACATCTTCACGAGTACGTGGCCATGTCTCTGCTGCTTCACTGGCACAGAGATGTATACTATGTGCAACACGTTTAAATGTGGTAATGCCAAGCATTTGAGCTTTCACTCTGCTAGTTACACAGTTATATTCGCCAGTAATGTTTGATGCCCCCAACTGCAGCAGACCCAATGAAGTTGTTCAATGGTATATCATGTGTAGTGAGGGACTGTAACAGCATGTTATATATTTTCACCAGTCGAACCCTGATTACCGTCAAATACGTTAATCAAATCCAGCATCGCAATTTTGTCATTATCTCTCCGGATCAAAATACTTCACTATCATTGCACGTGATTTACTTAATGAACAATAGGCACTTTCGTCAAGAATTACACTAAATTTATTTGTAGTTTCCTAACCAAGTTTTGAGTTGCACATTCCCCTAAAGCTTTCACGACGACCTTGCTCCTGGTTTGTTTCGTTGCCGTTTGAGCGGCTGTCTTGGAATCGGGAAAATTCGCTTATTGAGGTCGTCAAGATGGTCACATAAGCTAAAAGGAATATTAAATCTATTTGGTTATACTTGCAACTGAAGATTGTGAGATAACATGCTGCTAAATGAGTAAGGTTTCTGCTACCCTTACTTGGGACAGATTATTACGACCACTTATTGAGCAGTGCCATTACATTTTGGGCTAAAATACAAGAGGAAACAAGCACTAAGTCACCTGAATGGCATCATGTTCTGCCAAAAACGCTGCGAATAGAGAATAGAACAGTTGCTTTCGCCGCGGCGCTCAGTGTGGCCCCAGCAGGGGAAGACGTGTCAGGTTGATCAAAGGCACCGCCACCAAGCTGACCCTCAATGAGCAAACGTGCCACCCGGAGCAGAGGTGCTAGCTTTGAGGAGTTCTTCCATACCCGTATGCTGTCTTGAGGTGCGTTGACGTTTCAACGATGATGTCTCGGCACCTAAGTATTTATGGCAAACCTTATGATATGCCTTGGTCGGAGTTCCTGGTACTCAAGCTAGTCAAGTACAAAACGTCCTCCGCTAACCAATCTTCTTCGAAATGGGGAAGAGGAGGCATAACCTGGAGATGTCAGTTTTTGAGAATATGTTAGACGATGACTCTCACAAGCATTAAATGATCTCCGTGCACCCATGTGGTATGCATAGGATTTCACCAAATATAGTGGTATTGCAGAGAACCTCTAGTTGAACATAAGTTTACTTGCACATACAAGTAATCCACATAAAAGATATTAGTTATGTTTATTGAGTGTGTAATAACGACAGTAAATATACCAAATACCAAGGCAGACTGATGACCACATGAATCAGAGCCTCTTAATTCATAAGCAACTCCAAAGATATTAGTGAACAGTGATCCTAAAAGAAGATTGCACTATGAGATTCAATACACAGACAATTTAGTCGGAGTTATTTTGTTACAGTTTGACATAACCGTGATCCAAGGTAGTAAATATAGGTGTGTATTAAGAAATATTAAGTAGACCTCTTGAACGATACCAGTTTCCGTTTTCTATGTAAGAAAAGGCACGAAACTGATTCATGGAACACTTATCCAAAGGCAGTAAATAAAATAATTCATCATAATAAATACAATTAAACCAAATGTGAGACGATACTCGCTGCTGATATAAGGAGCCTTACACAGTGGTTGCGAGACGAAAACCTCAGAAGTACTAATCAGTGTACAATCCTTCTGCTATCACTACACGATGGTGCCAGAATGACCATATTCGTTGACCTGTCAACCTCATCGCCTATTCTACTGCATCAGCAACGAATTATTATGTAACTATCCTTACTTAAAATAAGGAAATCATCGAATGATATCTGAATTTCATGTCCTACTTTCGTATTGCATACTTGTACCCTTAAATTGGAAAACATACATTACATCAGCACTGGTCGGGACACTGCCATATGGGTGTGGGCCACAGGTTGCGAGTGTTCCTTTTCGTACAGGCAGAGCTGCGCCCGCTACTGAGGTTACGAAGGAAAGGAAAATTGATTCATTACCACGTGTTTTAAGGTAACAAATAACCAATTCAACAAAGTACACAGTAAGCATGATTAAATGCCACCTGTAGCGCCGTAAACAACCGGCAGTGAAATGCCACTTATAACACCTGAAGCAACCGGCAGTGAAATGCCACTTGTAACACCATAAGCAACCAACAGTGAAGTGCCACTTGTAACCACAAGCAGCCAGCTGTGACCTACTATCATCAAACATAAATACAAGCAGCGAGTTGCACCACCAAATACAGGCGGTGAGCAGTGGTTCATCGAACAAACTTTGAGACCTAACCGGAGCTGTAAATTACTATCAATGAAAGGACAAGAGGTTGTGGAAATGGATCCAGAGCAACGAAAAGAAAGGGTGAACATGGACGAAGGTGACCGAGACCCAGAGGTAGAAGATGTCCCTCCAGAGCTGAACGACCATGACTTTATGGCAACAGAAGCTGAAGGGGGCCACCCTCTGCCTGATATGAGCCTGAATGCTCAGCACCTGACCAAAATCCCGGGTCCAACATGATGGCAGAAGTGCGACGAACTGTGACTGAAATGCTGGAGGCGTATTTCACAAAAGGGGAAGAAAGGGAAGCAGCACAACGTTTGGAGTTTGGGAATGGCAAATTTGAACAGTCAGAAGTTCTCAGAACAGTTCTGGGGGCACAAGTCCTGAATGAATACCGACTGCAGATGCTGTTTGTGAAGTGCAACAATAATAAATAATTGAACCATCACACCTGCGTCAGCGACATGAGAGACCTGGAAGACACTTTCAGAAGAAAGATGTAGGATGGGTATTCAATCCTCCAGCGGCTTCGCACATGGGAGGAGTCTGGGAACGGCAAATCCGAACAGCAAAAAGGTTCTCAGAGCAATTGTGGGGACACAAGTCCTGGATGAATATCGACTGCAGACTCTATTTTGTGAAGTGGAAGCGATCATAAATAGTCGACCCATCACACCTGCCTCGAGCGATGTGAGAGACTTGGAAGCGCTTACACCAGCCCACGTCCTCCACAGTGGCCCACACGCTGATCTGTCACTGGGAGGATGTCGTCTGAAGGACTCATATCAACGACGGTGGCGGCACGTGCAGTTCCTAGTAGACCGCTTCTGGAAACGCTGGGTGAGGGAGTACCTCCCACTACTCCGCCATTGGGCAGGGTCACGGCAGTGGTCCCAGGAGCTGAAGATCTGGTGCACCAGGTGCGTGTGCAAGCCGTATCTGGGGAGTTCTGAAGGCCAGTGACCTGTGTATGCCTTCTTGAACATGCCAACCCGGAATTTCCAGGAAGGCGATCTTGTCTTCGTCACTGGAGAAAATATTCCTCACAACAAATGGCCATTGGGCAGGGTCACGGCAGCGGTCCCAGGAGCCGATGGTCTGGTGCACCAGGTGCGTGTGCAAACCGTATCTGGGGAGTTCCAAAGGCCAGTGACCCGTGTATGCGTTCTTGAAAATGACACACCGTAAATCTTGGGCGATTACCCAACGCCGGGAGTGTTATCGCCACTGGCTTGCGTCAGTACTGACGTTTGCTGCCTTACCCGAACAAACATTACATCTCTCAGCCTGCGACCAAGTGCCCCTCCCACGCGTCCTGTGACCTCACCAGATGTGGCGGTTGGGGGAGTCGGTGTTTACCGCCAGGAGTGTTATCGCCGGTGGTGTCAGTGCTGGCGTCAAGTGCTGACGCAGATCGCCCTTTCGTATGTTGCCCCCCCCCCCCGCGACCTGTGACCTTTCAAGATGAGGCGGCAGGGGGTCAGTGTTTACAGGCGAGAGGTCCTGATTCTGCTGAGTGTATGGTTTAGAGGGTGGCGTGGCCGCCCGGCCTCCACGCCAGATCGCCCTCTCGAGTGATGCTGTGATGACCAGCCCTCTGCTAGCAATGGTGAATACCGACTCCCAATCCTGGCCGAGTTTTGTGCTGGAACAATTTACACAGTACTATTTTCCCTTGGAACACCATACTGGTCGCATTGATCCGCACTTGTACTGTAAGTACAGCCAAAGTGATGACATAGCCCTCAGTGCTGAAATATTGTGGACTAATTATGCGTACTTGTTCTTGCCTTATCTGGAGCAATAAGACAACGCATAATGAAGTGTAACTATGATTAATAGAGTTATGAACTTTGTATCATGTCACTATGCTCAACAATCAATTATAATTAATATAAATTGTGTGAGACTAACTAATTATGTATCAGATAGATCACCATGTAATACTAATGAACGCCTTGTTCTCGCAGGTTTTGACCACATCAATAAATATTGAATGAGTCAAAATGTGGGTTTCAATCATTCCCTTAGACTTGCCCGTCACCTGAACGTCCTTAACCAAGGCGTTTACAAGGTAAATATATGGGAGAAGTAGGCTCATTTGGGTTAGGGTAGGTTACGTTAGGTAAGGTTAGCGTAGGTTAGGTTAGGTAAGGTTAGGGCAGGTTAGGTTAGGTTATGGTTGGTTAGGTTATGCTAGGTTAGGGTATTTTTTTTTAGCTGTGAATGGCGTTCCAGTTAGACTGGTATCCATTTCCGACTGGACTTACAAGGAATATGCCATATGTTACAACCTTCACACCCTCTTCTAGGACTTACTAGAGGATGCATAATCAGCCCATAGGCCCATTATATCAGAGGAGACTCTGAAATAACTGCTTCTGTTAACAGAGAGGTTAAATGATAAACACACACTCTTACCTTATTTCTGGCTAACAACCTCCTGACAGCTGACAGGTGTTTATATCAATATCACTGTTCCCATTAAAACTGGTTTAATCAAAACACAGCTTTAAAATCACAACAAAATATATTTAACAACGAAATATAATAAATATGTGCTCTCCGTCCATGTGCATACAAAAAGCCACAAATCAATTCACTCAGAATAATGTTATCTCCACCAAATGAGGTGTTCTCTCACTACTACAATATTCTTTAAACTATAATGAACATATTACACTTACTTCACACCAAAATTATCCATGATTGCCCAGATAATAATAGATAAATGTGCACTACACAACCTTGGCCCTCCTATCCTCCTCAAGCTAGCTACCAAGAGAGAGCCCCAAAACCAAAACAATGTTCCAATAGTTTCTTGTTTCATCAACATATAATTTCTAATTAGTTTTATACCTCCCACATGCTTCTTACAGTCTTTCATAACTGTATAAAAAAATGCATTCTACAAAGTTTACATAATGAAACAAATAGTAGTATACATACTTATATAAAATAATCAAGACATTTTTTAAAGTCCTTACCATAAGCTTGGAAATTCGATTCTAAGGAAAACTAAATGGTAAATTGTAAATTGTAAATTGTAAATTGTAAATGGTTACAATGGGTAACTGAAACAAAATATGGAGGGAAAGGGGAGACGACCGTAACATCCTCCTCCCAAAAGAAGAATGCGTCAGCCCCAAGATGACTCATGACTAACTGAAATACGGGACAGTGAATCTTCCACGACATTCAACTTTCCTTTCACATGTTTAATAATCAAATCATAATCTTGTAACAATAGATTCCACCTTGTCAAACGTTGGTTTACATATTTCATCTTGTGCAAAAATACAAGGGGATTGTGATCCGTGAACACTTGGATCTGTATGCCTGACCCCCTCAAATAATCATCAAAATGATTCAAACTTAAAATCAATGCCAGTGTTTCTTTATCAATTGTACTTTAGTTTTTCTAATACAAAAGAAACTTCTTTGAAAAATAACAAATAGGATACTCAACATCATCTTTCTCTTGCATTAAAACTCCACCAGCTCCGTAATCACTAGCATCTACATACAATTTAAATGGTTTATCATAATTTGGAGTAGAAAGTATGGGTGCACTTATAAGTATCTGTTTCAACTTTTTAAAAGTTTCATCACAATGAACACTCCACACAAATTTGACTTTCCTTGACAACAGATTGATTAACGGTAAAGCAGTGGTTGAAAAGTTCTTACAAAACCTACGATAATATCCACTCATACCCAGAAATCTTAATAATTCTCTTCTATTTGTAGGTGCAAGAAATTTCACAATACTTCCACCTTAGCATTAATTGGTTTGACACTTCCCTGACCAACAACATAACCTAGATATTCTACAGTTGCTTCAGCAAATTCACTCTTCACAAAGTTTACAGTCAAGTTTGCTTGATTCAATTTGTTAAATACTTCTCTGATTAAATACAAATATTCTTCCCAAGTTTTTTAATACAGTGCAATATCAACTATAAACACAGAACAACCATTAACATCATACAATACTTGATTAACTAATCTTTGGAAAGTACTACCGCTGTTTTCATACCAAAGGGTAACACTTTATACTAATATAAACCATCCATAGTCACAAATGCAGAAATTTCTTTTGCTCTTTCAGTCAGTGGTACTTCCCAATATCCTTTCAACAAATCCATCTTAGTTACAAATTTAGCATCTCCTATCTGGTCAATACAATCATCCACTCTTGGAATAGGATATGAGTCAGTTTTGGTTACATTATTTACTTTTCTGTAATCAGTACAAAATCTATCTGAAATACCATCATGTTTGGTCACCAATGCACACGGTGAACTCCAAGGACTGTTACTTCTTTCAATCATATCATTATACTGTACTACTTTTCTCATTATCTCTCTCATGTTAGGATTCACTCTGTATGGGTGTTGCTTAATGGGTATTACATCATGCTGTAATACCTCAGTTCTCCTAGGAACATCAGAAAACAAAGGCCTAAACTCATGTACAATTTGTATGATTTGATTTCTCTTCTCAGTTCCTAAATGATCTAGTTTCTTTTCTAAATTATTCAACACACCTGAATAATTTAACAGCTTATTTTCACATCTCCTCAACTTCATATCTTCACTTTCATCTATCATCTTTTCATCATCAGACCTGATACATAAACAATTCACCTTGTTATTCACATCATTTTCTGTAGAGTTTCTATCATGATGTGGTTTTATCATGTTTACATGACACAATTGGTTTAACTTGCGTCTTCCTGGAATATTTACAATACAGTTCAATTCGCCCACTCTTTTTTCAATCACCCAGGGACCATAAAATCTTGCTTTCAATGGATTGCCTGCTTGTGGCAATAATACCAACACTTGGTCACCAGGTTTGAGCTCTCTGCTCCTAGACTTTTTGTCATAGCACCTCTCTTTCAAATTTTCTGCAGCAATCTCTCTCGCCCTCAACAATTTGTTTTTGAAATCTGATATACATACTTCAATAACCCATGAGAATCACTTTCCTAATCCACTTCTCCTTCAGCATATTTAATGGACCTTTCACTTCATGTCCATATACCAACTCAAATGGGCTAAAGCCTGTAGACTCCTGAACAGCATCTCTAATGGCAAACAACGCTAAAGGCACACCTTCATCCCAATCTACAGACAATTCTTCACAATAGATTCTTAAAGTATTTTTTAAAGCCTGGCAGAATATCTCCAAACTCCTTTGCTTTGCGGGTGATAAGCACTTGACAAATTTTGCGTTATATCTAATCCCTTTAATATTTTTTTTAAACATTCCTGAAGTGAAATTACTTCCCTGGTCTGACTGAATAATTTCAGGCAGGGCTACCCAGCAGCAATATCTCACTAACTCTCTTACAATATTTTTAGAATGTATGCTACGTGATGGTACAGTTTCTGGAAATCTGGTAGACACACACATTATTGTCAACAGATAATTGTTTCCCTTCCTTGTTTTAGGCAAAGGACCTGCACAATCAATTTCAAAATTCAGGAATTGGCTACAGTGGTGCCGGTTGTATAATCTGGTAGGGCTTGCGCACTTTCTGACATATCTCACAAGTTTTACAGTACTCAGACACATTTTTTTTTTAATATTAGGCCAATAAAATGAGTTAGTAGCCTGTCAGTTGTCTTCCTGACTCCCAAATGTCCAGACAACAAGAATCATGGGATAAAGCAATAACATGTCCCCTATATTCTTTTGAAATAACAATCTGCTCCCTAACCTCACAGTGATCCGATGCTGGAACATCAGCAGGCCTCCACTTTCTCATTAACACACCACTTTGTACACAAAATCAAATTGATACATCACTCTCACCCCCATTTCTCTTAGCTTCACTCCAACAATCCCTCAAACTCTCGTCGCTGTTTTGTAACCTTACTAATTCCTCCTTGTCCACAACAAAATCTGGTAGTACATCAATTTTTGCTTCTACAGTACATTCCTTATTATTTTCCAACTCTATTGTATTATCTCTGGTCATAACATCCTCTTTACCAAATATATCACCTATTCCCAAAATCATCATCAAACTTTTCTCTTCTCTTTGACATTGACCTGGTCACAACACAAGCTGGGTACACAATTTCATTATACTGTATTTCACCATCAGGTTTACACTTCTTTGAATCATATAACACATCTTCATTTTTCACAGCATGGTTCACCTCTACAGTAACCTCTTCATCAAATGGATTTTCACACATAATAGGCTCTGGGACCACCTTATCGCCAGCCAAATCATTACCCAATAACATCTGTACTACAGGTACGGGAAGTTCAACACTTACCCCAACTTTTACAATGTCACTCACAAATCCACTCTCAAGATTTACATTATGTAATGGGACAGTCATCTCTGACCCTAATCCTCTTAAATTTACTTCTTCACCAGAATAAGACTACTCTGTCCACTCTAATACATTTTTAAATTACACTCTGATTTGCTCCAGTATCTCTCAATATTATAATTTTCTTCTCAGGACTACCTTTAATCCCAACCTTTCCTTCAGTAATAAATGGCTCAAAATTCACAGATTTTGGCTTACTCACACAGTACTCGTTACCTCTTACATTACAAATATTCCGCGGCCTTCCCGCAACAGTTAATGCCGCAGACTTTGGGCCACTCTGACACTGATATTTAGCATGGCCAATTTCTCCACATGCAAAACATTTTATTGGTGGTTTCTCCTGTCTACTAACATAAGGGTTATAATTGGACTGAGGTCTTGGATGTTTATATTGTGTTTGTCCTTGTGATGTATTCCTTACAGTATTTTGCAACACCTGGTTAGGTGGACCTCCTTTAGAATAATTTTGACTAGGCTGCTTAACATTTGGATAGTTCTGATACTTATGATTTCTGTCATAATTCTGGCTTTTATTATGCCTTACTCCACCTTGTTTATGTGACACCTCCTCCTTATACATTTTGTGTGCCACTGCTAACTGGTCAGCCAACCTAGCTGCATTCATCAAATTCTTCTCTCTATTCTTACTTATTTCATACTTAATCTCAGGGTGCACAAGACTTTTAAAATGTTCCAACAGGACTAACTGTCTTATGTCATCCACAGTCTTTACTTCCTCAGACTTACACCATCTATCAAATATCATCCTAAATTATCTAGCCACTTCAAGATGAGTTTGCCCACTCATTTTCTTAATGTCCCTAAACTTGTACACTTCTGGATCCATTTCCACCGTCTTAAACAAAGCTTCTTTAACAGTCTCATAATCCACAGACTATGACATACTCAGACACGCATACGCCTCTCTGGCCTTACCCTTAAATTTACTCTACACCAATATTGCCCAGTCACTTTTGTCCCATTTCTTAATAGTTGCAACTTTTTCAAACTGAATAAAGACGTCCTCAGCTTCTTCTTCCACAAACTCAGGTAAATTACATCCTTTATTATCTTTATCTCCATTTCCTCTCCTTATACCTGTCCTCTCCTCTACTTCTAATTTCCTCAGCTCTACCTCTTTATCTGCCTGTATCTTCTCCCTTTCTGCCTCTAATTGCATTTTCTTAAATTCAAATTCTAATTTTAACTTTTCCATTGCCACTTGTTCACTTATCTGTTTATAATCACCACTAAAATTACCAACACCTCCAACTTCCGCCAATATTGACAAAGACACCAATTCATCAATTAACTCTCTCTGTATATCACTTTTGATATATGACCTCAGAGAAATTTCATACATAGATGCCACTTCAATTAGTTCCTCCTTATTACACTGGTACAAAAAGTGAACATCATTGGTCTCCTGAAATTAATCAACTTTTCCTACCAGGTTTCCAAATTTTTCACAGTTATCACCTAACCTCACAATTTTTATACAAGTATAACACTTATTTGTTTACAAAAATCTTCACCATCACACCACACGAGAGCACAATAACTACCCTTTAAACACTTCGGTACATAAGAACATAAGAACCTAAGAAAATAAGGAGTCTGCAATAGGCCGGTTGACCTGTTCATGGCAGCTCCTATCGAGAGTTACTTCCACTCTCTATCACCCATGAATCTAGCTAGCCTCCTTTTGAAACTTTCCAGAGTTCCAGCACTTACTACAAAGTTGCTAAGCTTGTTCCACTCGTCCACCACCCTATTTGTGAACCAGTTTCTTCCTATCTCCCTCCTAAACCTAAACTTATCCAACTTAAAATCCGTTGCTCCGAGTCCTATCCTGCTCGGATATTATATGAACTTTATCTATATCCCCTTTATTGATTCCTTTCACCCACTTAAATACTTCTATCATATCTTCCCGCACTCTTCGTCTTTCTAGGAAATGCAAGTTAAGTTTCTTTAACCTATCCTGATATGGAAGGTTTCTAAGTCCCGGAATCATTTTCGTCATTCTTCGCTGCACCGACTCTAGTGAATTGATATCCATTCTATAATAAGGGCACCAGAACTGAACCGCATAATCATCAACCCACAACGGGGCTTAGGAGGCGAAAAAATAAGAGTAAAAAGAAATTTAAAATAGAAGAATAAAAAGATTATATTAATCTACACCACGAAGATGCCGGAAAATCATCTTTTTAAAGTAAGACAGATTGTATGAGTATGGAAATACAGAAGAAGGCAGAACATTCCACAGTTTGGCTGTTTCAGGAAAGAAGGATGCACTATAACTGGTTATTTTAGTGTGACCGACATCCACACACAAATTGTGGGCACCGCAGGCAAGATGTGTGTTACGAGCCCACGGCCTTGCCGGCGGTCCACAGGATGCCAAATCCACCGAACATTACCCGCTTAAGTACCTGTAAAAGAGAGAGAGTGAAGCAACATTGCGGTGAAGAGAAAAGGAAGAAAGATTATCAACTAATGGAGGAGAGTTAATAAGACGAATTTAATGCCTTTGATTCCACCCTATCTAACAGTTGGACAGAAGAAGAGCCACCCCAGATATGAGAATAATAATGAATTACTTAATGAACAAAACCCCAGAATATTCCGTACTGTAAAAAAGCGAAGATCAAATAACAATGACCCAAAATGTAGGAAAATTTTTTTAAAGACTAATAGTGGGCAGAAAAGAGTTTTATATAATGAACCAGAATGTCAGGTGAGATATAGAGATAGTGAGTAAAACTGGTGAGAGAGGCCGTGACAAGCCCTAACTAGTTCTTCCAAATGAACCAAACTTAAACACGCGGCAAGATTCGACCAATACAGTCAGATTCAAGCCAGCAAACTGATAGCGAGGGGTAAATGAGCAATATTCTGAATCAATATTTTTCATCAGTTTTGACAACCCAAAACTTATACTTTATACTCGAAGTACCTACAGTTTACAGAAATAGTGAAGAAAATAGCTAAAGAGAGTTAGTAATAGATAAACTAAAAACTAATAAGTCACCAGGCTCGGGCGAGATATTTACCAGAGTATTAAAGGAATGTACGGAACATAAGAACATATGAATGAAGGAAACTGCAGCAGGTCTATTGACCCATACTAGGCAACCCCCTTTAAAACCAACCCCTATCACTCATATATCCGTCCAACTGAAGTGAACCCAGTCTCACATTTCTTGGTTTTATTCAACAGAGAACATAACCATCTGTAATAAAACAAACAAAAACGCATAAAAAACACAATTATCATCTATGGGCAAACTATAACACAACCTAAGCATGAGCATCAGGACAGAGATTATGACAAACATTTCAGGGGATGACGGTGAGGCTCTGTTCTTCCTAGTTATGTCATACTCTCGGGAGAATGCGTGACAGGTTGCTGGATAAACTGTGGCTTATTCGCAAATTTGCCATCGTATCTTGTTGAATCAATGTCCTTGTCACTGTTAATGTGGGTGTCTAGGGTATCGGTGCTCCCAACAACGGAGGAAGAAGAACGCTCGGTTTCATTCGTGACAGTTGGAGTATCCCCCAATTGGAGTCAGATTTCGACCTGATACTGTCGTCTCCCTGCCGTTCGGCAGCATGGGCATACTGAGGGTTCACTTCAAGGAGTTGTGCCTCTTCAACAATAGGGTCATATTTGGTGTCTCTGACACGGGGTTTCAGAAGTGCAGGGCCGGGTGTAGAGAGAGCCAGGTTGAAATTGAGAGCCCAGTGGCTGGTCAAAGCTGATAGTTGAATAAACGTTCAAGGGGCGTTGTGTTTGTTGCAGTTGAAAGTAGAGTACGAATTGAATGTATTGCATCTTGCAGAACAAGTTCCCTGTGAGTGATAGCAAGTGTTTAGTATTCACTGGAAGAGTTATAGCTTTCTAGATAACCTAAACCCCTATCCTCCAACCCAACAACAAGCAATAGCCCTCCATCCTTATCTACAGACATTAAGTCAATTCAGGACACTGGCCATTGCCTTGGGGATTATAATTTGGAGTAATTTGACTTGTGGATATCCCTCGACCGCATAGAAAATGACGCACTTCAGATGGCATAAACGAGGCACCTCTGTCTGAATTTATTAATGCAGGCATACCGAAAATAACAAACAAATGATTAAGGCAATTGATGACAATCTATATGGTCGTATCATTACATGGGAACGCGAATGGGAAGCGTGAAAACTCATATGTAATTGTGAGAAAATATCAGTTTCATGACGGTGATGACAGCGGTTCTCTGAAATCAACGGCAGCGTTGCTTTGATTTTGTCGTCTCTGGTCGACAAAATCTTGGCTTATACTGAACACAAGTAGGACACGAGAAAGACATTCTCTTCACATCTTCAGCTGGAATATTGTCTTTACCAAATAGATATTGAATGTCGAAGCTGTAGCTGTGTTTTATCATACCTTGCACCATTACACCGTGAGTCATGAAACACACACCATGAATCACCTGTCGGTTCAGCAGCAGATTTTGTCTTAGCACCTGCCATAAGGGATCAAGGTTGTTCTTGTTGAAGTCTTGAATTAAGTTTAGGGGTTGGGTGGTGTTTAGTTTTGTTACCACCTTGTTGGAGCTGGTAACAATATTTAATAGTATGTCCTTTCTTGGTGAAATGTTTGCATACAAACTCTTTGTAAATTCGTTGCTGAGTCGGAGTGACAGGCGCAACTGATTTGGCAATTAGTGTATGTTCAACCGGAAGTACAAGTTTGCAGGTGAAGTCTGTAATTCTTAGTAAACTTCATGTTTTTTTTTTTTTTGCGTCACTATACCCAGGGAACTCAGGTTGACGTAAAAAATGCACAAATTCAAAGAGAAACCCAACATGCTCCACTTCCATTTTACCGTCATGGTCAAGCCAATCTGAGGGATTGACTCATGAACACGTTTTGTTCGACTAAATGATGAGGCTCTGTCAGCCCATCTCAAAATCTAATTGAGATCCCTACCAAGTGAACCGTGATAAAAAAGCTAATAATGTTTCTCCTAAATTCATCATAATCCGTGTGAACGAGGCCACTAGCCTTCATCAAATGACTTGCGTTACTATCATGCTTGATGTGAGATCACACAAAAGATTTACGATCGGCACTTTCCTTTATACTATTATTCTGCATAGCATCTTCACCTACTCGTCCAAAAAGTAACCACATGATAATTAGGATCATCCCCAGTGAATAAAGTATTGGGATCCTGTTGTGGCAAAGTTTTGATAACTTAAGAGTCATGGGTGACGTGTCTTGGGGCAGTGTTAATCATGGTTACTGGAAGCCTGAAGCATTAATGAAATGGTATTAGGTGAAGTAGCACTGTGAGGAACAGTAGGACATGGAACAGGCGTAGTATCATAAGAACAACCAGATCGCAGCTCTGCATGGTTTAAATCATCAAAAACAGTGTCAATGTATTCTTCAGCATGCTCAATTGAAGAGACTACATGTAAATCAGTATGTGTTCCACGCATATCCTCAAATATACCATAACTACCACAAATGTCTCAGAATGTGTCGAGTTGTCAGAATCAGTGCAGGAAGGCAAGTCCTCCACCATTTGTTCAATATTGTGATCACTTAACTTGATGTAGTAAATTAAAAAAGAACCTTGTGAACAATAAGTGAATGAAAGTATATGTGAACCATTAAATTGAAAAAACGAAAACAAATATTATTTAAGAAATAAACAAAACATGGCACTTGTATTTGAAAACTAACCTATCATGATACCTAACATATGACTGTATGTCGTCGAATATGTTAACTGTCTGGGTGTAACAAACTAATGAGGGTCTGTGAAATGCCTAAGTTGGTCGTCTTGTTAGAAGATTACCGAAAATCTGGAGTTTACTCAGTGAACTTTCACTGGGACGTCTCCTTGATCAGTAACTACACAGTGGGTCACGATCACTCCTTGTTGGTTGTAGAAAAGTTCAAAATGGCGTCTTGATATGACGTTGTAGTGACGTATCCAAGTTGGCGTTGAAGATGTGTCCAAGATGGCATCGATGCCGGGGAAGTTGCAAGGGTGTGTCTCGCCAAAATGCACGTACACACTCAGAGCTCATATGTAACCCGGGCCCACTGGGTCACACGGTGGGCGTTACCTCTGTTTACCTGTTGTAGTCACTGATGAATGGTCCTGGAGATACAGCGCTGTTGGTAATTTATAAGTAACAACAATAAATGTTTTTGGACAAAGGTTGCAAGATCCAAATGATCTTTTCTCCTTTTATTCAGCTTAGTATAGTCTATGGACATTTAACGTATAATATCAACATAACTAAGACTATAAGCACTGAGCAGTGAGTGCTTGAATACTTGAAGTGAGTTATAGTGAGCTTCTTTAACACACATGTCTGAGATACCTGGGATGACTGAAGTTAACCGGCGGATAAATTACTGACCCGGTTGGACAGTGGTGTGCAGAGGACATTTGAAAGACAATGAAGTTAAGTGACAATCTGTATCAGAAAGTATTTAATGGACACTTACTCATAGTATAATTACCGATGATGTAGTAATTATATAAGCATAATTTATGAAGCCCATATTTATATAACTATTAATAATAATCATGGTTGCCCCACATGTAACAAGGATGGCTGGCCCAGGAGTCACCTAGGCGTGAATTTGCATAGTGTGTACATAAGAACATAACATAATAACATAAGGAGTCTGCAATAGGCCGGTTGGCCTGTGCGTGGCAGCTCCTGTCGAGAGTTACTACCACTCTATCATCCATGAATCTATCTATCTAGTCTCCTTTTAAGACATTCCAGCGTTCCAGCACTTACTACAAAGTTGCTAAGCCTGTTCCATTCGTCCACCACCCTATTTGTAAACCAGTTTCTTCCTATCTCCCTCCTAAACCTAAACTTATCCGATGAACGAGTCCTATCCTGCTCAGATATTATAAGAACTTTATCTATATCTCTTTTATTGATTCCTTTCACCCACTTAAATACTTCTATCATATCTCCCCACACTCTTCGTCTTTCTAGGGAATGCAAGTTTAGTTTCTTGAACCTATCTTGATATGGAAGGTTTCTTAGTCCCGGAATCATTTTCGTCACTCTTCGCTGCACCGACTTCAGTGAATTGATATCCACTCTATAATAAGGGCACCAGAACTGACCCGCATAATCGAGGTGCGGCCTGACTAACGCAAGATATACTTGCAATATGACCTCTGCACTCTTATTACCTAATACCCTGTTTGCCTTATTTCGAACATTAACGCACTGTTTTCTAGGCCATAGGTCCGGGCTTACAAGTACCCCTAAGTCTCTTTCACAAGTCGACTTCCCTAGGTTGATGTTGTTAAGGCTGTATACATCGACAGTAGTTGTTATTCCAATATTAAGTACGCTACACTTACTGGTGTTGAATTTCATTTGCCATTTTTCTGACCACTCCTGCAGTTTATTTAAATCCTCTTGTAGTGCATTTGCATTCTGCCCTGAATTAATCTGCCGCCCTATTTTGGTGTCATCCGCAATCTTGCTTATGTTACTGCTGATCCCAGTATCTAGATCGTTTATGAAGAAGCTGTCGTCAATATAACAACCATACCCTAAGTTAACGAGCTGCATGACCCAGTGTCAAGGAATAGTTTGAGAATACCGGACAACTCGCCAACTGCACTGGCTAATGTAATAACTTAAATTAATACATATATATATATATCTTGATAAAATCACACGGGAAAATGGAAACAACGGAGTACCTTAGCTTTCGTCTTTATTCAAGACATCTTCAGTTGCCTCATGTGTTTTTCATTGTGGATTTACATGATATATATATATATATATATATATATATATATATATATATATATATATATATATATATATATATATATATATATATATATATATATATATATATATAGACGTTACTAGCGTGGCCGATTCGTTACTTTCAACTTGGTATTATATTATTAAGGGGAATCTTTTTAAACACCACTTCTAGTTCAACTATTTATTATTCACTCAATGGCATGGACACATTAATAGATCAATATATCGAAGTTACTAGACACAAACATGAAATGGATACACTTCCCACCGTAAGTAACTCACCCTTGGATCGCTCTGACAAAGACTCACGTTTGACCTGAGGGAGGCCCAGCAGCTGCTGTTGAAGGGAGTGCTGGACTACTGTATATTTCCTGTGGGAGACTGCTAGCTGGAGACGCGGTGATGGGGAGGGACGTCTCCCTCTGGGGAGGAGCTGTCGGCTCCTTCCCTATTACAATAATAATCCGAATGTGACTGTCTTTGAGAGGGAGCTGCAGGGCCCTTATATTGGAGTGAGCCGGAAGATGTCACTAATCTGGGTGTGTCTAGTCAGGTGACAGGTGTGCTCGCTGGAGGGTAGCTTTTGAGTAACACGGTCAGGTCTCTGGGTTAAGCTAATCATGTGGCGGTGAGAACTCTGGGTCAATGAGACTAACCTCTCTTGGGTCAGGTCTGGACAGCTTGTCCAGATGTAGTTTCTTGACTAACACGGTCATAACGCCAGGTTAACTCATGTACCTTGTCCGTGACCTCTCCTGTGGTCAGGTCTTACTGTCACTGTAGGGTGTGTCAACCTATGTTGGTTACCACGTGGGCATCTACTTACTGTTATATGTGTTGAATTTCTCTGGGCTGCAAGCTGTGGTCTGATAAACAATCATTGCAGTAACCATTACCCCAGAACACGATCCGCAAATCTCTTAACATCCAGGTACCCAACTACTGCTGGGTAGACAGAGGCAAATGGCATAAAGAAACTTGAACATAGTTTTCACCCTGCCCAGGGATCAAACCCAGGTCTGCTTGCTTGCAAGGCGAGCATGCTGACCAGTACACCACAGGTCGCCACACACACACACACACACGCACTACTACTACTACCTACTTTGCTGTCACTCGGAATCGAGTATGACGATCATCCGGGTATGGGACAATGATATGAGTTATTATGGATGTCACCTTCGTTGGTGAGTTTTAAGGCGACTAAGGAGGCCAATACGGGACCGGCAGGGTCGTTTACAGATGTTGCACATGTGGATGGCTCCATCTAGTGCGGTGGCAGCGTCTTTTCAGCGTTGGTGCTGGTCTGCTTCAGTTTGCAGTCGGGCTAATTCGAAAGTATTGACACCTTCTTGTGTGGTGCTCCTCCAAACGTTACGTGTGGAGTAATCGTCTCCCAGGCGAGGGGGTCGATTTGGCCCTATTTCAGGTTTGTCTTAAGACTATCCTTATACCTTTTCAGTTGCCCGCCAGCGTTACGTTACTATTCATTAGGTGACTGCTTTGGCAGTCTACTGTCGTCCATGAGAGTAACATGGTAGCCTCGATGCTCCTACAGTTGGTGTCAGCAAGAATACTGGCATTTGTTCTCTTGTCTTTCCAGTGAACTCGGAGGATAGAACGCAGACTACGTTTGTGAAAGTTTTCAAGTGCCTTGAGGTGCCAACAGTACGTGACCCATGTCTCACTGCGATATAGCAGGGTGGGGAGGACCACTGCTCGATATACTTATACATGCAACTTTGTACAGTAGATAATTTCAGCTCCCTACATCTGAGGACACAGATACGGAGTCTGCCAAAGGCTTGAGATGCACACCTGATCCGATGTGGAATCTCTTCATCGATGTCCGCAGTGGTGGACAACATAAGAACATATTTAAGAAAATAAGGAGTCTGCAATAGGCCGGTTGGCATGTGTATGGCAGCTCCTGTCGAGAGTTACTACCACTCTCTATAATCCATGAATCTATCTATCTAGCCTCCTTTTAAGACATTCCAGCGTTCCAGCACTTACTACAAAGTTGCTAAGCCTGTTCCACTCGTCCACCACCCTATTTGTAAACCAGTTCCTTCCTATCTCCCTCCTAAACCTAAACTTATCCCACTTAAAATCCGTTGCTCCGAGTCCTATCCTGCTCGGATATTATAAGAACTTTATCTATATCCCCTTTATTGATTCCATTCACCCACTTAAATACTTCTATCATATCTTCCCGCACTCTTCGTCTTTCTAGGAAATGCAAGTTAAGTTTCTTTAACCTATCCTGATATGGAAGGTTTCTAAGTCCCGGAATCATTTTCGACATTCTTCGCTGCACCGACTCTAGTGAATTGATATCCATTCTATAATATGGGCACCAGAACTGGACCGCATAATCGAGGTGCGGCTTGACGAGCGCAAGATATAGTTGCAATAAGACCTCTGCACTCTTATTACTTACACTTCTAGATATAAAACCCAATACTCTGTTTGCCTTATTTCGAACATTAACGCACTGTTTTCTTGGCCGTAGGTTCGGGCTTACAAATGCCCCTAGGTCTCTTTCACAAGTCGACTTCTCTAGGTTGATGTTGTTAAGGCTGTATACATTGTCAGTATTTGTTCTTTCAATATTAAGTACGCTGCACTTGCTGGTGTTGAATTTCATTTGCCATTTCTTATACCACCTCTGCAGTTTCTTTAGATCCTCCTGTAATGCATTTGCATCATGCCCTGAATTAATCTGCCGCCCTATTTTGGTGTCATCCGCAAACTTGCTATGTCACTGCTGATCCCAGTATCCAGATCGCTTATGTAGATTATAAACAAGAGTGGGCCTAGTACTGACCCCTGGGGAGCCCCACTGGTTACACAGGTGGGAGCCGAGCTACCGAAAGTGGGCAACATTAGATAGGGTAGTACCATAAAGCCGGATGGATGATGGAGGTGTGTCTGAACCAGGGGCAGGCTGAAAGAGAATCTGAGTCTTATTTACATTAACCTCAAGGCCGAAGTGTGCATATGCACCTGCATGGGTGTTTAGGATCTCCTGTAGGTCGTGTTCAGTGTGAGCGACAAGGGTGAGGTTGTCTGCTACTTAAGTTCAGTAATGGAAGCTGCCGACACCTTTGTTCCTGCCTAGAGTCGTCTTATATTGAAAAGATCTTTCATCCGGTATTGGATGTCTACCCCTCCCGCCACTCCCCGGCTAAATAGGCATTGGCACGAGTAAGGAAGGCAGCCAAGAAAATGGAAAAGGGAATTGGCGCCAGTACCCCCATTTGGATGGAGAAGAACTCAGACTGGGTGCCATTGTGCAGGACACTGCCGTTCATGCCACCGTGGAGTTGCCTCACGATGGCAATGAATTTTGGTGGGCAGCCAAAACCGAGTCGAAGGCCTTGGTTAGGTCGATAAAGGCCATGTACAGGTCACGACTCTGTTCTCTGCACCTTTCCCGTTTCTGGCGGGCAGCAAAGATCATATCAGTGGTACCACGTGATGGTCTAAATCCACATTGAGATTCTGAGAGGAAGTTTTCTTCCTCAGGGAGTAGTCTGTTTAAGTGGACTCGGGCAAAAATCTTGCCAGCTATGGAGAGCAGCGAGGTACTGCAGTAGTTGCCACAGTCTGACCGGTCTCCCTTTTTCTTATAAATATTGACAATGGAGGCGACTTTAAGAGATTGGGGGATTTCCTACTTTTCCTATATATTCTCCAGGAGGGAGTGGAGACCGCTAGTAAGCAGAGGTCCTCCTGCTTTATATGCCTCGACTGAGATTCCATCAGGTCCTGAGGCTTTATTATTTTTCATCTGTTTGATGGCAGTAGCTACCTCATCCAGGGATGAAGGATAGCTGAGGTGGGTCTGCTCTGGATGCTGAGGGACCTGCTGGGTAGTCAGGACATCCACATCAGTGTTTCGGTTGAGCAATGAATGATAGTGCTCTTTCCAGTGCTGAAGGAGGCTTTCTTCGTCTTCAATTAGGGAGTTACCATTGGATGAGTGGAGGGGGGCTGTGCCACGATTGATTGGTCCATAAAATGTTTTGGTGGAATTGAAAAATTCATGCATCTTGTGCTTTTCTGCTTGTTTTTGTGTTTCACATGCTTTATTTTTAAACCATTCGTTCTTTAGTTTGCGAAGTTCGCGCTGTGAAGGTATCAGAGTTGGTCAGAGACTGAGGGTTGTTCTGCCAGTCTGTTAAAGCAGCACGTTTATCATCGACGAGTATATTGATTTCCGGGTTATTTTCATCAAACCAGTCCTGGTGTATTCTTTCAATATGACCGAGGGTCTCTGCAGGTTTTTGTCATGACAGTGTCGAGAATATACCATTTTACACAAGGATTTGGGTTTTTCTTTGCTGGGTTGTTTATCAGCCCATGTTCGCCCTACTCTCTGAAAGCATGTGCTACCGCTGGGTCCTCCAGAGGCTTAGTGTTAAAACCTCTTCTGGAGGCTTGTCGCCTTCACCGTTTTGGGGCGATCTGAAGTGAGAGCTTAGCTCTGACGAGCCGGTGATCAGTGTTGCAGTGGTTGGGTGATGAGGACACCTCGGTGATCTCTTTATCTGACAATGATGTAGTCGATGAGATGCCAGTGTTTGGATCGAGGGTGGGACCACGAACCCTTGAACTTGTCGGCCTGCTTAAATAGTTTTTTTTTTTTACAGGGATAGTGAGGATGTGTGCAACACACTTTCTGACGAGGAGTAGGCCGCTGGAATTACAATTACCTAGTCCATTTCTCCCTCTATTTCTCTGTTAAATTTTAGCATCTCTGCCAACACTGGTATTGAAGTCACGAAGGAAGCACAACCTAATCTTCTCTGGGGATAAAGGTTAGCACTCTCTTAAGGTTGGCGTAAAAGGCCTCCTTGATGTCATCCTCTACATCCAGTGTTGGGGCGTATGCACTGGTGAAAAAGGCATGACATGAGTGATTCAGTAGGACTCTAAGCGTCATGAGGTGTTCGTTGATCCCAACAGGCATTTCAGTTAGCCTGTGTTGGGTGCGTTAGCGGATGGCAAAGCCAACTCCATAAATGTGGTTTCTCTCCGCAGCAGGCTTACCCTACCAGAAGAAGATATAGGAAGGTCTGGGAGCCGGGACTCACTAATGGCTGCAGTGTAGATGTTATACCTGGCCACTTCTTTTGCCGCAAGGGCGGTTCTTCTTTTGTTTTTCAGAATGCTCATATGTGCCAGTTTCCAGAACGGTCCTGACTTTCATGCAGCGACCATATGAGGTTGTATAGTTTGTTTTTGTTTTGATCTGTGATTATAATTGTGTTTTCGACCGCATAAGGATGACCTTACTGGGTGCGGTTGCCCAGTCAGGTTGGTATTTTAGGCAGGCTATGTTTAGGGCACCTTTTTTTAGCCCCCTCCCCATGTGGGATGAGCAGAGTGGCTCCACGAAAGGGCCGCCGCTCAGTCGCAAAGACAGGACTGGATTGCACTGCTGCCAAGATCCCAGTGCATAAACGACCATCTTATCTGTGCCGCCCATGTGCAAAGTTGTGTCTAGAGACTCCCGGCAGTTACTTCTGCCCGTCCCTGTCGCCACTCGTCCATCGCCATAGGACTTTTAGGGTATAAGGGTTGATGAAGATGAGACATGATGAGGTGGATGATGGCTGTGCGTGAGTTGATTTATATGGTGAGGCAGGAGTGCAGGCAGCAACCACACATCTTGGCTCTCCCTTTTCCTGATCCAGTGGTGCGAGTGTTGCACGACTGAGGAAAGGGAAAGTTGCAATGGACTGCCGACACACACACACACACACACACACTCACACACACACATACACACACACACACACACACACACACACACACACACACACACACACACATATATATATATATATATATATATATATATATATATATATATATATATATATATATATATATATATATATATATATATATATATATAAATAACCATAATTGTCTGTTAGACGGGCTAAACATGGCATTATTTACGCCTTGCAAATGCTTACCAGACCTCCGAAGCCACCCTAAGTTACGAAGAAAACTCAGCCAATTAAAATCAACTTGTGGACTTTATAACTCTTTAGTGCATCACCGCCGCAGGTGATATGAACTCCTTAAGCATGTACAAAATTTGTAATCTGTTAGTGCATCTAGGTTTTGATGCCAGCAGCTCCTGCACGTTTTCTATGACGGGGTAATATGTCATATTTAGTAGACTTGCTAGGGGAGTGTCCACTTCATTTCATAGTGCAAAGGCATAAGTGTTCCTTGGGACAAGAGGAAAAAAAATATCCAAATATACACTTTGTCTCTATGCATTGAACCCAATGAGCATAATTTATGTTAATTAGCACCCGAAAGAATTAGGCAAATTCTAACTTTTGAAACATTTCGCCTAGAAACATGTGTGATTAGTTAAACCTGGCTAATTTTAGGGTCAGGAATCCATTTTGGGGGTTATTTTGACAATTGGCGGTCTATTTTGACCCTCAAATCCAAGATGGCCACTAGCCGCCATCTTGAATGTAGGCATACTTTACACCTTTTAAACCGTTTGAGCTACAAACTTGTTTGATATATTAATTTCTACTAATTTGGGTTGAAAGAATCATTTCTGGTATTATTTTTGTGACAGGAGGTTATTTAAAAGGATATTTAAAGGTGAATTCCAAGATAGCTGTTATTGGTTATATCAGAAAAGCATCTTGGAGTACATCTTAACATTTGATTGCATTGAGAAAAAACTTTATAATGCACGATTTTTTTTATGTTTCATTATTGGTTCAAAATGACCAGTATGGATACACGTGACTGGAACTTCTGTTTTATATGTCAGTTAGATACAAATGAAGCAGTTGCAGATCCTGCATCATCTATAAAATTACGCGGCCAACCCAAAAAACTAGAAGCATGTTATCAAGAACTTCTGGACAATATCTCAGAGCTCTATAAGTTCTGTGAGTTACCCAGCTTCGTAGTACTAGATGACATTGGTGGCGGGGATGGTGGTGCAAGCAGTATATTAGAACTTATGAAAACTAACCATGCTGCGTGGCAGAAAAAATGAAGAAGTGCCGTCAACACACAGAAGGTGGAGCGGGCCAAGAGTAAGGTAGAGAGGAAGAGTAAGCATCAAAGAAGCCCAATGAAAACACGGCGGATGAGCTCTGGCAGAGTTTGTGTCACACAGGCGTCACAGGTTACATCAACTGAAGGCAAGGACTCTTCTGCAACAAAATGCTTCTTTTGTGAAGAGTCTGGAGACAAGACGGACTTGATGAAAACTCACTTTTGGCCTAAACCAAAGAGTCAATGATGCTGCAATGAAAATTGGTGATGTGAAACTTCAGGGCAAACTGAGTTGACTTATAGAAAGGCAGATGCAGTTGATCTTGATTCAGATGAAAGCTTTGCTGCCAAAGTAATAAAAGCTCAAGCTTTCAATGAGCTTCTTGATTACATTGAGGACCACGGTGGATCTGGTACTCTTCTGAGTATGGCTAAATTGACAGCACTTGATGATAAGCGCCTCGTATCTCGTATCTCTTGGTTGTCCCCGTAGTCGTGGTCATACAACTCGACTTCGCCAAGATATTGTCACATGCTCCCTGACGTTAAGTAGATAGAAAGTCATCTGGCTGCTGGTGTTTAATGAAGATCTCAGTCAAGTAGTTGGGGAGATGAAGGACACCACCTCAACAGACATGAGAATTTTGGCACAGGCAGCCAAGATTCTGCGACGAGATATCCTAAAGAAAAAGCAGGTGTTTTTCAGGCTCTTTCTCAAGCACCTCAGAAGCTGACTCCACTGTTCCCACTCTCAGATCTTTCCTACATATACTGTTATATGGCCCTGGTATTCATGTCGATATCCCACCTGCTTCCTCAAAGAAGATCGTATTATCACTGGCCCAGACCATCATGCACAACTCTGTGGGGAAAAGATCACCGAATCACCAGAGTGTGCCTCGTCATCGGCATGAGCGAGAGACTTCACTGTCTCTGTTGCTGGCGATGAAGGTGCATATGAAGACTGGCAAGAAGAGTTTTGTTGACATGCTTGCTGAACGAGGCATCTGTGTATCGTATCACCAGCTGCGTCAGCTGAGCACTGATATTGCCAACTCGGTCATCGCTCATTGGGAACAGGAGGGTGTTGTAGTTCTTTCACAGGCCACCAAAGGAGTCTTCACTACAAGGGGGATTGACAACATTGGTTATAACCCCTCATCTACCACTGCCTCATCTCAGTCCGTGTTGTATGGAATTAGCATCAGCATCTTGCAGCACTTGTCATCGGTTCAGGAGGAGAAATACCAGGAAGACATCGTAAAGGCAACAGAAAAGGGCCAAAAGTCTGTGCGACCACTTTCAATGTCACCCACAACGACGGAGGATGTCTCCTTACCTAAGGATGATATTGCTCATGTTCCACTACTGCATGACATCAACAGTTACCCAGTCCCTGCATCCAGATCACTGCAGCAGATCCTCCAAGATGGCTATCAGTGTTTGGATTATGTGGGTGACCGTTTGGAGAACCGACTGACAAGGGACGACTGGATTTCTTGGGCTGCTTACCACGTTCAGGTCCTCCCCCATTTACGACAAAGTCCTATATGTTTCCGCTGTTGACCGAGTCGGCAAACAGTCCAATTACTATGCTACACAGCATGAAGACCACCAGAAGTGCCACTGAGTACCTGAACCCAGGACAGACGCTCGTCATGGTGACTGATCGGCTCCTGTTCACATTTGCAAAGCTCCTGCAGTGGAAATTTGCAGATACAGATATTGCTGAAGACAAGTACCTTTTATGCTTGGGGCCATACACAAAGAAAAGATGTGGGCAGTCTCGGGTGACTGGCTGGAGTGCAGTGGGTGGACCACAGCTATAACGAACAGTGGTGTGGCCACTCGTGGGACAGCACAATCCTTCCTTGGTGTGTCTCAAATCTACAGGGCACGATATGTGCACCAGGTGTCAGTCACAACTCTCTACACTCTGATGTAGAAGGCCTATTTCAAATATGTTGAGTCGACGCAAGTTGCTGCTACTGCCCCTCCTAATGCTCTAGTTGCTGCTGCTCCTCAATCCTTCAAAGAGTGGATCAAGCTGAAGTGTCTCTCCTAGCCCCAGGCAGACGTGTGGGGAAATTATCTTAAGAAAGATCCTCAACCAGCACTTCCCACAGGATGGGGATGGAAACAGGAGACCGTGGAAACTGCCCCAGTACCAAGTTATATCACAATACCTACCATATCGAAGAAGTTACAGGAGCTTGCCATCTGTGGCTGCTACAGTGAATGTAAACCCCCATGTACAGCAGCTAAAGAAAGTATCTGTGCATACTCTGTGTAAAACAATATGAGACCATGGGCGATAGGTATTGGGGTATGCGTGTTGTCTACTTATGAGATGTGATAATAATCGCTTCACCGTTTATTTTATTCCTATATGCCAACTCACCCCCTGTGTTGGATACTGAATGGCGGTGGGTCAAGACACGCATACCAACCCTCCCGAGACATCACGAATTGTACGTATAATTTCGGAAGTCATCGGACCCACCCTGTCAGATACTTTTTTAGCTACTGTTCATGCTGCATGAATGAGCAGCCCTGTACAACACTCTGGATGTAAGGCTGGCTGTTCACACACAGTGAACGTGTGAGGTCAGAACAGTAAAAACTGTATGTAATTATGACTGTTTTGAAATCTGCATTGTGTGCGTACTCAAATGAAAGTTACCGATGATTCTTGTTAAGTTGGTGTTTTTATCTCAGCCGTGACCTCAGAAAACGCGCATTACATGAGCTCAAATGCCATCAGCATATGTTTAATGCATCAAGTTTTTCTTTAATATAGTTAATGGCAACTATCCTATAATTCACCTATAAATGACCTTATATCACACGTGCAGTTTTTTTTTTTTTTTTGGGCACACCCCTACAGCCTTGTGTAAGGTGAAGCGCAGAAGCGTTTATTGCGCCCAAAAGGGAAGCATGCTAAGTTCATGCTTGCCTTTATGTCTCACGATTTAAGGGCATAGAAGCCTGAAGAGTCAAGGGCGTAGAAGCCTGATGAGTCAGTGGTTTATGTCATGAAGTTATTGGAAGCTCCAACAACTTTCCCTGAATACGAATTCGCAACTTTCGACTTACAACAGGTACCTACTTTACTGCTAGGTGAACAGGGACTAATGGGGGGCTAGGAAGTAACTCCACACGTGCAGTGACCTAAATTATTTTTTCAACCCCAAATTAGTAGAAATTAATATATCACACAAGTTTGTAGCTCAAACGGTTCAAAAGTTGTAAAGTATGCCTATATTCAAGATGGCGGCCAGTGGACATCTGGGATTTGAGGGTCAATATGGCTGCCAATTGTCAAAATAAACCACAAAATGGATTCCTGACCCTAAAATTAGCCAGGTTCAACTACTCAGACCTGTTTCTAGGCGAAATGGTTTAAAAGTTACAAATTGCTTTTGGGTGCCAATTAACATAATTTATACTAATTAGTGAGTTCTATGCATGGAGACAAAGTGTCTCTTTGGATATTTTTTTCCTCTTCCACCAAGGAGCACTTATGCCAAGTGGGACCTTTGTACTATGAAATGCACAGATCAACCCCTTTTTTTTTTTAGCCTTACCACAATCTACTAATTTGGTGCAGTACCTGTGACGGTTAAGTGCCACACACTTCAGTAACACCATAAATTTGAGTTTGGCTGGAGAGCTTTTCTCTCCATGGACATTTAAACCGACCGCTTCAGGTCTGCAATTATCCATGTGTGGATAATAGAGCATGCTCGCTATTTTGTAGATGTGCTGAAACGATTGAATGATGTAAAGAGTATTGTGGAATGTCATAAAGAGTGATATTTGTGAAATGTGGCCGCTACTCGAGTGAAGATGTTGTGTACATTGTGCACAACCCATGACCTTAATAAACTATATATGACGTATGTGAGACCTCATCAACTTTTTTTTATATATACCGTTCAGTTTTGATACCTTACGGAAAATTAGGAAAAAAGTTGAACTAATTCATAATGAAATGATACTTGATAGAAATAGTGAGAATACGTTTATAAACAACATAATAAGCATCCTGGCCGAGCCGAGATGAGCATTTGTCGCCATCTTGAAAAAATGGCGGTCATTCGCAGTTTTTCATGTTTTACTCATTAACACTTGATTTTTGAGAGATGAAGATTTATAATAGAAAAGAGCATAACACTCTGCACATTTTAGTATATTCAGATTTTGTGTAAGAATAATAATTTCCGAGAAAATAAAAATACAATCTTCACTACTGGCCTCACCCCTCCTTATTTTTACATCTGGCCGTTTTCCACACCGCCCATGAGGTACATACTTTGCGCGTTTTTGTTTTTTTAATGTGGTATCCCCTGTAGGCCTATTTAACGATAAGTGTTTTTATGAGTTACGTTCTCTTTGCAACGTGTTCAGTAAATTTGTGAGTCAAATTCAGTGCCGTTGTGATAATTAAGGTCAGTATCAAATGTGCATTCATTCTCAGGAGTATCATTTACATTATAATCTTCCACAGCAAAACTGTAATGGGTCTCATCATTATCCATGTCACCACTGTTAGTATCTATGTCATATTCATCATAATCATCGTCTTGGAAAGTAGGACATACTGTTGGTACATGCTGTTCCTTGACTACATATATTCGAGCATCTTATAGTATGCCGGCTTTTTTGCAGCTGCATAGTCCATCACAACTCTTTTTGCATGTGCAGAATATTAGATTCAGAAGTGACTCTACAGCTGCTGTCTGAAGGGTGAATTTTCCATCCCCAAAAGTCAGGTGGTAATAGATTACCTCGCCACAACTGAATTTGATGGTGAACACGCAGAAAATGCATGCGTGCAGTTGCTGTTGTAGGCGGCAGTCTTGCAAGTTTAACTGCACTATTACTGAGGCCAATTGCTTTGTCAACGTTCTTGATGCGATACTGATTTAAGGAGGTTTCACTGTTAGGTGCTCGATATAGTACAAGAAGGAAAAGTTCTCCAACTCAAGCAATTTCATCTGGGTAGGCATTCCTGTTATTAAAAACGTGCAGGATAGAACGTAAGTCATTATGTTTTTGTAACAAGTTCAGAATTTTCCTTTTGTCCTTTTGAAACACAGACGATGTTGTGTCACAGCCACATGCAGCGTGCAAAAAGAGAATGTGGTCTTTAATATCTTTATGGGTAGCCTGCAGTTATGTACAACTGATTCCTAGTGTTACCTTTGCCTGGCTTAAAGATAAATATGTTCCTGTCTCCTGGAGTCAATGCAGTGAGCAGAACTAGGAGATCTACATATTCGCCCACAACTGCAACATATGCAGAGGAAGCAGATAACTGGATTGCAGTGTTAATGGTGTGTATGTCAGCATCATCAGGAGCTTGGTGAACATGTTTTCTCCTTTTTTTCCGATAACTGAGAAATAAATCTTGACTTATTTTTATCATTTCACTGAAAATTTTCTTGATTGATATTGGTGATAGTCACTGATGCATAAAAAATTGTTTGGACAGATTTCCTCTTTAAACTATGTCGTTGTCTTTCAACATTTATTTTGTCCATTGCACTTTCATCATACCCATGCCTTTTTACATTTGGCACATAAACTTTATAAATATCATCATAAGTGCCTTGTTTTGGTCACAAAACACGGTGTAACAGGAAGCCACCGTCTATAACAAAAATGCATTTGCCAGTGTCCAGGCTGCTTTCTTCGGTAGAAGTGAAAGCATCATAAAGTGTTGACTTATTTGATTTCCACATTCCCATTTCATCAAAGAGAGATGGCGGCATTGGCGACAACTGATAATTGGCAGCAGTTAGAAAGATCTTCGTCACCTTTTGCACAACGGATAATCCTTTGGTAAAGTAAAGTGGTGTCAACATGATTGAGTGTCTCATGAATTTAGTAACTAAAAAATAGAAAAGAAAAGCAGACATTATGTTTTTTCCCCCCACTGGAACATTAAACTGTCAAAATTAGAAGGGGATTGTAGCTATTGTGGAAACAAAATTTGTATTTTCTCGGAAAGTATTTATTCTTCACAAAAGCTGAATAATAATGTGCAAAAGTTACGCTCTTTTATTTTGTTATTAAGTGTCATCTCCCTAAAATCAACAGTAAAACATGAAAAACCGCGAACGGCTCCCATTTTTTCAAGATAGCGGCATAAAAATTGTCTAATTTCCCTGGACTAGGATATCAATTCCCTAAACAGCATTCGGAGTAAGGTGTCAAGAAAATTAGGAAACTTGAGTATACAGTAGAAACCTTAACCAAGCTTGAATTTGCCTTTTCTTGAGAGACGTAGAGTGAAGCGCATAAATGGAAGTCAGGGTTAAACAAAGGTGGTGTAATAAAAGGTACTTTAGCTATCAAACCAAGAGGAACCACGCAGCAATGATTTTGAATTAGACAAATTTAGATTTAGGAAATAAAGAGTTGTAGAGGCCAGCATGAGTAGTAATGACAGAGTAAAGGATATAGGCTGGGTGTAAGCAGGGCTGCCTAGTAATGACAAACTGAGAGAAATAGGCTGGGTGTAAGCAAGGCTGCCTAGTAACGACAAACTGTGAATGGATAAAAGAACGATGAAAGATTTATTAGGAAAATGAGATCCGTTTTGGAAGTACAAAACGATGATTTAACCGGCAAGAGGTTGGTAGCACTTACAAGTAACATGTTCGTTTTCCTTGTTTCTCCTTCACAGGTACAGAGGGAGATGAACGACTTGGAACGTCATATAGATATGCTGAAGAAGGCCATCTTGGACAAGTCTGCACCGCTTAAGGTAGTACAGACGAGGCTGGAGGGTCGTACCCACCGGCCAGAGATGGAGTTGTGCAGGGATCCACCGCAACACAGGTACGTCTTATTTCTGTAAAACAGCACAAGAAGAATTTAATAGCTGGTTGCATTTATGGGACGAAATGTAATAAATAATGTAGAGTATATTCACCTTCCAGCAATCTTGACTTATTATTGTCTAACAATACCTAGTTTAGCTTGTCTTAACCTAACTCATTCTTAGATGTGTTATGCCATAACTTATCAACTTGAATTACGTTAAAGACTAATATACTAATGAGGGCACATATGGCACAACAAAAAAACAACAGAAAAAGAAATTGGCAACTCAGCACATCTTGGTCATGGATTCAATCACAGCCCTCTCTTAATCCCAACAGTTCAGGAGAGAAGGTTTGGAAATATACGAATTACAAAAGATTTAAATAAGATGATCCTGAATAAACAACTACTATTGGCACCGTGTATAAACAATAATGGACCTTACAACACAATAAATGATTGCACCTTACACACCATGAAAAATAATATAGCAGCATTGAAAATAATACTCAACTAAACCCTATTTGAAAAGGTATCCACCACTGACAAGCTGAGACGTCCTAATACTGCCAAGGCCTGCCAGCGTCTGACGACTGACAAAGCTAAATATTGCAGGGGACAACATACCAAACACAAATATTAAACAACCCTCACATTAAGCTGCAAAATACTTACATAGACACAGAAAATTTTGAGTGCATCAAGTACCAGCCCTGATCACATATAATTATACAAAAATTTTCTATTTACATAGGTTGAGGGTAACATGCCAAAAATATTTCAATATGCCAAACAAAATGCACCATTGTACATACGCCATGGATAACGCTTCTTACTACTACTTCTTACTACTCTTTTTTTAGAACGTGGCCTCCATCCTCCCCTAACAGCTACACCTTTACGCCATTTCATTACCTTAAAATTAAATATCGTAATACATAAGCAGCTATCCTGGCTGTGTTGCATTAATTGAGCCGCATATCAATGAGGCAATCAGTGACTGTTGCCTCATAGTCAATATCTGCAACTGTGGTCGGCTTTGGAGCCGATGCTCTCGTTCCCCTGAGGCAGAGCAAATCCGACCTAAAGAGAGAGAAGGACTGTCGACATCTCATTCAGGCTGCAACATAATTTCTGGGCTGCTGCTTCTGTTCGGATACCACCCCTACGAGTCTAACGTAAAAGCATCTTGCACTTGGTCCCATCCCACCAGAGGTTGTGAACACCAGAGTAGTAGGGTGTGTCATACGGAGGCGAATTTTTTTTTTTTAGTTTGAAAAATCGGCCCATGGTATTAATGATGTAGTTCTATGTGCAGAATCATGTGATATCTTCAGATTTGAAAAGTTTTCATTTTTTGCTAGGGAAATTTTAACTTGAAATCTTATGAAAATTCAGTATTCCCACCCTTTTACCAACACCACTAAATAGCTTATTTAAAGTAAAGTAAATGTATCAGGTTAATTTATTAGGATGAAAATGATCCAGAATAGTGAAACGAATGATCTTGACACATTTATTAAATATAATATTCCTTTAGAAAACAAAATCATCAAATACAAAAACCGGTTTTACTACTACGACCCGGTGTTGCTGCACACCATAGAGAACATGCCTTTCTTGCTTCTGTTTCTACTCATCACCTCCCTGCTGACCACCTGAGCTCGGATGTAGCTCGGTGTTTTGCTTTCCGTCACCTGTAAATTTTAGTCTCTCCTGCAGTGTTCTTGCTTCACATAGGAGATCCTCAAGAGTCCCATTCTGTTTCTTATTACTACTTCTTACTAATACTTTTTTTATTATTAGATGACCTCCAGCCTCCCCCAATAGCCACACCTTCGCCGCCATTTTATTACCTTAATATTAAATATCCTAATACATAAGTAGCTATCCTAGCTGTGTTGGGTTAGTTAAGCCGCAGATCTATGCGGAATTCAGTGACTGTAGCCTCTTAGTCAAAATCGGCTTTGGGGCCGATGCTCTCATTCCCATGAGGCAGAGCAAAGCTAACCGAAGGAGAGAGAAGGACAATCGACATCTCATCCAGGCTGTAACATAAATTCTGGGCTGCTGCTTCTGTTCGGATCTCACCTTCGCGAGTCTGGCGTAGCAGCATCTTGCATTTGGTACCATCCCACCAGAGGTTGTGAACACTAGAGGAGTGAAGCTACCTTCATCAACGTTCTGAATTCTCTCCCCAATGCCCTTATCTTGTCGTTCTCGTTCCTCCTGTGTGCAGCATCGAGAGCTAAATTACGGTGACATGCGGCCATTGGACAAACAATCCTCATGTCGAAGAAGGCTCGCTGTCCCGGCGTCCATAATGCTCGAGCACTGAAGTCAACATGGGCTTCGTTGGATGTGTTTGAAGTCCTATGTTGGAAATTCTCACTGTCCAATGGAAGGAAGGTCGGTTCCACCATTACGTCGTGGCAGATTTCCCTCAGTAGATTTGCTGTTAGATCCCATACCTCGTCATGCCTCATACATATGAAGACCCCTTTCTTGCACACCATGGCGTGATCGACGTCATAGGAAGAGCCACACCTGCATTGGGAGGGCAAACCTTCTACTAGCATACCGTACCTTAGAGCAATGGCATCTGTGAATTCTTGTTTATTGAGACTGAAACCACTTGCCCTTATCGGTAACGTAGTGAACCAGTTCGCGGCGCCCACCACCTGCGCTATAGCTACTATTTTTTCAAATTCTCTGGTACTTGCAGCAACAGTTGCTGCAACTTATCACTTCGGCTGTGCTGTCGTTCTGTCGTAATGGACCTACGAATCTTGTTTACTTCAATGGTATCCACCTCCCCTGTTGTGTTCTGAGCTACTGTATTATGTGGTCCGTGAGGGCTGCAGTGAGCTTAACTGAGTTTTGATGTTCTTTGGCAGCAATCTCCTCTGGATTGGTCAGTCCAATTCCTCCCAGTCTCGGTGGTTGTGCATCTTTCTGCTGGGGATAATTGAGGGAGTTTCACTGATTTGGGAATGAAATTGACGCTGATAGCTTCTTCCAGAGAGCTGAGGAGGGGTCCGATATCAAAGATAGTGCGCATCAGGTAGTTCCAGCGATCCTTGACTCCATGGGTAAATGCCGCAAAAGCCGCATGTGGCTCTGTGTTAGCAATCTCAGACAGAGCATGGATTTCCCTAACCCACTCATTCTCCTTTCCCGTTACTTACTCAGTCTTGAAGTCCGTCGTGCCGATTACTGCGCCTAGGTGTCTTTACCCATCCTTTGTTATTTTGACCTCACTTCCACCGAACACCTCCATTGCCCGTTCATAATGTTCTGGCTTCACAATGAGGAAGGACTTGCTGGCGTTTGGGTGGTACCCTATTTGTGGGCCTCGTTATGTTACCAGGTCCCACCACTTTTTGATGTCCTCTACTTTTCCTGCTTCTGAAAGGTCATCAGCGTATGCCACTTGTTTGACTTCAGTTGTTTCAAACGTTATTGTGTGTTGCAGCACGGATAGGCCTATTGCGTACATTGCCATTGCAACAGGGTCCCCCTGCGTTTCTTCCTCGGTTGAATGTATGATGGTATCACCTCTTAGAGTCTTGTTTTCCTATATAATGCTCTGATGGATTCCTATGTGAGTTTTCAACATACATTGCAAAGCTTGGACACTTGATCTTGATGTTGTGCAGTGCGGCCTTGCGGTTAAATATGTTGAATGCGTTTGAAGCGTCCACCAGGAGAACGGCCTCACCATCCCGCTGCTCATATATCATTCTTATGACGTGAATGGCAGCTTCCCCTCCAGCCTGGTGGCCAGCACCAACTTGCAGGTTCCCTGCTTCTGCCCTGACATCATCCTTCACCACCTCCATTATGCATTTTCCGATGATCCGCCTCAGCACTTACCCCACCCCTAGAAGCCTACATTATGGATTCTCACTACTACTTCCCACAAAAAAAAAAAATGGCCTCCATCCTCACCCCAATAGCCACAACTTCGCCGCCATTTAAAAACCTTAATGTCAAATATTCTAATATATAAGTAGCTATCCTTGCTGTGTTGAGTTAGTTGAGCAGCAGATCTATGCGGCATTCAGTGACTGTTGCCTCATAGTCAATATCTGCTACTGTTGTTGGCTTTGGGCCGATGCTCTCGTTTCCCTCAGGCAGAGAAAAGCAGACCTAAGGAGAGAAAAGGATAGTCGACATCTCATCCAGGTTGTAACATAACTTCTGGGCTGCTGCTTCTGTTCGGATAGCGCCTCCGCGAGTCTGGCGTAAAAGCATCTCGCACTTGGTCCTATCCCACCAGAGGTTGTGAACACCAGAGGAGTGAAGCTGCCTTGATCAACGTTCTGAATTCTCTCCCCATATTCTCTAATCTTGTCGTTCTCGTTCCTCCTGGGTACAGCATCGAGGGCTAGGTTGCGGTGACATGCGGCCATGGGATCAATAATCCTTATATCAAAAAAAGCTCGCTGTCCCCTCGTCCAGAATCCTCGACCACTGACGTCCACACGGGCTTCGTTGGATGTGTTTGAAGTCCTGTGACGGAGATTCTCACCGTCCAATGGAAGGAGGGGCGGTTCCACCATTACGTCGTGGCAGATTTCCCTCAGTGGATTTGCTGTTAGATCCCATACCTCGTCATACACCATGGCGTAATTGATGTCGCAAGATGAGCCGCACCCGCATTGGGAGGACAAACCTTCTACTGCCCTTCCGTACCTTAGAGCAATGGCATCTGTGAATTCTTGTTTATGAACGATGAAGCCTTTTGCCCTCATCGGTAACTTTGTTAACCAATTTGAGGCGCCTACTTCCTGCGCTATAGCTACTTTTCTTTTCACGTTTTCTGGCAATTGTTGCAACAGTTGTTGCAGTTTATCACTTTGGGTGTGCTGCCGCTCTGTCTTAATAAACCATCGAATCTTGTTTAGTTCGTTGGTATCCACCTGACTTGCTGCATTCTGATCTATGTGTTCATTGAGAGCTGCCGTCAGCTTGACAGTTCTGATGCTTTGTACGGGCAAGCTCCACTGGATTAGTCAATTCCATTACTCCTAGTCTCGGTAGGAGTGCAAGGAGTGACCTTTCTGCTATGGTTAAATAAGGGTTTTTCACTAATGGTGGGATAAATGCGACATTGATGGTTTCTTCCAGAGGGCGGAGGGGGGGACCCGATATCAGGGATAGTGCGCATCAGGTAGTTCCAGCGATGCTTGACTCCATGGGTGAATGCCGCAAAAGCCGCATGTGGCTCTGTGTTAGCAATATCAGACAGAGCTTAGATTTCGCTAACTCACTCATTCACCTTTCCCGTTACGAACTCGGTCTTGAAGTCCGTCGTGCCGATTACTGCGCCTAGGTGTCTTTACCCATCCTTTGTTATTTTGACCTCACTTCCACCGAACACCTCCATTGCCCGTTCATAATGTTCTGGCTTCACAATGAGGAAGGACTTGCTGGCGTTTGGGTGGTACCCTATTTGTGGGCCTCGTGATGTTACCAGGTCCCACTACTTTTTGGTGTCCTCCACTTTTCCTGCTCTTGTAAGGTCGTCAGCAAACGCCAGTTTCTTGACCTCAGTTGTTTCAAATGTTATTTTGTCTTGGAGCACGGATAGGCCTATTGCGCACATTGCCATTGCAACAGGTAACTCCCTGCGTTATTCCCTCGGTTGACTGTATAATGGTATCACCTCTTAGAGTCTTGTTGTTTTCCTATATAATGGTCTGATGGATTCCTATGTGAGTTTTCAACATACTAAGCTTGCACACTTGATCTTGATGTTGTGCAGTGCGGCCTTGCGGTTAAATATGTTGAATGCGTTTGAAGCGTCCACCAGGAGAACGGCCTCACAATCCCGCTGCTCATATATCATTCTTATGGCGTGAATGGCAGCTTCCCCTCCAGCCTGGTGGCCAGCACCAACTTGCAGGTTCCCTGCTTCTGCCCTGACATCATCCTTTACCATCTCCATTATGCATTTTCAGATGATCCGCCTCAGCACTTCCCCCACCCCTATAGGCCTACATCATGGATTCTTACTACTACTTCTTACAAAAAAAAATGGCCTCCATCCTCCCCCAATAGCCACACCTTCGCCGCCATTTTATAACCTTAATGTCAAATATTCTAATACATAAGTAGCTATCCTTGCTGTGTTGAATTAGTTGAGCAGCAGATCTAGGCGGCATTCAGTGACTGTTGCCTCATAGTCAATATCTGCAACTGTTGTCGGCTTTGGGGCCGATGCTCTCGTTCCCCTCAGGCAGAGAAAAGCAGACCTAAGGAGAGAAAAGGACAGTCGACATCTCATCCAGGTTGTAACATAACTTCTGGGCTGCTGCTTCTGTTCGGATAGCACCTCCGCGAGTCTGGCGTAAAAGCATCTTGCACTTGATCCTATCCCACCAGAGGTTGTGAACACCAGAGGAGTGAAGCTGCCTTGATCAACGTTCTGAATTCTCTCCCCATATTCTCTAATCTTGTCGTTCTCGTTTCTCCTATGTACAGCATCGAGAGCTAGGTTGCGGTGACATGTGGCCATGGGATCAATAGTCCTTATATCAAAAAAAGCTCGCTGTCCCCGCGTCCAGAATCCTCGACCACTGACGTCCACACGGGCTTCTTTGGATGTGTTTTTAGTCATGTGACGGAGATTCTCACCGTCCAATGGAAGGAGGGGTGGTTCCACCATTACGTCGTGGCAGATTTCCCTCAGTAGATTTGCTGTTAGATCCCATACCTCGTCATGCCTCATGCATATGAAACCCCCTTCCTTGCACACCATGGCGTGATTGATGTCACAAGATGAGCCGCACACGCATTGGGAGGGCAAACCTTCTACTGCCCTACCGTACCTTAGAGCAATGGCATCTGTGAATTTTTGTTCATGAAGGATGAAGCGTTTTGCCCTCACCGGTAACTTTGTTAACCAATTTGAGGCGCCCACTTCCTGCGCTATAGCTACTTTTCTTTTCACGTTCTTTGGCAATTGTTGCAACAGTTGTTGCAGTTTATCACTTTGGGTGTGCTGCCACTCTGTCTTAATAGACCATCGAATCTTGTTTAGTTCGTTGGTATCCACCTGACTTGCTGCATTCTGATCTATGTGCTCATTGAGAGCTGCCGTCAGCTTGACAGTTCTGATGCTTTGTACGGGCAAGCTCCACTGGATTAGTCAATTCCATTCCTCCTAGTCTCGGTGGGAGTGCAAGGAGTGACCTTTCTGCTATGGGTAAATAAGGGTTTTCACTAATGTTGGGATAAATGCGACATTGATGGCTTCTTCCAGAGGGCGGAGGGGAGGGTCCGACATCAGGGATAGTGCGCATCAGGTAGTTCCAGCGATGCTTGACTCCATGGGTGAATGCCGCAAAAGCCGCATGTGACTCTGTTTTAGCAATATCAGACAGAGCTTGGCTTTCCCTAACTCACTCATTCACCTTTCCCGTTACGAACTCGGATCTTGAAGTCCATCGTGCCGATTATTGCTCCTAGGTATCTTTGGCCATCCTTTGTTATTTTGCCCTAATTTCCACAGAGCACCTCCACTGCCCGGTCATCGTGTTCTGGCTTCATAATGAGGAAGGACTTGCTGGTATTTGGGTGGTACCCTATTTATGGACCACGTGATGACATCACTTTTCTTGCACCTGTAAGGGCGTCATCGTAAGCCACAAAAAACTTGCAAGTTCCCTTCAGCTGCCTTGACATCAATCTTTACCACCTCCATTATGCATTTTCCAATGAGCCGCCTCAGCACTTATCCCACTCCTATAGGCCTACATCCTGGATTTTTATCCAGGGGAATGAGGCGGCAGACCGTCAGAGCATGAAGGTGATGGCCGCACGAGGTTGTTAGCTTTCTTACAAGGGCGGCGACGGCATTGCAGAGATCACTTGCTATGGCGCCAAACTTGTTAGTGCTTCTGAGTGATTATCTCCTAATTACCACTAGGACTCTAGTAATAGCACCAATAGTACACCTCCAATAGCACCGGAACTAATAGCATCCTTGCACTACTTGGTTCCAGTCGCCAGTAAATAAAGTTGCGACCCTCAATCAGCACATGTGATCAGCTCAGGACACATATACAACTGAGTAGGTTACAGTTACAGGAATCCTTACCATTGCTGACCACACCTCACAAAATACAATGGATTTAGCAAACGCTGCAGCTGTTGAAAATGGAGTGGGACCTGAGTTACTACCAAGATCAGAGACATTACCGAAAACAAATTCCGGCTTGAAAATCACGTACTGTACACTAATATTGACAGGTTCCTTGATAAGAAAGCGGAGTTTGAAACACTACTGATGGTACATCAACCCGATAGAGTAGGTGTTGTAAAGCTGTTGTACAAGAACAGAAGAACAGGAAAATCGACCTGGAGGAACGTGAGTTCAGTATTACTGGATATGCCTCATTTACGAACCTTTCTCAAGAAACTTACAAGAGAGGTTTGGTTATTTATGCTACGCAAGACCTGAGAGCCAGCCAAGTGAGGGTACAGGAAGAGGATCTTTTTGAAGAATCCAAGTGGTGTAAAATTAAAATAAAGGTGAGAGAATAACTTATTGTCGGGTGCATCTACAGATCCCCAAACTGTAGCATAATAATTCAGAGGAACTTAAGAGCCTGAATTGACAACGTAACGGCGCTCAACACCTAGTCACCTCCTTGTCATGGTGGACTTTAACTATGGCGATATCGACTAGAGAAATGAAACCACGCCAACGTAACATTGTCTTTCAGATTTAACTGTTATTTGGTTAAGTGACAAAACCAGGCCAAGGTGTAAATATTACAAGGGAATTTACGGCGAGATGAGGGAGGAGATGAGGGGTATCCACTGGCCTGACTCACTAAGGTATAAGAACGCAGACACTACACTGAATATTATAGCCAGTAAAGAGAACCATTTGGTCGAGAAATATATACCCAAGGCCAAATCCAGTGCCTCCGGGAACACAAGGACACCGCTGCATGTGAACCATGCAGCGGTCGACAAAGTTAAGAAGAAAACTCAGAAATTCGAGATGTGGGTTCGGTTAAATGACGAACAAGACAGGAGGAAGTATGTCAGATCCAAGAACCAGGCCACGACAAGGCGGAGGCGTTGAACAAATTATTTTCCTCGTTGTTCACAAGAGAGGATGCGAACAATCTCCCTGCGTTTGAGGACAGACGGTTTGACACAGCACTGACCCACATTGTGTAATAAATTGTTAACGCTAAAGGTTCATAAGAGTCCCGGCATACCTGAGTGTTAAGAGAGTTGTGCAACGAGCTTTCTGAGCCCCTGAAGATCCTGTTCTGCAAATGCCTGGATGAGCAAAATGTCCCCAGTGATTGGAAAATGGGTTATGTGAGTCCTATCTTCAAGAAGGGCGATCGTCACTCCACGAATAATTATAGACCAGTGATCCTGACCAGCATAATATGTACAGTACTTGAGAGCATCATAAGAGATGCCATGATGGAACATCTAGTACAAAACAACCTTGTAAAAGCCTGCCAACACGGTTTTATGCCGGGACGCTCCCGCTTAACACAATTACTCAAGGTACTGGATGTTTAGACCCAAATCCTGGAACAGGGTGGCAATATCGACAATATATACCAACATTACGCCAAGGCTTTCGACAGCGTACCCCATGAAAGGCTGGAGCCAGTTGCTGCATAATGGGAAATCAACCTAGCTATCATTTTTCTGTGCACACTTCACGGTTGCCGAGACGATCATTTGGAGAGCCATGATGGCACCTCCGATTTCCTTGCCTACTTCAGTCCTGCTTGTGTTTTCCATATGAATTGTTACTGGAGACAAAACTCTGCGGCTACACTTATCTACCACGTCAGTTGCAAATAACTCGGTTCCACATACAGGTAGAATTACATACACCAACTTCCTCATGCATAAATCAAGAAAGGTAAAGGAGGTTTTGTAAGGATATTCACTGCATAAGGATAGAGATTTTAGATATTAAACCACCAAACTGTGGCGGGGAATTCCAACATATTCTCAAATTATTTCAGTTAGTCTTCTATAAAACAGTTTCATTCAATCATTTCCTATTTATCTATAAATCAAATATTACAGAGAAATCGGCCGTTAATTTTTAAAGAGAAGGCTATATACATCACACAATATTATAAGAGAATACCTTATATAATAGACTTTTGTGTGATGAAGGATAGTAGTGGCATACTGTAGGGAGGGGGATATATATTTTTATCACTCTTTTCTTTCTAAGTGTTTTTTTTTTATTAAATTCCTCCAAGTAATTATTTCTTTCAGTTTCTAAGTGTCGCCTACTTTAGTTATCTGTTAAGTTTCTCTTACTAATCTCTTTATCCTTCCTATATTTTACTTTCCCTTCTTCCTCCTCGTCTACTTCCTTTTCTTCTTGTTCCTCTCCCTACTCCTCCTGTACGTCCCTTCATTTTTTCTCTTCCTTCTTCTCCTCCTACTACCAGTACTGCTACTATAACTAAATACTTCTAGAGGTATAAATGAATACTAAATTACTACCACTTATTATGCTACTAATATTTTTTTTCTTTAAGGATGGTCCGTGAAGTACAGGAACTGAGCGAGAGTGTAGAGTCACTGCGCCACAAGCTGTCAGAGGCAGAAAACTCGTTACATCGCCTGGCGCAAATCCGTGCCCGGCTTGACCATGACCTGGGCGTTAAGACCAATTCCATTTACATTGACCGTGATAAATGTCTGGCGATCAGAAAGAGCTTCCCACTCTCCCAGCCTCACATGGTGGACTTTACTCTCTACTAATACTGAACAGTTGATGACCTCTTGAAGCTATGTTCTGAGAAAAACTTGGTTCCTAACACAACAAACTGTCTACTAACACACCTAACTGTCTACTAACACAACAAACTGTCTACTAAACACAACAAACTGCCTACTAACAACAACAAATTGTCTACTAACACAACAAACTGTCTACTAACAACAAACTGACTACTAGCACAACAAACTGTCTACTAACACAACAAACTGTTTACTAACACAACAAACTGTCTACTAACACAACAAACTGACTACTAGCACAACAAACTGTCTACTAACACAACAAACTGTCTACTAACACAACAAACTGACTACTAGCACAACAAACTGTCTACTAACACAACAAACTGACTACTAGCACAACAAACTGTCTACTAAACATAACAAACTGTCTACTAACACAACAAACTGACTACTAGCACAACAAACTGTCTACTAACACAACAAACTGACTACTAGCACAACAAACTGTCTACTAACACAACAAACTGTCTACTAACACAACAAACTGACTACTAGCACAACAAACTGTCTACTAACACAACAAACTGACTACTAGCACAACAAACTGTCTACTAACACAACAAACTGTCTACTAACACAACAAACTGTCTATTAACACAACAAACTGTCTACTAACACAACAAACTGACTACTAGCACAACAAACTGTCTACTAACACAATAAACTGTCTACTACACAACAAACTGTCTACTAACACAACAAACTGTCTACTAACACAACAAACTGACTACTAGCACAACAAACTGTCTACTAACACAACAAACTGACTACTAGCACAACAAACTGTCTACTAACACAACAAACTGTCTACTAACACAACAAACTGACTACAACAAACTGTCTACTAACACAACAAACTGTCTACTAACACAACAAACTGACTACTAGCACAACAAACTGTCTACTAACACAACAAACTGACTACTAGCACAACAAACTGTCTACTAACATAACAAACTGTCTACTGACACAACAAACTGTCTATTAACACAACAAACTGTCTACTAACACAACAAACTGACTACTAGCACAACAAACTGTCTACTAACACAATAAACTGTCTACTACACAACAAACTGTTTACTAACACAACAAACTATCTACTAACACAACAAACTGTCTACTAACACATCTAACAGTCTACTAACAAAACTAACTGTCTACTAGCACATCTAACTATCTACTAACACAACAAACTGTTTACTAACACAACAAACTGTCTGCTATCACAAATAACTGTCTAATAACACATCAAACTGTCTACTAACACAACAAACTGCCTAGTAACATAACAAACTGTCTACTAACACAAAAAACTGTCTACTAACACATCTGACTACTAACACAACAAACTGTCAACTAACACAACTAACTGTCTAATAATACAACAAACTGACTACTAACACATCTAACTGTCTATTAACACAACAAACTGACTACTAACACATCTAACTGTCTACTAACATAATAAACTGTATACTAACATAACTAACTGTCTACTAACAGAACTAGCTGTCTAATAACACATCTAACTGTCTACTAACACAACAAACTGTCTACTAACACAACTGTCTACTAGCACAACAACCTGACTACTAACACAACAAACTGTCTACTAACACAACTAACTGTCTACTAACACAACAAACTGCCTACTACACAACAAACTGTCTACTAAAACAACAGACTGTTTACTTATCTCACAAAGTTTACTAACTAACGGTGAATTACCTAATATAACAGTTAACTGGGATTACGGCTCTTTAGTAACTGAGGATATCGTAGAGTATTTACTTAACTCTTGGTAATACAAGAGTGAAGCGTAGCCGAGACTATAATAATCGACTGCTCTTACTTCCCTAATTCATAAAGTTACGTTAGGTTGTGTGACCATTAACAGCAGAGTGAATGGGAAGAGAGTGTTGTGGGATCAAAACAGCGACCTATAAGGCAAAAGGCGAGTGCTGTATCCGCTCCGCCACTGAAAAAAATAATAAAGAAACTTTGGAAAGTGAAATGCATTAAAGTGTACAGTAGTGCTGTCCTCTCTGTTCTGTGTACTCATTCCTTCTCCCAGTCTGTCCCCCTAACACTCATTTGGCCAACATTCTGTCCCCCTGACAGTCATTTGGCCAACACTCTATCTATCTATCTATTTGTAAAGTTCTGATACGGTCAGTGTGTTGTATACAAAGATGGAGGCGACACCTGAGGCGAAAGGGCTAGCAAAACTAAGAGATACATTTGAGGAGCTTTTGCCGTAACTTATATTTAAATTATTTGTATAAAGAGCCTAGGTGACTTTATTATCGAAGACAGTTTCAATAGAGCGCCGTAAAGAGTAAAGGCAATAAAAGGTGCTGGTGAGGGTGGGGCTTAACCTAATAGTGTGTGTGTGTGTGACACCCATAAACTAGTTAGTGTGTGACACCTACACACTGGTTAGTGTGTGACACCCACACGCTGGTTAGTGTGTGACACCGACACACTAGATAGTGTGTGATACCCACACAATGGATAGTGTGTGACAGCTACAAAATGGTTAGTGTGACACACACATACACTGGATAGTGTGTGACGCCCACACACTGGTTAGTGTGTGACGCCCACACACTGATTAGTGTGTGACGCCCACACACTGGTTAGTGTGTGATCCCCACACACTAGATAGTATGACAACCACACACTGGTTAGTGTGTGACACCTACAAAATGATTAGTGTGTGACACCCACACACTGGTTAGTGTGTGACACCCACACACTGGATAGTGTGTGACACCCACACACTGGTTAGTGTGTGACACCCACACACTGGTTAGTGTGTGACACCCACACACTGGTTAGTGTGTGACACCCACACACTGGTTAGTGTGTGACGCCCCCACACTGGTTAGTGTGTGACACCCACACACTGGTTAGTGTGTGACACCCACACACTGGTTAGTGTGTGACGCCCCCACACTGGTTAGTGTGTGACACCCACACACTAGTCAGTGTGTGACACCTACAAAATGATAAGAGTATGACACCCACACACTGGTTAGTGTGTGACACGCACACACTGGTTAGTGTGTGACACCCACACACTGGTTAGTGTGTGACGCCCCCACACTGGTTAGTGTGTGACACCCACACACTGGTTAGCGTGTGACACCCACACACTGGTTAGTGTGTGACACCCACACACTGGTTAGTGTGTGACACCCACACACTGGTTAGTGTGTGACACCCACACACTAGATAGTGTGTGACACCCACACACTGGTTAGTGTGTGACACCCACACACTGGTTAGTGTGTGACACCCACACACTGGTTAGTGTGTGACGCCCCCACACTGGTTAGTGTGTGACACCCACACACTAGTTAGTGTGTGATACCTACAAAATGATAAGAGTATGACACCCACACACTGGATAGTGTGTGACACCTACACACTAGTTAGGGTGTGATACCAACACACTGGCTATTCTGTGACACCTACACATTGGCTAGTGTGTGACACCTACACACTGGTTAGTGTGTGACGCCCACACACTGGTTAATGTATGACACTCACACTGGATAGTGTGTGACGCTCCCACACTGGTTAGTGTGTGACGCCCACACACTAGTTAGTGTGTGACGTCCACACATTGGCTAGTGTGTGACACCTACACACTGGTTAGTGTGTGACACCTACACACTGGTTAGTTTGTGATACCTACACACTAATTAATGTGTGACTTCCATATACTGGTTAGTGTCTAAGTAACACCTGCACACTTGTTAGTATGTGACACGCACACACTGATTCGTGTGTGACACCTACACAATGGTTATTGTGATACCCATAGACTGGTTAGTATGTGACACTACACACTGGTTAGCGCAGTACAGTAGAACATTCCAACAGGACAAGTTTGGTTAGGCCTAGTATGGGATTAATTTTTAGTTTAAAACACAAAGCTCTCCTGAACCTTGTTTAATTGATGCTGAATCACCTTGGACAGATTTAACTTAATCTATTTCGCTTAATGAAAATATATCCATTATCTTAAGATTGAAAACAGGGCTGAAAATTGGCACATTCATGAGCGAGTGTGGTCAAGCTATTTCTGTATTGTTCTACACGTGTCAACTGGCAGCGAAAAATAAATTGTGGCATCAGATCCGTTCACTGATAATTACGACACAGGCTAAGAAGTTAGGACTTCCTGTGACACCACTCATTAGATGTTATATATATATATATATATATATATATATATATATATATATATACAGTATATTATAAAATCACACGGGGAGGCAACTGAAGTTGCCTCTGAAGATGTCTTGAATAAAGACGAAAGCTAAGGTGCTCCATCGTTTCCTGTTTCCCTGGGTGATTTTATCAAGATTTATCTAATCCACGTTTTCATTGTGGATCTACATGATATATATATATATATATATATATATATATATATATATATATATATATATATATATATATATATATATATATATATATATATATATATATATATATATTGAGAAGACAATAGCCTCTTCATCTCTTTCTTATATGGAAGACTCGTAGATGGCTGCTACTAAAACTAGAGGAACTGTCCAACCATTGATATCATTAAGTAGATCTTTAAACTTTTGGAGATGTCACTTGTTAACGTGTTACGATCAGTATAGAGTATATTATTATTTGTGGTAGTACTATTATTAGTAGTATTAATATTATCATTATTATCATTAATTTTATTATTACTACTATTATTTTTATTTTTATATAGTTATATAGACGTTGACCACACTTATGAACTTGTTAACATCAGTATATAGTATATTAAATACAATTTATATGTTGGCTATAATATTAAATAGTTGGGTGTAATAAAGTTTACAACATATGACCTCTTCTTTTGGCCTAATGTTTAAGTGTTATTACACCTGGTGCCCCAACAACCCCACCTTGTACTCCAACAACCCCACCTGGTGCCCCAACAACTCCACCTTGTACCCCAACGACCCCACCTGGTGACCCAACAACCACACTTTGTGCTCCAACAACCCCACCTGGTGCTCTAACAACCCCACCTGGTGCTCCAACAACCCCACCTGGTGCTCCAACAACCCCACCTTGTACTCCAACAACCCCACCTGGTGCCCCAACAACTCCACCTTGTACCCCAACGACCCCACCTGGTGACCCAACAACCACACTTTGTGCTCCAACAACCCCACCTGGTGCTCTAACAACCCCACCTGGTGCTCCAACAACCCCACCTGGTGCTCCAACAACCCCACCTGGTGTTCCAACAACCCCACCTGGTGCTCCAGCAACCCCACCTGGTGCTCCAACATCCCCACCTGGTGCTCCAACAACCCCACCTGGCTCACTTAAACACCCCACCTAGCTCTCATATACACCCACCTGGCCCTCTTATACTCCCACCTGGCCCTCTTTTACACCCACCTGGCCCTCTCAAACACCCACTTGCCACTCTAATACCCCACCTGGCTCTCATATACACTCAGAATTTCGAGACATGGGTTAGGTCAAATAATAAGCAGGACAGGAGGATGTATGCTAGACCTAGGAACCAAGCAAAGTCAGAGTTCCAGAGACAGATTGCAAGCTAGCTAAAGTCAAATCCTAAGGCTTTTTACCACGATGCAAAGTCGAAAATAAAAACGCAAGTAGGCGTATCGGACCTGAGGTGTGAAGATTGTAGTTACGCAACTTATGACCAGGACAAAGAGGAAGCGTTGAACAGATTATCTTCCTCGGTGTTCACAAGAAAGGATGCAAACAATCTTCTTGCGTTTGAGGAAAGACGGTTTGACACAGTGCTGACCCACATTGTGTTCTCAGAAGAGGGCATAAGAAATAAATTGTCGAAGCTAAAGGTTCATAAGAATCTCGGCCCAGATATGGTGCAGCCCAGAGTAATAAGAGAGTTGTGCACTGTTGGCAAGTACTGGGCATGAACTGACTCCTGAATGTATTTGAACCTGCTCCAGTTTTGGTCAAGTCTGGCCTTGAAAGAGCTCACATTCTGTGCTGTAGGTAGTAGGTAGTAGGCAGCTATCAAACAGGGAGGTACTACCGCTTGGGAAGATATTGGAAGCATAATGTGTTGTCTAATGATAGACCCTGCTGCCATATGGCATCACGAAAATTGTGACCAAGTCTCAGGTTGCTGATCTGACTTTCTGCTTCATTTACACAAGATTGCAGGGTTTCAATTGTTTCTCTTACTTTGGCAATACAACATACATAATGTTTATCATTTCTCATTCTTGATTTATTTTTTTCGATTTTGTATTTATTTATGATTATGTTTAATATTTTTTTTTTTTTAGTATTTTGTTATTAATATTTATTAATTATTATTATAATAATAATAATAGTTATTATTATTATTATTATTATTATTATTATTATTATTATTATTATTATTATTATTATTATTATTATTATTATTATTATTATTATTATTATTATTATTATTATATTATTATATTTTCGCCCCCAGGCCCTGATGTGGGTCAGTAACCTGTGCCCGGGTGGGCTAATCCCGAAAAAAAAAAACTCTCTGGCAGATTGTTCCAAGAGTTCACAATTTGCACTCCGAAAAAGTTTGCCTTCACTGTTTTCTGAACTTGTGGCTTCGTCAACTTTGCGCTGTGACTCCATGTGGGGCGGGCATCCGCCAGCTCCAGGTAGTTGAGGTGCCAGAGTGCAGGTACCAGTGGCACCCCTATCGACATTTTCAATTAATCGAAAGTCTCTAGTATATCTCAGGGACCAAACGGGGTGACAGTACTCCAGACGGGAAGCACCTCGCTTTTAAAGATCGTGACGAGCGACGGACCAATTCAGATGTCTAAGCGACCCTCTTACAAGACCTAGTTTCGTTGCTTGATTCACCCTTTTCTCACAGTGGCCCGAGAACTTAAGTTCTTTGTCGACATACGCATCCAGGTCCTGTTGGGACATGTGATACGCCTCCTTACTGTTGGTACACCCCAGGTGCATCCTCTTGCTCTTCGTGACATTGAATCTTAGCAGCCATTTCTTCGACCATTCATGAATCTCATAGAGATCTTTCGCAGTTCTTCTTCACAGTCTGTTTGGTTCTTAATTTCCAAGTTTAACTTGGCATCGTCACCAAACATTTGTATAGAGGAGTCATTTACGAAGGACCCTGCTTGTCATTGGTACACATGGCGATTTCGTGCCATTAATCACCACACACACTGCTTGCAGTCATGGATAAAGTCTCCGATCGACGCTAGGACATTTCTCTGAATCCCGTACCCTTACAGTTTAATTCTTAGCCATTCATGGAGTACAATGTCGAAAGCCTTGGCAAAATCTAGGTATATATTGTCGATTTTTCCGCCATGTTCTAGAATTTGAGTCCAAACATCCAGGACCCTGAGTAATTGTGCTAAGCTAGAGCGTCCCGGCTGAAACCGTGTTGGCAGTCCTTTACAAGGTTGTTTCGTAGTAGATGTTCCATCATGGCATCTCTTATGATACTCTCAAGTACTTTACACACTATGCTGGTAAGGCTCACTGGTCTATAATCATTCGTGGAGTGAAGATCGCCGTTCTTGAATATATGACTCACATAAGCCATTTTCCATCATCCAGGCATTTACAGAACAGGACCTTCAGGGGCTCCACGTGCTTGTTACACAGTTCTCTTATCACTCTGGGGTGCACCATATCATGGCCGGGACTTGTAAATCTTTAGCTTTGACAATTCATTTCTTATAACCTTATGCGAGAACCTAATGTGGGGCTGCACTGTGTCAAACCGTTTTTCCTCAAACGCAGGAATATTGTTCGCATCCTCTCTTGTGAACACCAAGGAAAATAATTTGCTCAACGCCTCTTCCTTGGCATGGTCAGACTCTGCATAAGTACCATCTTCAAGCGTCAGGTCTGATAAGCCTAATTTAGGTGTATGTGTGCATGTGTGCATTTGTGAGTGTATGTATGTGTGCATGTTAGTGTGGGTGTATGTGTGTATGTATGCGTTTGTGTGTTAGTGTGCGTGTATGAGGGTATGTATGCATTTGTGAATGTGTTGGTGTATGTGTGTATGTATGCGTTTGTGTGTAAGTGTGCGTGTATGAGTGCATGTATGCGTTTGTGAGTGTGTTAGTGTGAGTGTATGTGAGTATGTATGCGTTTGTGAGTGTGTTAGGGAATCATAGGAGGAAATGGACTAGGCAAGTGTAATCTCAACAGCCCATTCCTCCTCACCAAGTGTGCTGAACACAACCTTACTATCACCAATACCTTGCTTAGGCAGGCCGACAAGTTCAAGGGTTCGTGGCAACACCTATGATCTAAACACTGGTAGCTCATTGACTACATCATTGTCAGAGAAAGAGATCGCCGATGTGTCCTCATCACCCGAGCCAAGCGTCGCTCGGACCACTGCGACACTGATCATCAGCTCGCCAGAGCCAAGCTCTCACTTCACTTCGCCCCAAAGCGGCGAAGGCAACAAGCCTCCAGAAGAGGTTTATCACTAAGAGTCTGGAGGATCCAGCGGTAGCACATGCTTTCAAAGAGCTCGAACATGGGCTGATAAACAACCCAACAACAGAAAACCCAAATCCCAGTGCCGAATGGTGTATTCTCGACGCTGTCATGTCAAAAACCTGTAGATACCAGGAGTGGTTTGATGAAAATGACCCGGAAATCTATGCGCTCATCGATAATAAACGTGCTGCTTTAACTGATTGGCAGAACAATCCTCAGTCTAGGACTAAAGAAGAAAGCGGAGGCCCAGCGCGAACTTCGAAAATTAAAGAACGACTGTTTTAAAAATAAAGCATTTCAAACGCAAAAACTTACAGATCAACACAATATGCGGGAATTTTTCAATTCAACTAAAAAAATTTATGGCCAAATCACTGATGGCACAGCCCCCTCTGCTCATCCGATGGTAACTCCCTAATTAAAGACGAAGGAGGCATCCGTCAGCACTAGAAAGAGCACTACCATTTGCTGCTCAACCGAAACACCGATGTGGATGTCCTGACTACCTAGTAGGTCCCTCTGCAGGCAGAGCTGACCCATCTCAGCTATCCTCCATCACTGGATGAGGTAGCCACTGCCATCAAACAGATGAAAAATAACAAAGCCTCGGGGCCTGATGGAATCCCAGCCGAGGTGTATAAAGTAGGAGGATCTCTGCTTACTAGCCGTCTCCACGCCTCCATCGTCAATATTTATAAGAACAAGGGAGACCAGTCAGACTGTGGTAACTAACGCGGGATCTCGCTACTGTCCGTAGTTGGCAAGATTATCTCCCGAGTCTTCTTAAACAGACTTCTTCCTGAGGCGGAAAATTTCCTCCCAGTAATCTCATTGTGGCTTTCGACCATCATGCGGCACCACTGACATGATCTTTGTTGCCCGGCAGATACAGGAAAAGTGCAGAGAACGGCGTCGTGACCTGTACATGGCTTTCATCGACCTAACCAAGGCCTTTTTACTCGATCAACAGGGAAGCCCTCTGGCGGACCCTTAACCGGTTTAGGGGCCCACCAAAATTCATCCCCATTGTGAGGCAACTGCACGATGGCATGAACGGCAGTGTCCTGCACAATGGCACCCTGTCTGAGTGCTTCCCTATCCAAACGGGAGTAAAACAAGGATGTGTACTGACACCAACTTTCTTTTCCATTTTCTTGGCTGCCTTCCTTATTTGTGCGAGTGCCAATTTAGCTGGCAGGGTGGACTTCAGTACCGGATGAAGGGTCTTTTCAACATAAGACGACTCCGGGCAGGAACAAAGGTGTCAGCAGCAGATGCACACTTCGGCCTTGAGGTGAGTGTACGTAAGACTCAGATACTCTTTCAGTCTGCCACTGGTTCAGCCACACCTCCACCATCCATCCAGCTTAATGATACTACCCACTTTCAGTATCTCAGCTCTCACCAGTCCACCACAGCGGACATTGATGAAGAGATTCAACATCGGATCAGATGTGCATCTCAAGCCTTTGACAGACTCCATACCTTTGTCTTCAGCTGTAGGGAGCTGAAATTATCTACAAAGTTGCAAGTATAACGAGCAGTGGTCCTCCCCACCTTTCTATATGGCAGCAAGACATGCGTCACGTACAGGAGGCACCTCAAGGCACTTGAAAACTTTCACCAAAGTATCCTATGTTTCATTGTTCGAGTTCGCTGGGAAGAGAAGAGAACAAATGCCAGTTTTCTCAATGACACCAACTGTAGGAGCATCGAGGCTACAATTATCCATGAACAATTACACTGGACTGGCCATGTTACCCACATGGACGACAGTAGACTGCCAAAGCAGCTACTTTACAGTCACCTAACGAATAGCAAACGTAACGCCGGCGGTCAACTGAAAAGGTATAATAAGGATAGTCTTAGGACAAACCTGAAAAAGTGCCAAATCGACCCCCTCACCTGGGAGACGATTACTCCATACCATGACGCTTGGAGAAGCACCATACGAGAAGGTGTCAATACTTTCGAGTTAGCCCTGCTGCAAACCGAGGCAGACAAGCGCCAACAACTGAAAGACGCTGCCGCCGCCCATCCCGCACTAAATGTACCCCTCCACACGTGTAGCATCTGTGACCGACCCTGCCGGTCCCATATCTGCCTCTGTAGTCACCTCAGAGCTCACCAACGAAGGCGATATCCTAAATAACTCATCATTTTATCAAAGCTGGATGATTGTCATACTTGATTCCGAGTGACAGCAAAGTAGTAATAGTAGTAGTAGTAATATGTGTGAGTGTGTGCGTTTGTGAGTATGTCGGTGTTGGTGTATGTATGTATGTCTGTTTGAGTATGTATGCGTTTGTGAGTGTGTTAGTGTGGGTGTATATGTGTGTGTATGTATGTCTGAGTCTGTATGCATTTGTGAGTGTATTAGTGTGTGTGTATATGTGTGTGTATGTATGTCTGAGTATATAAGTGTCTGTGAGTATGTTATTGTCGGTGTAATGGTCAGCATGCTCGCCTCCCAAGCGAGCAGACCCGGGTTAGATCCTCGGTCAGGGTGAAACTATGGTCAAGTTTCTTTATGCCATTTGCCTCTGGCTACCCAGCAGTAATTGGGAACCAGGATGTTAATCGATTTGCGGATCGTATTCTGGAATAATGGTAAGGCAGTGCAGTTGGCAAGTTGTCCGGTCTTCTCAGATATACAGCTCGTTAACTTAGGGTATGGTTGTTGTGTTGGCGACACCTACACATTAAACCAATTCACGCCTAGGTGGCCCTTGGGCAGACCGTCCTCGTTACATGAGGGGTAACCATTAATATTATATTATGTGTGTATGTTTGTATGTGTGTGTGTGTGTGTGTAAATAATAATAATAATAATAATGATAATAATATTAATAATATTATTATTATTAATAATAATAATAATAATAATAATAATAATAATAATAATAATAATAATAATAATAATAATAATAATAATAATAATAATAATAATAATAATAATAATAATAATAATAATAATAATAAACGGTATATTGAAAAAGTTTGCAGCCCGAAGGCTGAAAATATTCATTGCATATAAATGACTTATTACATACATTGGTGGTTTAACAAAAGCCTTCATTAGAGAAAGGTGAAGGAACATACAGTGAACATACAGATTAATGTTTACACACGTAGATCATGTGTGTGTGTAATAATAATAATAATAATATTAAACGGTTTATTAATAGAGTTGCAGCCGGTGGCTGAAAATATACAGACTTACATTAGATTTAGACATAATGATATAATATGCATTGAATACATTTACAGGGCTATACAGTAAATAAATCAGGAGTTGTTCATTATTTTAACAATAGATGGGATGGTGCTGTTCTTATATCTATCGGTGCGGACTCTTATGGGCTGAATTTTGTTGTAGTGGCGGACTGCGCCAGGTGGGTGGGGGACTGCAGGTGGCAGGAGGTGGCGATGGAGAGGGTGGTGCAGTAGTCCACGGCCAAACCTTTCCAGTGCTTGGTGGTGGAGGTCACCGAGGGATGGCATTTCCAGGGTGGAGAGAGCGTTGGTGTAGCCGGAGTATTCTGCGCCGAGCATGATTCTGCAGGCCCTTTTCTGTACCTTCTCTAGCTGACGTTGTTGGGTTGAGTTGAGAGAAGAAGACCAGGCTGGTGACGCATACGTTAGTTTGGGGAGAATAAAGGCGTTGTAGATGGTCCTCAGCTCTGGCGTGGGTGTCCCAAGTGACCTAAGTCTTCGTAGCATGTAGAGACGGTACGAGGCTGCCTTGACTGTGTTATTTACATGGGCCTTCCAGTCAAGTTTGTTGTCTGTAGTTACACCCAGGAGTTTGGCAGACTGCACCAGCTGGAGAGGATGGGCACCCACTGTGACTGCTGGGGCTTGCACTGGAGTGGTGGCGGTATTGATGTGTATGACTACAGTTTTGGTGTGGTTGATGGTGACCTTGTTCTCCGTAGTCCATGCCTGTAGCCTGTCCAGGGTGCCTTGGAGCGATGAGTAGTCTGGTGCGGTGTTGTCAACTGAAACCCCCACAGTGCAGTGTGTGTGTGTGTGTATGTCTGAGTATGAATGTATGTATTTGCAATCTAAACTTCCAGGATATTTTACTAATTAATAATGATGATGGTGAGCATTTATCATAAAACATCACAAGTTAAGCAGACAAGTCAGCCTTCACTTTCCATGGAGAATATTTTTACTATATGATAAGTTTTTTGTTATTAGAAAATACATTAAACCATCCCAATGTACCCTCCTTTAATGAGCCGGAGAAAATAGACATATTATCTAGTCAAACGAGAGTGGACGGTTTCTATAAGCTCTCATTTGACTTTTTTTTTGGAGGGGGAGGGGGTTTATATCTGTTAGGGCCTTTGTTATTTTTCTTTGTAAGTTATTGTGTTATAGGGAAACACTGCCATCACTTTTAATGTATACATTACATTCATAACAATAGCGGCAAAAGTATAAATTAAAGTAAGTATGAGTAATGTGATGATAATATCAATATAAAACCGATTATTAATGATAATGATGATTTTTTAAATATTATATTCAAAAGAAGAGAAACCTGAGAGCATGAATATACTAACATACTAATAGTAAATATTACTAATTGAAAGAGAGAGAGAGAGAGAGAGATATTCGGGTAAGTGTCCAAGTATGGGTTGGAGACTTTCTTCGTAATCGCAAGCAGTGTTTGGTGGCACGAAATCGTCATGTGCACCCGTAACAAGTGAGGTACCACAGGGCAGTGTACTGAGCCCGTTGTTGTGTGTTTGTTTCATAAATGACATGTAAGAAGCTGTACACTCCTTCATACAAATTTTTGCGGACGATGCCAAGTCATTCAGGGAAACTAAGAACCAAATAGATTGTGAAGAGCTACCTACAGAAATATCTGTCAGCTTCAAGAGTGGTTAAAAGAATGGCTGTTAAGATTCAATGTCACGAAGTGTAAGAGGATGCACCTGGGTCCTACCAACAGCAAGGGGACGTATCAAATGTCCCAACGGGACGAAGAAACAATAATAAGAGACCCAATGTGAAAAGGACCTGGGTGTGTATCTCCTATGTTCTGGGTTACAAATCCTGGTAACCACTTTTGGACATTTGAAAGATTTAAAGCATTAACAGAATCATTGACACGGATCTCTCGAGACACTGAATACTGATCATAATAATCTTTTTGCTTAACCAGTCTATCCTCAACTTTACCTCTGAGATTGGGATGCACTAGTGACAAAGCAGTTTTAAGTTCACTATTCATGAGTAATTATGCTATCACAGTGTAGGATCTAGCACGATAACTTAGCTGGAAACGAGACAGCTTTGTCTGAAAGGAGCCCTTTGTCACTGTCCTCAGCCCATTTTTCACAACCTGTACTGCACGCTCTGCCTGTCCATTTGATGCAGGTTTGACTGGAGCACACCGAACATGTTTAATACCATTAAGTCTGTGGAAGTTTTGAAAGTCTGAACTCGTAAAGGAATTACCATTGTCACTAACAATAGTATCTGGCAAACCATGTTGATCAAAGATTGCTCGGAGAGAGACTCATATTTTCAGATGTATTTGAAGTCATTCGTTTATATTCAATCCTCTTTGAGCAAGCATCTATCATAATCAAGAACATTTTACCCAGGAAAGGACCAGGAAAATCTGTATGGAGTCTCGACCAAGGTCTCGAGGGCCATGACCACGGGTGAATAGGAGATTTGGGTGGTTCAAGGTCGGGTTGGGTCGTGTTGCGTTTCTCTAACAAAGCGTGTTCGGCATTCGGGCCTTCGCTGTTCAGTGGCAGAAATTGGACAGTGATGACATAAGAACATCAAGATCGTCTTAGTGATATGAAAGTGTAAATCGATATAGTATTTTTAATGCTAGATGCGATTGTATTTTTGAAAACTCAATCTCCACCTAGTTGGAGGTAAAGCCCAGGTCAGAACGCCTACAACCACAAAATCATTGCTATATGACAAAACTTTTATTTTATTTTTTTACGGAGTTGTGGTCACGGCTGTGATAAAGGCCAACCAGGGAGTGTAGTGCTTTTAGTTAAATCAGATCATAGTGTCATCAGTGACCACGGAAGAGGTTCTAAATAACTTAAAGTGAATACAAACTGGCAAGCAAGTTGGAAAGGCACCACCGCCAGCAGAGACCAAGTCGTGTTATAAATGCCACAGAAACTTTTAAATTTATTTTGGTTGAGTGCTTTCTCAAGGACTGAAACTGTGCCTATAATACACCATTCACAAGGAGATACAGTTACACAGTGCTAGCACAAAGATATATAGTTGTTGATGAGACCTGGAAAAGAAAGTATAAGGTAATAATAGTTAAAAAAAAATTAAACAAGCTTTTCTCTACTAAAAGGCATTCTATTACCGCCCCAAAGAAATTTTTTTTTTATTTTCTGTGTTTCTAAAGGACTGAGTTGGCGTATAAAATCCGTTATTCATAGCAAAATGCAGTGTACATAGAGATAGCACATAGATACCGACAAATCGCCGAAGTGATCTGAAAAAAAGAGAAGAAAACAGAAGACAGCTCTAAAGACAACAGAGGAGGTTAAAACCAGCACAGGGCAGCTAAGACTGTTTTTTTTCTTTAATTTTAAATTGGTGTAGATCTATACACAGTCTGCAGGCCTGAGCAACGCAATGTTTAGGACGATGCAAGTTGCTGTAAAGCATCAAGGCTGCTGCTGGTATTGCCCTGACTGCATAGTCAAGGTGAAAGAGGAGATTGCAAGCAATAGGGGGAACGAGTTCCCTGAGGACGAAAATTGATGAAGCTGGAGCCTTTCTGGTTGCCAAACTAGAACAAGTTGGGAAAGAGATCCTTGCTAAGACTGAGGAAGTAGCAGATAGACTGGAGATGGTTGCTAAGAGGAGTTATGCTGAGGGCTTAGCAGGGCCACTGGAGGTGGCGGAGAGTAATGCAAGATCAGAACAGGTTCTACAGCAGCTACGGACTCTGAAGAAGTGTGTCAAAGAAATGAAAATTATCGGACCTACTGTTAGGGGACAGGAGGAACAACGGGAACGTTTCTAGCGTAATAACAATGTAATAGTTTTTGGAGTCCCAGAGATCCAGGCGCAGGGAACTGAGAGTAGGATAACACACGATAAAATGCAGTTTAAAATATGTTTACAGAGGTTCTGAAGATGCCATCAACCCCTTAGGATGTGAGGAGGCTGAGGCAAAAGCAGGGGGATAAGCCTCGCCCCCTCAGGATCACATTAGTGAGTGAGGAGGAGAAATGGGAAGTTATTCGGCAGGCAAAAAACTTAGCAAGGAGCGAGGCATTTCGGAGTGTATTCAATCACCCAGATCGCACGGTAATGCAGAGGGAACAGCACAAGAAGCTCCTCCAGGGCTTGAAGGAGATGAGGGAGGAGTCGAGGAGGAACGGGGATGGGTGTACATGGGTTATATTCAGAGGGAAGGTAGTGGAAGCGAGTATGCCGACACAGAGCCAGGGGGCAGCAGCGCACCCTCCACCCGCTCTACCCCCCACCAGAGAGGTGGCACCAGCTCCGCCTATCAGCCGGGAGGAGGCGAGCGCCGTGTAAGCAGTGACATTTCTAACCACACCCTACAAAATACAGTGTACCAAGCAAATGTTGCAGATTCTGAAAATAGAGGGGGGCCGGAGTTGCTACTAAGAGCAGAGATGTTACCGAGAAGAAATTCTGGCTTGAATGTCATGTACACTAATACTGACACGTTCCTTGATAAGAGAGAGGAGTTTGAAACACTTCTGAAGGTACACCAACCAAATATTGTAGGAGCTGTAGAACTGTTGTACAAGAACAGGAGAATCGACTCAGAGGAATGTGAGTTCAGTATTGTTGGATATGACTCATTTACGAACCTTTCTCAAGAAACTTACAAGAGGGGTGTGGTTATCTATGCGAGGCAAAACCTTAGAGCCAGCCAGGTGAGGGTACAGGGAGAGGATATTTTTGAAGAGTCCAAGTGGTGCAAAATTAAATTAAAGGGAGGGGACTTACTTAGTGTCGGGTGCATCTACAGATCCCAAAACTGTGGCCCACTAAATCAAAGGAACTTAAGAGCCTTAATAGACAATGCAGCAATGCTCAACCCTAGCCACCTCCTTATCATGGGGGACTTTAACTTTGGAGACATCGACTGGAGAAACGAGTTCACCCCAAATGACTTGAATAACCCTGCTACTCTTTTTGTAGAAACTCGGAGAGATAATTTTCTGTTCCAACATGTTAGAGACCTGACACATTACAGAGGGGTGAAAACATCTAAGCCACTAGACCTCATCACAACAAATGAGGAGGGTATCGTGGCCAAACTGGAACATCTTGCCCCAGCTGACACCAGTCACCATATAGATAAGGCCAGGCCAAGGTGCAAATATTATAAGGGAAATTACAACGGGATGAGGGAAGAGATGAAGGGTGTCCACTGGCCTGACTCATTAAGGCACAAGAACACAGACACTACGCTGAATATCATAACTAGTAAAGTGACCCATTTGATCGATAAATACATACCCAAGACCAAACCCAGTGCCTTTAGGAATACGAGGGAATCCCTACACCTAAACCATGCGGCGGTCGACAAAGTTAAGAAGAAAACCCAGAAATTAAAGACGTGGGTTGGGTCAAACGATAAGCAGGACAGGAGAATGTGTGCAAGAGCCAGAAACCAAGCAAAGGCAGAGTGTAGAAGGGCGGAGAAGAGTTCCAGAGGCTGGTTGCAAGCGAGGTCAAGTCAAACCCAAAGGCGTTTTACCGCTATGCAAAGTCGAAATTAAAAACGTGAGTAGGAGTAAGAGACCTGAGGCTTGAAGATGGTAGTTACGCAGAATCTGACCAGGATAAAGCTGAGGTAATAAACAGCTTCTTTTCCTCAGTGTTCACAAGAGAGGATGAGATTAACCTTCCCGCGTTTGAGGACAGGCGATTCGACACAGCACTGACCCACATTGTGTTCACAGAAGAGGCTATTAGATAAAAACTAGCAAAGCTAAAGGTTCATAAGAGTCCCGGCCCTGACATGGTGCATCCCAGAGTGATAAGAAAGTTGTGCAACGAGCTTGCTGAGCCCAGTGATTGGAAAATGGCACATGTGAGTCCTTTCTTCAAGAAGGGCGATCGTCACTCCAAGAACAACTATAGACCAGTGAGCCTGACCAGCATAATATGTAAAGTACTTGAGAGTATTATCTGAGACGCCGCGATGGAACATCTACTACAAAACAACCTTGTAAAAGATTGCCAACACGGTTTTATTCTGGGGCGCTCCTGCTTAACACAATTGCTCAAGGTATTGGATAATTGGATCCATATTCGGGAACGGGGTGGTAATATCGACAATATATACCGAGATTTTGCCAAGGCTTTCGACACGAATGGCTGAAAATCAAACTAGAAAGTGTATGGAATTCAGGGAAATGTCCTAGCATGGATAGAAGACTTTCTACATGACCGCAAGCAGTGTGGGGTGATTAATGGCACGAAATCATCATCTGCACCTGTCACAAGAAGGGGCACCACAGGGCAGTGTATTGGGCCCGCTGTTGTTTGTTTGTTTCGTAAATGACATGCCTGACGCTGTACACTCCTCCATACAAATATTTGCAGATGAAGCCAAGTTATTTCGGGAATCAAGAACCAGGCGGACTGTGAAGAGCTGCAGAAGGATCTCTGTGAGCTCCAAGAATAGTCGAAGAAATGGCTGTTGAGAATCAATGTCACGAAGTGTAAGAGGATGCACCTGGGGCGTACCAACAGTAAGGGGGAGTATCATATTCCCCAACGGGATGAAGAAACTGCACTATTTGAGACTGAATGTGAGAGAGACCTAGGTGCGTATGTTGATAATGAGCTGCAGTTCACGGGCCATTGCGTGAAGAAGGTAAATCAGGCAAATAATTATTGGGTCTTATAAGAAGCTCGTTCAGATATCTAGACCGTCCTTCGCAACGATCTTCAAGTGTGAAATGCTTCCCCACCTGGAGTACTGTCACCCCGTCTGGTCCCCGAGATATGCTAGGGATTGTCAGTTAGTTGAAAATGTTCAAAGGAGTGCCACCAGACTGGTGCCTGCACTTCGGCACCTCAACTACCCTGAGAGATTGGAGCGCTTGAACTTGCCTAGCTTATACTACAGAAAGCAAGGGGCGACCTAATTGAGGTGTATAAGCATCTCAAGGGGCATTACTTAGTCCAGTGTCCTTATTTGGAGCTGGTGGACCCTCGTCCCACAAGGGGTCACAGTTCAAGATTGAAGAAGCTGAAAGTCTAGAAAACTGTGATGGCAATCTTTTTCGGAGTGAGAGTTGTGAACTCTTGGAACAAACTACCAGAAATTGTTGTGACGGCACCGAGTGTGAGTTCTTTCAAGACCAGACTTGACCAACACTGGAGCAGGTTCAGGTACATTCTGGAGCCGGTGCATGCCCAGTATCTGCCAACATTGCGTAACAGGGAGCCAGTACTTGTACATGCCTCGTACTTGCTAACAGTGCTTGACAGAGACGTGACCGATCGCCCAAGTCGCTAACGAGCCGATCAGTGGTGAAGAGGATAAAAGTAAAAGTAAAAGTAAGTAGAAGCAATAACACCTATGAACACACATCTCAAGATCCCTATCCATATTTTCGCAACAGTACATGACACCTAACCATTTTATTTTTTATTTATTTTTTTTTTTTTTACAGGGATTAGCCCACCCGGGCAAAGGTTCACTGACCCACATCGGGGCCTGGGGGGCGAAAATGTAATAATGATAATAATAATAATAATAATAATAATAATAATAATAATAATAAAGAACCATAAAGAAGTACAAAATTAAAAAAAATATCAAGAGTGAGAAACAATATATTTATGTTGTGTTGCCAATGGTAAGAGAAACAATTGAGACCCTGCAATTGTGTGTAAATGAGGCAGAAACAGGTGTACCTAGTGGCAGCACTAGGATTTCGCTTCGTCTATGAAGGAATAAAATATTTAAATTGAATTGAATAAGGCAGAAAGTCAGATCAGCAACCTGGGACTTGGTTACAATTTTTGTGATGCCATATGGCAGCAGGGTCTACTACCATTAGACAACAAATAATGCTTCCAATATCTTCCCAGGCGATTGATTTAATTCCAACAATACCCGGGTGAAGTCATGTAATAGAGCGTCCCTTTGTCGGCACCACAATTCTCGACCCCCACACTAGACAGTCTGACTGAACTGACAGTTCGTTTTTCCTACTGACATATGGTTTGGTTTCTGATGACAAACTTTCTGGAATGTTCTCCCAATCACCAGTCACAACGCACCTCTTTACACACGAAAAGATTGGATCATTGCTGGTCCACAAACCTAATTGTTGGGTTGTCACTGGAGACACTTCGTCTTCCAAGCATTGCGTTACGAGCAACAACTCAGGAGACTGAGGAGTTACAACAGTCGAAGTAGGAAGGGGTAAGCGAATCAGTCCATGAGCGCTGGTATTAGTTTACCTGGTTTGTACTTTATGCTGTAGTCATAACCAGACATCACCAAAGCCCATCGCTGAATACGTCCAGAAGCATTAGGGCTAATTCCTTTATTTTCCCCAACAATGCTATCCGTGTCAAGCTCAAACTTATGACTATACAGGTACTGGTGCATCTTTTTACTCCAAAGACACAAGATAAAGCCTTTTTTCCACCATACAATAATTACTCTCAGCTGAAGACAAAGTGAGAGAGGCAAAAGCAACAGGTTGAAGTCTACCATTTTCGTTGTATTGTTGCAAAACAATACAGATCAAAACATGTTTTTACTGGGATCAAAGTGAACTTGGAGATGAGAACATATAAACTTTAATATTTCTAAAAGCAATTTCCTGATCAAAACACCATTTCCAAACTCTATCCTTCCTCAGCAATGTATGTAATGGCTCAAGTAAAGTGTTTAAATTTGGCAAAACAACACAGTAGTAATTCAACATCCCTAAAAATGCTCTCAATTCCGAAAGATTCTCAGGTTTGGGATCATTTCTGATAGCCATCGTTATTGACTGAGTCGGCATGACACCACTGGCCGTAACCTTACGACCCAGGAACTCTACCCCAGTTGCTATAAACACACATTTCTGAAGTTTTAGATTCAACCCAACTTCATCAAGGCGGCATAATACCTCCTCCAAGTTTCCCAAATGCTCTTTTTCTGACCTACCCGTCATTAGAACATCATCCTGAAATACTACAGTTTGAAGGACAGACTTCAAAAGACTTTCTATGTGTCTTTGAAACACAGCAGAAGCTGACCGGACTCCAAACGGGCACCTGTTGTAAACAAACAATCCTTTATGGGTGTTAGTACAAGTTTATTTCTGTGACTCCTCGTCAAGTTCCATTTGAGCATATACCAAGGTAAATTCAAGTTTGGTGAAGGAAGTTCCACTACCGAGAGTCGCAAATATATCATCTGCTTTAGGTAGTGGGTAGTGATCGAGTTTGGAAAACCTATTTATAGTAGGTTTATACTCCCCCACAAATGCACGCATTACAATCAGATTTATCACAGGGACTATTGGACCTGCCCAGTCACTGAATCCTTTTGGTTTTATGATACCCTCAGTCTGGAGTTAGTCTAGTTCTCCTTCAAATTTCTCATGCAACATATAAGGTACAGATTTGGATTTCAAAAAGATTGGTTTGGCATCATTATCCACATGTATTTTCATTTTATGTCCACTGAATAAACCAATGCCATCTTCAAACACAGACCCGTATTTCGTCAATACACTGTCACATGTTTTGCTTAAACCATAAACTGACAACAATTTAAGCTTACCCCAGTCCAAATCAATAATTTTGAGCTAGTCACGATCAAGCAGTGTTGGGACACATCCTCTCACAATCCACAAAGATAATTCACGAGACTTTCCTTCATAAGTTATGGTAACCATAGCACTACCAACCACAGGCACTAGCTGATCTGTATAAGTTTTAAGACTCTTAACAATTGGTTCCAATTGTGGTTCTACTTTTCTGTTCCCTTTCCATAACTTTTGATATGTCTCATGACTCATTACAGTTTTGCAGGTTCTGGTGACCAAGTTTACTCTAATTCCATCAATATCAACCGGTACAAGTATAGGAGAGTCTGAAGGATCATCACCATTGAACTTATACAATGACTAAGAGTTCCACTTCACTGTCACATGTCCCAGTTTCTAAAATGTTAATCGCACCAGGGTCGTAAATACTGGAAGGCTCCTGCAAGCCATCAGCTGGTGGCTGCAGTACATGATACACGAGTTTCTGCAAATTTATCAGCCCTGCGGCACATTTTCTGCAGATGGCCATTTTTCCCACACTTGTTACAAATATTTTGCTTGAAACGACACAGGTGTGGTTTGTGATTCTAACAACAACGCCAACACACAATAGATTTCTTGCTTTCAATGTTCGCCACCTCACCTCTGCTGCTACCCGTACTAACCATTCCAGAACTCGGAGAGGTAAACTAGGGAGCTGACAGCAGCTTGCATGTAGCGACGAATCCTCAAGGCTTGGCCAGATGACGTAAATCAGCAACATAAGCTTGATATATCCTGTCTTTCCTTCCTGACGTTTCTATAGAATTTGTACCTCGATGTGATCACACCTGCTTTCGGTTTGCAATGGTCCTCAATGAGTTTGGTAAGCTCCTCCTAAATCTTGCTTGTATGTTTGGCAGGTGCTACGAAATCCTTCATCAAACAGTAAGTCTTGCTCCCGCACACCGTCAGCAACACAGCACGCCGACGGTCAGCCTCAACAGTAGCGTCGAGCTTGTTAGCCACAAAATATTGCTCCAACCAATCTAATAAATCGGACCAGTCCTTCCCCACTTGGAATTCCTGCAACAATTCACACTAGGCCAGGGTTTTGGGGCGTCCGTGGAGCAACAGAACACTCAAAAGCCCCCTCGTCGCCGTTTGTTGTGTATATAATTAGCCATCGGACAGGGTAAGAGAAACAATTTCTTGCAATGTCCAACAAATGCACATACACAAAATCTATACAAATGCGCATACACATAATCTATTCAAATGCATATACACATAATCTATAAAAATGCATATACACATAATCTATAAAAATGCATATACACATAATCTATAAAAATGCATATACACATCAGCTATATAAATGCATATACACATCAGCTATATAAATGCATATACACATCATCTATATAAAGGCATATACACATCATCTATATAAATGCATATACACATCATCTATATAAATGCATGTACACATAATCTATATAAATGCATATACACATAATCTATATAAATGCATATACACATAATCTATATAAATGCATGTACACATAATCTATAAAAATGCATATACATATAATCTATATAAATGCATGTACACATAATCTATAAAAATGCATATACACATAATATATATAAATGCATATACACATCATCTATATAAATGCATATACACATCATCTATATAAATGCATATACACATCTATATAAATGCATATACACATAATCTATATAAATGCATATACATGTAATCTATATAAGTGCATATACACATAATCTATATAAATGCATATACACAAACTATATACAGGCAACCCCTGCTTTACGGAAGCCCGGGTTAAGGAACTTCGCTCTTAAGGAATTTGTAAATTATGACCAATGATTTTGCGTTACAGCCCGTAAATCCGCTCTTACGGAAATTGGGATAAATTTTAACAATTAAAAAAGAAAATCACTATATAAAATTAAAATTTTTTGTTAAAAATTATAATTTGTTTGGTGTGGATTTCTTGGTGTTTGCTACCGCTAAGCGTGGTATCGCCACGAAGAGTCAGTCCATTGTTTACATCCAGTGTGCACGCATGTTTCTAGCCCCAGCAGTTGGATTTAACTTTTACAAACAAACAGGAAGTAGAGTACAGTGAATTACCCTTATTCAAGATGACTGGAAAGAGGCCATCAAGTGGAAGTGACCGCAGTAGTGCAAAAAGAAGCCGCAACGGCATTACATAGGATATTAAACTTGATGTTTTAAGAAGGTGTATCATAAATTATTTAATATACTGTATTGTATGTGTTTATAAATGTTTATTTTCATTCATAAAGGTGCTTGAATTACTTTTGGGGGGCCGAAAAAAATTCCCTAGGAACGCTGTAAAGGCGGAAACGGTCTTCCTCCTCATTACCGCTGCTAACTCGCTCTCTTGCTGGTGCGACCCCCACTTTGGGGGGTTGGACGAAGGTGTGAACGTCGCTGCTACCTGTGTCAATGGGTCAGGTCCTACCCAGCCGTCAGTTCAGTCACTACCTCCCCCGCTGTTCGTCAAATTCTGGCTGTGATCTCATCAAAGGCTCAGGAGTCGTGGGCTGTGTCCCCAGACCTTCATCTATCGACTATCAATCCTCTGTACCCCATACCACGACCGTCAATTCATCTCCTCCGTCTGTGCCCCAGTGTTCTCCTACCATATCAAGACATCTGCCGCTGTCACTCGAGTGAGGACCATCCCCCTGAGAGTGGTTCACTGTGTTCCAGAACCTTTCCCAGGGCCGCTGCCATAGGAAATATCTGTTCATTGTTTGATTCTTTTGTTGCTTAATTCCTTTAATTGTTGACTCCCGTTCATTATTTGATTCTATCAGTTGTTGACTCCCATTAATTGTTTGATTCCATTAATTGTTTGATTCCATTAATTTCTGACTCCCATTAATTGTTTGCTTCCTTTAATTGTTTGCTTCCCTTAATTGATTGACTCCATTTACTGTTGACTTCATTAATTGTTTGACCCCCGTAATTGTTATTTGATGTTTGTTGAGTGGTGTCAGAGTTTTGTGCTATATTATTTTTAGTAAAGAGATGTCAATCTCAAACGGTTGTTTGTTATTCCTCAGAAAACCATGGTCCTTGACTTTCCTTTATTATGATCCTGATTAGTTTGGTAAGGGATTTCGTATCCCTAAGTCCTTGGCCTTTACAAACGCATCTCCAGTTTTATAATGGAAGTAAATGGGAAATAGGTTTCGCGATACGGAATTTCGCGATGCGGTAAATTTTCCAGGGACGGAACCCTTAAGTAATGCGGGGGATGCCTGTAAATGCATATACCCTGTACACATAATCTATATAAATTCTTATACACAATCTATATAAATGCATATACACGTAATCTATATAAATACATATACACAATCTATAAAAATGCATATACACATGATGTATATATATATATATATATATATATATATATATATATATATATATATATATATATATATATATATATATATATATATATATATATATATATATATAGTTACGAGTTGGGGATTTAGAATATAGTTATACGTCTACCCAGATCCCAACAGGTAACAACAATAAAAAAAACAAAGACAATCGGACTATAAAAGGGTAGACAAAGGATGCGAGTTTTCGTTGTGTATAATAGAGTACCATAAGTTCCTTAACAAAATATTCAGCTTATAAATTACCCTTAACCAAACTTAACCTAAACATTAACAGTATATACATATTAATAAAACATAAAACAATCTTGAAGCAAGTGGACGTGGGGTAGTTAATACAAAATACAAGTACTTAAGTGAGGAGCTGAGATGGCTGACGAGTAAGGCTGAGTATTGTAGAAGACGGTAGGTAGTCACTGCACGTAGGTTTAGAGGATAGATGATCCTGTGGTCACTTCCCAGAGCCAAGTGTTCTCTCCTCGAATTGGAGCTGACAAAGAAGACTTTGAGGAGGTGACGCAACAACCAGGATATGGAGAAGAGAAACCCCGGAGTGGTAACTAAGACGAGTCATACTCGTGTCTCGTCCCTAGATGGCGTTGCTCGTGGTGCTGGGTAGGTAGATCAGGACAATAGATGGCGTGGTTCGTAGTGCTGGGTGGAGGGGTTCGTAACAATATATATATATATATATATATATATATATATATATATATATATATATATATATATATATATATATATATATATATATATATACATATATATATATATATATATATATATATATATGTGTGTGTGTAACCGGTCGGAATTTACTGGACTTTATTTTCTCACTTGACTTGGGGTTTATTAAAGATTATTAGATGGTAATGGCAATGGAAGCGCCCCTTAGTGAGAAATCCCGAACCAGCACAAGAGCACTTAAATTTACTAACAAAATGAATTGTCCGTGACCCGTGGAAGGATAGCGTCTGGGACTGGGATGAATGAGACACACTGTAAATTTTAGACACTTATATTCCCTCCAACTACAAATACAATCAAATAATGGTGCACCAATATGCGCACCTCTTAACTTGAACTTAAAACACTACTCTGAGGAATAAAAGTTATACATGATATTGAAATTATTAAAAACTCAGGAAACAATAAATTTAAAGTATTAAGAAATGTTGCTTGCACACATGAAACAAGCCTTAAGGGTTTTCACAGAATAATATCCACCACTGCGGAAGTGGTATAAAAATAAGAAATTATTAATTCCACCATGAATAGGCCTAAAGGGCACACAATATAATTATGTTACACCAAAAGATGCAGGCCTTAAGGGTTTTCAACAAAATAATATCAGTCACTGAGGAAATGGTATTAAAAATTAAGAAATTAAATACTCTACAATGAATAGGCCTTAAGGGCACTCAATATAATTATGTTACACCAACAGATGCACACCTCCTAACCTAACTTAAACACTACTCTGGGGAACAAAGGTTATATCTGAGATTGAAACTATAAAGAAATTTTAAATGCACACAGCATACATTAGTAACTGAAAAAATAGTATTAACTACACACAAAAATATTGTCACTATTATAAAGACGTTACTGAGTCCAATACCCGTGAACCATGCTCCCTAACCTAACACACACACAGATTCCACCAGCACTCCGTAGTCGTTTAAGGCACAACCAACAGGCACCCGTAGTTGAAGGCCCAAATCAGCCTTTCTCCACCTTGGAAAGTGTACCTCTAAACTCCACTGACTCTTGGCCCCAGTGTGCGACCCTGTATCACTCAGCTAGCTTCACTTTACCCCCCGGTACATCCATAAAGCGGAAGGGAGTGAGCCAATCAGACCTTGTACAGTTGAGAGAAAGCTTTAGCTTCCCGTTAGCAAGAGGGTTTCACTAAGCTGCTTGAAACATGTGGTATTGTGAGCCGAGGTAGAGGAGAGCTGATGACCCCAACGATCGTCCCGTCGTCAGCTGGGCACCCAGACGGCTAGATTCCCTCAAGAGATCCTTTGATACCCCGCTAAACAGTGACAGGCCTACACTGATTGGTCCAATGGCGACAATCGCCACCCTCAATCATCAACGGCAGTCTCAAACGGCAGTCAATCTCTCGCAGTCAAGTGGGTTCTGGCGGAAACCCTGAAATGAACTCACTGTTAGCTCTAGTTAACTTTATCACTGCCCTATCTAAACCCTGTCTGAGATCGAATGAGACTTACTTGTTATACTGCAATAGTGCAACACAGGTGACTAGACCACGTGACTATTTCTGTGGACGGACGCGCAGGGATGTCCTGTAGGTCCAATCGCTTTCACGTGACTGAGGACCAGCCAGCGTCGCGTCTCTCCAAGGCGCTAGCTTAGGCCTACGTGACATATTTTCCGCCTAACTAATAACTCCTTGGGACACCCGTGACATTATTCAGACTGATAAACGATCTGTAATAATTTCAAATTCAATAATAGTCCCTTAACTTCATGAATCGCATCATTATTAATTCGGCAAATTACATTTAATATAACTTAGGCCTAGTTCCACAACCTCTCGCTATGTTCAGGGAGCGCTCTCTTCCCTCCGACGACCTTGAAAGCTCAGTATCGCCAATGGCACGGTGTTTGAAATTACTCTGAAATTTCTGAATATTACGTATATATATATATATATATATATATATATATATATATATATATATATATATATATATATATATATATATATATATATATATATATATATATATATATATATTTCATTAGCCCAATAAAGCAAGCGGAGTTCTACATACAATCAACACCTCAACCAGCCAGGATTCGAACCCACGGCCCACAAGCCTATGACTGTGACCGGGGAACGCTAACCGCTGGACCACCAGGATAAAAAAAGCAGTTCTAGACTTTGTTATATTTCACACAAAGCCTGTTCATATAATGATTAAACTCATATACACATATTGTATCTATAAATGCATATGCACATAATGTATATATAAATGCATATACATATAATGTGTGTATATATATATATATATATATATATATATATATATATATATATATATATATATATATATATATATATATATATATACATATATACATAATTTATGCATAATGTATAAAAATGCATATACACATAATGTATTTCAATGTATATACACATAATATATATAAATGCATACACACATAATCTATATAAAAGCATATACACATAAGCTATATAAATGCATATACACATAATCTCTATAAATGCATAACACACAACCTATATAAATGTATAAACACAATATATGTAAATGAATATACACAATATATACAAATGCATAAACAATCTATGTAAATGCATAAACACAATATATATAAATGAATATACACATAATCTATATAGATGCATATACACACAATCTATATAAATACAGATACTGTACACATAGTATATATGTAACCGGTCGGAATTTACTGGACTTGGGGTTTATTAAAATTTAATAGATGGTAATGGCAGTGGAAGCGCCCCTTTGAGAAAAATCCAGAACCAGCACAGGAACACTTAAATCTACTAAACAAAATGAATTGTCCGTGGCCCGTGGAAGGATAGCGTCTGTGACTGGGATGAATGAGACACACTGTAAAATTTAGACACTTATATTCCCTCCAACACTACAACCACAATCAAATAATGGTACACCAATATGCGCACCTCTTAACTTGAACTTAAAACACTACTCTGGGGAATAAAAGTTATACATGATATAGAAATTATTAGAAACTCAGGCAACAATAAATTTGAAGTAGTAAGAAATGTTGCTTGCACACATGAAACAGGCCTTAAGGGCTTTCACAAAATAATATCAGTCACTTAGGAAATGGTATTAAAAAATAAGAAATTAAATACTCTACCATGAATAGGCCTTAAGGACTTTCAACAAAATAATATCAGTCACTGAGGAAATGGTAATAAAAAATAAGAAATTAAATACTCTACAATGAATAGGCCTTAAGGGCTTTCAACAAAATAATATCAGTCACTGAGGAAATGGTAATAAAAAATAAGAAATTAAATACTCTACAATGAATAGGCCTTAAGGGATTCCAACAAAATAATGTCAGTCACTGAGGAAATGGTAATAAAAAATAAGAAATTAAATACCCTACAATGAATAGGCCTTAAGGGTACTCAACAAAATTATATCACCCCAACAGATGCACACTTCCTAACCTAACTTAACCACTACTCTGGGGAACAAAGGTTATACCTGAGATCAGAATTATGAAGAAAAATCAGATGCATTAAAAGAATCAAATCACAATATCACTCTGGTTCCACTTAATGACACAAACATTCAGAAAACAATACTATCAAAACTATTTAAGAAATATTAAACTACACACGTCAAGATAATATCAGTAACTGAGGAATGGTATTAACTACACCCAAATATATTCACTATTATTAATATGTTACTGGGTCCACCAATACTCGTGAACCATGCTCCACCCAACTCAACATACACCCGTAATAAGGGAGATAAAATGTTCCTCTAGGTATCTCCTAGAGTCCTAGACTCATGGTCTCAGTGTGTGACCATTAATTTACTCAGATAGCCTCAGTGTACTCCCAGTGCGTCCGTACAGAGGAAGGGAGTGAGCCAATCAGAACTTGCACAGTTGAGAGAAGCTTTAGCTTCCCGTTAGCAAGAGGGTTTCACTAAGCTGCTCGAGTCATGAGGTGTTGTGAGCCGAGGTAGAGGAGAGCTGCTGACCCAACGATCGTCCAGTCGTCAGCTGCGCACCCAGACGGCTAGATTCCCTCAAGAGATCCTTTGATACCCCGCTAAACAGTGACAGGCCTACACTGATCGGTCCAATGGCGACAATCGCCACCCTCAATCATCAACAGCAGTCTCAAACGGCAGTCAATCTCTCGCAGTCAAACTCCGGTCAACTCCGGTCAAGTGGGTTCTGACGGAAACTCTGAAATGAACTCACTGTTAGCTCTAGTTTACTTTACCACTGCCCTATCTAACCCTGTCTGAGATCGAATGAGACTTACTTGTTATACTGCAATAGTGCAACACAGGTGACTAGGCCACGTGACTATTTCTGTGACGGACGTGCAGGGACGTCTTGCTAGACCGAATGCCTCCACGTGACTGAGGGAGAGCCAGCGTCGCGTCCCCTCTCAAGGCGTTAGCTTAGGCCTACGTGACATATTTTCCGCTTAACTAATAACTCCTTGGGACACCCGTAACATTATTCAGACTGATAAACGATCTATAATAATTTTAAATTCAATAATAGTCCCTTAACTTCATGAATCGCATCATTATTAATTCGGCAAATTACATTTAATATCACTTAGGCCTAGTTCCACAATCTCTCGCTATGGGCGGGGAGCGCTCTCTTCCCTCAGACGACCTTGAACGCTCAGTATCGCTAATGGCGGGGCATTTGAAATTTCTGAATATTACATATATATATATATATATATATATATATATATATATATATATATATATATATATATATATATATATATATATATATATATATATATATATATATATATATATTGTTACGAACCCCTCCACCCAGCACTACGAACCACGCCATCTATTGTCTTGATCTACCTACCCAGCACCACGAGCAACGCCATCTAGGGACGAGACACGAGTATGACTCGTCTTAGTTAACACTCCGGGGTTTCCCTTCTCCATATCCTGGTTGTTGCGTCACTTCCTCCAAGTCTTCTTTGTGAGCTCCAATTCGAGGAGAGAGCACTTGGCTCTGGGAAGTGACCACAGGATCATCTATCCTCTAAACCTACGGTGCAGTGACTACCTACCGTCTTCTACAATACTCAGCCTTACTCGTCAGCCATCTCAGCTCCTCACTTAAGTATTTGTATCTTGTATTGCCTCCCCCACGTCCACTTGCTTCAAGATTGTTTTATGTTTTATTAATATGTATATACTGTTAATGTTTAGGTTAAGTTTGGTTAAGGGTAATTTATAAGCTGAATAGTTTGTTAAGGGATTTATGGTACTTTATTATACATAACGAAAACTCGCATCCTTTGTCTACCCTTTTATAGTCGGATTGTCTTTGTTTTGTTTTTTTGTTACCTGTTGGGATCTGGGTAGACGTATAACTATATTCTAAATCCCCAACTCGTAACAATATATATGCTGATGACAACAAGGAAAGAAGAAAACACGAAGACTTAAACAACATAAATATAGTGTTAGGACAGGCCAGGAATCCAATGCTCTGTTTGTTCATTTGAGGGACAACAAGCATTGCATTGACTGGGATAATGCCTCCTCAATATTACCTTGTAATTCAATTCATAGTAGGAACATCATAGAATCTAGTCTCATTAAACATACCGAAAAATTCAACATGAATTTGAGTAATGGCATGTACAAACTGGACAATTTTGTAATTAAGAAGATTTGTAACCAGGTGAGAAGGTTGGGTCACCTTACCCTCTGACCTGACTATCGACTGTTGCCGTGCTATTTAAAGATTAGTAGGGTCATTACCTAATAACTGATCATTGTGGACCTGGTCTCGCCCTCCTCTGTATATATACAGTACACCTTGTTTTGTACTCCTCTTTAGTCTGTACTCACCCCTGAAGATGTGAATTACACGAAAGCGCTTGGGAACTTCGTGTTTTCTTCTTTCCTTGTGGTTATCAGCTTATACTTAGATCACGCGCACCTTCAGTGATATACTTGCATATATATATATATATATATATATTATATATATATATATATATATATATATATATATATATATATATATATATATATATATATATATATATATATATATATAGTCTGTACTCACCCCTGAAGATGTGAATTACACGAAAGCGCTTGGGAACATCGTGTTTTCTTCTTTCCTTGTGGTTATCAGCATATACCTAGATCACGCGCACCTACAGTGATTTACTTGCGTATATATATATATATATATATATGTAACCGGTCGGAATTTGCTGGACTTTAATTTCTCACTTGACTTGGGGTTTATTAAAATTTAATAGATGGTAAAGGCAGTGGAAGCGCCCCTTTGAGAAAAATCCCGAACCAGCACAAGAACACTTAAATCTACTACACAAAATGAACTGTCCGTGACCCGTGGAAGGATAGCGTCTGTGACTGGGATGAATGAGACACACTGTAAAATTTAGACACTGATATTCCCTCCAACACTACAAACACAATCAAATAATGGTACACCAATATGCGCACCTCTTAACTTAAACTTAAAACACTACTCTGGGGAATAAAAGTTATAAATGACATAGAAATTATTAGAAACACAGGCAACAATAAATTTGAAGTATTAAGAAATGTTGCTTGCACACATGAAACAGGCCTCTTAAGGGCTTTCACAAAATAATATCAGTCACTTAAGAAATGGTATTAAAAAATAAGAAATTAACTACTCTACAATGAATAGGCCTTAAGGGCTTTCAACAAAATTATAGCACCCCAACAGATGTACACTTCCTAACCTAACCTAACCACTACTCTGGGGAACAAGGTTATACCTGAGATCAGAATTATGAAGAACAATTAGAGGCATTAAAAGAATCAAATCACAGTATCACTCTGGTTCCACTTAATGGCACAAACATTAAAAAAAACACTACTATCAAAATTATTTAAGAAATATTAAACTACACACGTCAAGATAATATCAGTCTGAGGAATGGTGTTAACTACACCCGTGATAAGGAAGATAAAATGTTGCTCTAGGTATCTCCTAGAGTCCTAGACTCACGGTCTCAGTGTGTGACCATTAATATACTCAGATAGCCTCAGTGTACTCCCAGTGCGTCCATGGGCAGGAAGAGAGTGAGCCAATCAGACCTTGTGCAGTTGAGAGAAACTTTAGCTTCCCGTTAGCAAGAGGGTTTCACTAGCTGCTCGGGACATGTGGGGTTGTGCACCGGAGTGGTAAGAACTGATCACCCACTGCTGATGCTGGTCCCGTGTCGTGTTAGTTGTCGGGAGCACTCGTTCACTCAAGAGATCCTTTGCTACCCCGCTAAACAGTGACAGGCCTACACTGATCGGTCCAATGGCGACAATCGCCACCCTCAATCATCAACGGCAGTCTCAAACGGCAGTCAATCTCTCGCAGTCAACTCCAATCAACTCCAATCAACTCCAATCAAGTGGGTTCTGACGGAAACCCTGAAATGAACTCACTGTTAGCTCTAGTTTACTTTATCACTGCCCTATCTAACCCTGTCTGAGATCGAATGGGACTTACTTGTTATACTGCAATAGCGCAGCACAGGTGACTAGGCCACGTGACTATTTCTGATGGACGCGCGGAACGTCTTGTCTGTGTGAATGCTCTCCGGGACTGCCCTAGCCAGCGTCTCGTCTCCCCCAGGCGCTAGCTTGGGCCTACGTGATATATTTACAGCCTAACTAATAACTCCTTGGGACACCCGTAACATTATTCAGACTGCTAAACGATCTATAATAATTTCAAATTCAATAATAGTCCCTTAACTTCATGAATCGCATCATTATTAATTCGGTAAATCACATTTAATATCATATAGGCCTAGTTCCGCAATCTCTCGCTACGAGCAGGCAGCGCTCCCTCCCCTCAGATGACCTTGAACGCTCAGTATCACTCATGGCGGGGCATTTGAAATTACTCTGAAATTTCTGGATATCACAATCGACCCCCCTAAAAAAAAGACAGCACTGTCCTCATGTGCTGAGAAAACATGCATACGACCCCCCTAAAATTTTGTTCTAAGGACTGCACCTCACCCCTTTTGCTAAATGCAGCATTCCCGTCTTCTCTTCTCTCCTTTTCTCTCCCGCTAACACTCGACCCCCCTAAAAAAAGACAGCACTGCCCTCATGTGCTGAGAGAACAACTTAGAACCCACCTTCAACTCTGTACTATTCCACTCGCAGCTAGCAACTCCATTTCTTCCTAGCCCAACTCAATCCAACCAGAACATCACGCTCCCCTTTTGCCTGGCCCTTAACTAGAGAACCAATGTCAAAATTAATACCAGCCCAAAACAAACATGCTCTCCTTTGGCCTGGCCCTTGAACAAAGAGGAACCAGTGTCAAAAAAATACACAGTCCAAAACAAGCATGCTCTCCTTTTGCCTGGCCCTTGAACTAAGAGGAACCAGTGTCAAAAAATACACAGTCCAAAACAAGCATGCTCTCCTTTTGCCTGGCCCTTGAACTAAGAGGAACCAGTCTCAAAAAAATACTCAGTCCACGTCTCCGAACCTCATGCCGGCAGACCAACCCTCTGACAATGTACCAGTCCATCTTAGTGAGGCCCTGGACATTACAACCGTACTCTCAATCCCGCTCATTACAGCAACTCAATCCCGCTCATGACAGCAACCACTACTCAACGCACATCTCTGACCTAACCATCTCTCCAATCCCCTCTGCCCTACTCACAACTCCTCCAACTCACCCCCTACAACCTGCCTTTTCTCATTACCATGCACCCTAAACTGTAATCGGTCGGCTTCGTCTTGTCTCTCAGCTGGAGGGCTCGATCAACCTCTCTGAACTACTTACATACCCCTATATTTCCCACTTGGACCTCACACTTCCTTGACTGCTGGACGTGTGCCTGACATTCACCCCTTGTTTCCTCCCTGAACCGTTGAATGTGTGCCTGAGACTCCCACTTGAACCTGTTTACCTGTGCTTGATAATCCCTCTTTAGGTCTCCGAACTCCTCTCTCAGCTGTACCAAGGTCCCGCGGCCGTCTCTCTTCCTCCTCATACACATCTCTACTGTCAAGCCTAACCAACTCAGTCCGGGCACAAGGATGAGCATCAGTGCGAGTTCAATCCCTACCATTGCTAACCAACACATGATGGCGTTCATTATCCCAACCACAGTACTATCAGTCACGACATTAAAAACTACGCTCTGCTACCATTTGTAACCGGTCGGAATTTGCTGGACTTTAATTTCTCACTTGACTTGGGGTTTATTAAAATTTAATAGATGGTAAAGGCAGTGGAAGCGCCCCTTTGAGAAAAATCCCGAACCAGCACAAGAACACTTAAATCTACTACACAAAATGAACTGTCCGTGACCCGTGGAAGGATAGCGTCTGTGACTGGGATGAATGAGACACACTGTAAAATTTAGACACTTATATTCCCTCCAACACTACAAACACAATCAAATAATGGTACACCAATATGCGCACCTCTTAACTTAAACTTAAAACACTACTCTGGGGAATAAAAGTTATAAATGACATAGAAATTATTAGAAACACAGGCAACAATAAATTTGAAGTATTAAGAAATGTTGCTTGCACACATGAAACAGGCCTCTTAAGGGCTTTCACAAAATAATATCAGTCACTTAAGAAATGGTATTAAAAAATAAGAAATTAACTACTTTACAATGAATAGGCCTTAAGGGCTTTCAACAAAATTATAGCACCCCAACAGATGTACACTTCCTAACCTAACCTAACCATTGCTCTGGGGAACAAGGTTATACCTGAGATCAGAATTATGAAGAATTAGAGGCATTAAAAGAATCAAATCACAGTATCACTCTGGTTCCACTTAATGGCACAAACATTAAAAAAAAACACTACTATCAAAATTATTTAAGAAATATTAAACTACACACGTCAAGATAATATCAGTCTGAGGAATGGTGTTAACTACACCCGTGATAAGGAAGATAAAATGTTGCTCTAGGTATCTCCTAGAGTCCTAGACTCACGGTCTCAGTGTGTGACCATTAATATACTCAGATAGCCTCAGTGTACTCCCAGTGCGTCCATGGGCAGGAAGAGAGTGAGCCAATCAGACCTTGTGCAGTTGAGAGAAACTTTAGCTTCCCGTTAGCAAGAGGGTTTCACCAGCTGCTCGGGACATGTGGGGTTGTGCACCGGAGTGGTAAGAACTGATCACCCACTGCTGATGCTGGTCCCGTGTCGTGTTAGTTGTCGGGAGCACTCGTTCACTCAAGAGATCCTTTGCTACCCCGCTAAACAGTGACAGGCCTACACTGATCGGTCCAATGGCGACAATCGCCACCCTCAATCATCAACGGCAGTCTCAAACGGCAGTCAATCTCTCGCAGTCAACTCCGGTCAACTCCAATCAACTCCAATCAAGTGGGTTCTGACGGAAACCCTGAAATGAACTCACTGTTAGCTCTAGTTAACTTTACCACTGCCCTATCTAACCCTAGCTGAGATCGAATGAGACTTACTTGTTATACTGCAATAGCGCAGCACAGGTGACTAGGCCACGTGACTATTTCTGATGGACGCGCGGAACGTCTTGTCTGTGTGAATGCTCTCCGGGACTGGCCTAGCCAGCGTCTCGTCTCCCCCAGGCGCTAGCTTGGGCCTACGTGATATATTTACCGCCTAACTAATAACTCCTTGGGACACCCGTAACATTATTCAGACTGCTAAACGATCTATAATAATTTCAAATTCAATAATAGTCCCTTAACTTCATGAATCGCATCATTATTAATTCGGTAAATCACATTTAATATCATATAGGCCTAGTTCCGCAATCTCTCGCTACGAGCAGGCAGCGCTCCCTCCCCTCAGATGACCTTGAACGCTCAGTATCACTCATGGCGGGGCATTTGAAATTACTCTGAAATTTCTGGATATCACATATATATATATATATATATATATATATATATAAATGTCCACATAATATAAATAAATACATGTACACAAATATATAAATACATGTACACATAATATATATATATATATATATATATATATATATATATATATATATATATATATATATATATATATATATATATATATATATATATAATAGTGTTACGAGTGAGCGTTCCATCATTCTTTGTGGATTCGCAACGAGAACGTCTTTTGTTTGTGACGTCATTTCTGCCGCGTCCGCTCGCTTTGTTTACTTTAGTATGGGCCCGGCAGTGTTAAGTACAGAGTATTGTAGTGGATTTCTCCCCTACAATCGCTGTTTGTCGCTGAGTAGCCGATCCCGCGAATTCCCCAGTGTATGCCTCGTGGTCTAGGTCAACCAGCGCCGCCTTACATGACGGAGGTCAACTACTAAGCCACGCCTACCTCCGCTATTTAAGACCTGACCTCGTGGTAACCGCCCTCTTCTTCTAGCTACACCCGCAGCAAGCTACACCACCTCCCCCGCCGCTGCCTGGCGGCCCTGGCTCCCGCCGTCGAGCATGGCGACCCACAAGCTGTCCTCCTCTGAGCACCCTCACCAACCAGCTCTCTCTACATCACGCTTGTAACAACGCTGCCACTTCCCAGCACCAAGCTGCACTGTACATCCAATACAACATGTATACAGAGAGCACATTGTGAGTTTCCTTTCTCCATCCCATCCTGAGTGTGAACACAAATCACCCGTACCCCCACAAATGGTGACCCCCGGTGATTCGCACTCACACAGGATGGAGGAGAAACAGATCACGCTCCCAGTCTTCAAGCAACATGGAAGACTGGCTTATCCATCCAGAAGCAGCTCTCATCGGCTCTACAGATACTGTCTATACACCGCAGGTTAGACACCCTAGAGCAGCTCTGCTACTCTAAGCAGACAGCCGCTCCTCTTCCTGCCCCAAGCACCACGTCTTACCGACCCCAACACACCCGTCCTGCCTCAGACGCCGCCCCCAGCCCAGCAGTATCCCCTGCCGCTCCCGATGCAGCCCCTGCTCCCGACGCGGCCCATGCGCCTGAGTGCGGACCCACACACCCCTCTTTTCTCCCTCAGGTACCTCCTGCTACTGTCCTGCACCCTGCTGCTGTCGTGGACCCAGCTGCTGTCACGAGCCCTCATCCGCTTCTGCTGACACAGCCCCTGACCCAGGCCCACACACCCCAGCAGGCGCATCTGACGACTCTGTACCTGCCGTGAGGTAAGCACAACATTCATCGCCTCCACACACCCTTTTTCTCCCTCTCTACTCCCACAGATATTGTGTATCTAGACAGTTGCCTCCACTAGCGGCCGGCTCATCTACGCCCTCGCCGTTCTGCCTCACATGTGCCATGCAACCCTGCAGACAACAAGTCTCCTACACCGCCTGGAGGGAAGGAGGGAGTATTTTAGTGGATTTCTCCCCTACAAACGCTGATTGTCGCTGAGTAGCCGATCCCACGAATTCCCCAGTGTATGCCTCGTGGTCTAGGTCAACCAGCGCCGCCTTACATGACGGAGGTCAACTACTAAGCCACGCCTACCTCCGCTATTTAATACCTGACCTCGTCGTGACCGCCCTCTTCTTCTAGCAACAGCCGCAGCAAGCTACACCACCTCTTCCGCCGCTGCCTGGCGGCCCTCGCTCCTGCCGGCGAGCATGGCGACCCACAAGCTGTCCTCCTCTGAGCACCCTCACCAACCAACTCTCTCTACATCACTCTTGTAACAACGCTGCCACTTCCCAGCACCAAGCTGCACTGTACATCCAATACAACATGTATACAGAGAGCACATTGTGTGTTTCCTTTCTCCATCCCATCCTGAGTGTGAACACAAATTACCCGTACCCCCACAGTATCTCCTTTCCTATTGTACAGATTATTGTTAATCATATTTTGGAGATCCATGGAAAATAACTTACTTACTTATGAGGTTTCGTGTGGTGGGAAGACCACGTTGTTCATCGTAGTTTCTAGACTAAATAAGTCTTTACTTTTGTGTTCATTATTTTGTCACTCGGTTGGGTCATTTATTTGATCAGATTTAACTTGTATTTGTTCATTTTTGTACATACTGATATATTTATTATAGTGTTTACTTGTTAATATATTGTTATTAAAACTACTGCATGTATTTCAATATATCCCATAGTAATGAGGTTAGGGTTGCCATATCTGATAATTCAAAAACGAGGACGCTCCAGAAGACATCCTGCACACACACCCCCCCCCCCAACGGCACACACTTTGGCGCCAGGGATGCCAGATGTACGACAAGCTACACGGCCAACTTCACGCCAAATCAGCCGATGGCTTTGTAAGCTCTGAAGCTTAATCCATATGCTGGACACGTTCAGCCTGAACGACTCAAATATGAGAACTAACAACTAAGGTAGTAAACTAGAAAGATCAGTCAGCTCAGTAGGCCACGTAAATATATGAAGAGGTGAGGTCACTGAGCCAGCATTTTCATTGTGAAATTTGAAAATCTGCTTGACTTTTCTTCAAAATCCACTAGATGAGGAATTAATACGTTTTTACAAAATTCGACCAAAATACGGCCAAATTATTTGGCCGGGACCATCCATTTTTTCACGGCCAGGCGAAGTTTTTTACGGCCTAATTAGAGAAATTTGGCCGTGGAAACGGCCATCTGGCAACCCTGTTTGGCGCTATGTAACCTTGAAGCAGCCGTGACAATTAATTTTGCATATTTGCATAACATTAAAATATATATATATATATATATATATATATATATATATATATATATATATATATATATATATATATATATATATATATATATAGTCACACTTGCCAGATGCTTCTGGTGTCATTGTACAGGGGTACCTAGTGACAGCACTAGGATCCCGCTTCCTCTATCAAGGAATAAACAATTGAAATTGAAATATATATATATATATAAATATATTGTTACGAGTGAGCGTTCCATCGTTGGTTGTGGATTTGCAACGTGAACGTCTTTTGTTTGTGACGTCATTTCTGCCGCGTCTGCTCACTTTGTTTACTTTAGTATGGGCCCGGCAGTGTTAAGTTAAGTACAGAGTATCTCCTTTCTTATTGTACAGTATGTTTCTAGTGGTATAACGTGTAAACCTTGCTCAACTTTTATAACATCAAGTAAAGTATTATTTGTGAAAGATTATTGTTCATCATATTTTGGAGTTCCACGGAAAATAACTTACTTATTTATGAGGTTTCGTGTGGTGGATAGACCACGTTGTTCATCGTAGTTTCAAGACTAAATATGTCTTTACTTTTGTGTTCATTATTTTGTCACTCGGTTGAGTCATTTATTTGATCAGATTTAACTTGTATTTGTCTATTTTTGTACATACTGATATATTTATTTTATTGTTTATTTGTTAATATATTCTGTTATTAAAACTACTGCATGTATTTCAATATACCCCATAGTAATGAGGTGATAATTTGGTGAGATCTATTCCTGGACCTATAGTACAAAATGTAATTTGTGAATTTGTGATATTGTTACACCCTTAAGAGGCCCAAGGGTCGTAACAAAATTGGCGACCTTGCCAGGATAGATCCCTTTTCACTCATTATCTATTTGGGAATATTTAAATATAGGGAATCTTTATTGTTTAATCATGGCTACTTTTGATGTGGAGGAGTTTGTTGAAAATCCATCCGTAGAAATATTGAAAGACAGTGTGTTAAGAAAGGATGATTGGATAAAACTTGCCGATACATATGAGATTGAGTATCGACGTAGTCAAAGAAAGTCTGAAATTAAAAATGCAGTATTAACTGAGCTTGTAAATGAAGAGGTGCTACCAAAGGGGGCACTGACTTTGCGTTCATTTGACCCCAGAGAAGCTGTAGAAATAAGAAAGCTAGAATTGGAGCATGGAAGGCTAGAACGAGAAAAGGATAAGTTGCATGAGTTGGCTTTGAAGGAAAGAGAAGAAAGGGAAAGAGAGCGTGAAAGGCAGCATGAATTAACGTTAGCACAGGTTAGCAGTAGAAGACAAGACTTACAGGCATTGTCTTTAGAATCTGAGACAAAATTGTTTGATGTGACAAAACATTTGAGACTTATGCCTGCTTTTGACGAGGAGGATCCAGAAGCGTTTTTCATGCAGTTTGAGAAGATTGCAAAGTCTTTTCAGTGGCCTGAAGAGTCGTGGATTGCTATGATTCAAAATGTGCTCACTGGGTCAGCTCGTTCAGCATTTCTGTCTTTGTCAAGTGAAGATTGTCGTAGTTATAAGTTAGTGAAAGAAGAAATTCTTAAGGCATATGAACTCATTCCTGAAACATATAGAGTGAAATTTAGGACTATGTGAAAGACTGATGCACAGTCGTATATAGAATTTGTTTATTCATTGAGAAAGTTTGTGTGGACTGATGAATGCCAGACAGCATTCGAAAAGGTTCGTGCGTTGTTGGCAACGGCACCTGTACTGCAACTCCCAGACTTTAAGAAACAATTTGTGATACAATCGGATGCGTGTGACACAGGAGTTGGTGCTGT
>NW_024725489.1:8830472-8852106 GCF_018991925.1 Homarus americanus | reverse complement strand
GTTAATGCAAAAAGGAAAAGATGGAATATTGCACCCGAACTGTTATTTCTCGGCCAAACTGAAAAAGCATCAACGTGGATATGCCACAATAGAAAAAGAAGCATTGGCCCTTTTGTTAGCTCTGGAAAAGTTTGAGGTGTATGTAAGTGGATCACCTTACCCAGTGATAGTTTATACAGATCATAATCCACTTCAGTTTGTTCATAATATGAGAAATAAGAATCAAAGACTGTTACGGAGGCCATTAGCTCTTCAACCCTATAATATAGAAATCAAACACATAAAGGGCTGTGATAATATTATTGCCGACACTCTATCTCGTGTTGAGTAAAAGTTTATTCAGAGCTTCTTAAACTTTTAAATTAAGGGGAGAGATGTTACGAGTGAGCGTTCCATCGTTGGTTGTGGATTCGCAACGTGAACGTCTTTTGTTTGTGACGTCATTTCTGCCGCGTCCGCTCGCTTTGTTTACTTTAGTATGGGCCCGGCAGTGTTAAGTTAAGTACAGAGTATCTCCTTTCTTATTGTACAGTACAGCCCACAAGGGACGCCCAACTTTCATGACGTCACGCCTCATAGGCTTTCTCAAAGTTCGAAAACATGCTGAGGGCGTTCATAATATTGGCTTGAAATTGAGGGAACTCTCAGGTGGCGGAAACTCATGACATTGTCACATCACCGCTCACCCATTGGTTGGTGTAGATGGCTCAAGGGTCACCGCTCACCTATTGGTTGGTGTAGACGGCTCAGAGGTCACCACTCACCCATTGGTTGTGTAGACGGCTCAAAGGTCACCGCTCACCCATTGGTTGGTGTAGACGGCTCAAAAGGTCATCCATTGGATTACTGTGCTGTGCTGCTCAAATAGAAATACCCTAACTGCAATAGCTATAGTGAACGGGAAATAGAATTGCAATAGAAACGCAAGGGGTAACTGTAGATCAATATAATTTTAAGGGATGTTTCTAAGGCTTGATGAAGCTTGGCATTTAGGCTTGAAATATAAAATATTAAAACTGGGACGAACGAATACTTCTACAAGAATATTGTGTAACTTATTTAGATGATAGGAGAGCACAAATCAAAATTGAAACTTTTTAGAACTATGTTTAATCTTGGAGAGTGGAGTACCATGAAGTGATGCCTTTCTCCAACACTATATACAATTTATACTTCAGGACACACCTCAACCTACCCCCTTTTAGTGAATATGTAATGTTTGCTGATGATACTCAAATAGTATCATACCCAGGAAAATCAACTCAATTTATGGCACTCTACACGGTAAGAGCGATAAAACATAAAATGATTTGAGAAAAATGGAAAATCAGGAATAAATAAGAACAAACTAAGATAATACCTACATTAAGATTAAAACAAGTCCAGTAATAGTCGACCAGGAACTATACCCATACGACACTGAAGGTAGGATGCTTGGATTAAAACTAACAAAAGAGGATATATAACATACTTAAAAAGATAAAGAACGACAGGCAAGAATAAGATTATCAAAAAATAAAACGCGCTTTAAGAACCTTAGCATTAATAACAAAAAGAAAGATTTATATTGCCCTTGTCAAATCATTATGGACTACCACCCCATCCTGAACACCCTTTTTAGTAAAACGTGCGCATTAAAAAGGTTACAAACAGTACAAAATATAGCCCCAGATTTATATATAACATAAAATATGCTACAGACCACATCAATAATGAACAGCTACACAAGAGAGCAAACCTCTAGCAATCAATGTAGATATACAACAAAGCTGTAAATATTTGGAAAAAGTGACTGAACTTAACACAGAAACATATCAAAACTGGATAAATAATATATAGACAAATCTAGCGATCCCAAGAACACAGTTGGTTTAAATCAGCCAGGAAGAAAGTAATTGAACCATCTCCTGCCCCAATATACATATAAAACATTAATAGAGAGAATAAAGATGAGAGACCACCAGCTCCACAAGAACCTGTAGGCCTCTCCATACAATGTACCTTTATTCAACATGCTAACTACACATTTTTTAACATTTAACATTTAACATTTAACATTGAACTAACATCTTAGTAAGAGAAAAAAAAAAAAAAAAAAAAAATGTGACTACCCTCCCAGCTACATATGACCTGGGCGTGCCTACTAACTCAAAATATATATATATATATATATATATATATATATATATATATATATATATATATATATATATATATATATATATATATATATATATATATATATATATATATATATATTAATAATAATAATAATAATAATAATAATAATGTGATTACCCTCCCAGCTATATCAGCCAGGAAGAAGTAATTGAACCACCTCCTGCCTCAATATACACATTTCTACATAAAACATTACTAGAGGAATAAAGATGAGAGTGACCAACCAGCTCCACTAAGAACCTGGCAGGCCTCTCCATACAGTGTACCCTTAGACTAACACAACTAACACTTAACTAACACCTCAAAAAAAAAAATGTGACTACCCTCCCAGTTACACAAGGACCTGGGCGGGCTCACTAACTCCAACAATAATAAAAATAATAATAATAAGCAGCATTATATAAATAAACCAATATTAATACAAAGGTCTGACGACCCAAGGGAGCAGAACAGAGACAAAACACCAATAAGAAAGATGAAGCGATCTGGTTGAGCCTAGATTCTTTCTACTCCTACTGTATTTCAGTTTCACCACTTTTCCTTCAACCCCTAATAATCTTCTTTCACCTCTTAACTAAAGACTTCGTATCGTATCGATCTCTCTCTTGACTGCTGGACCCGGAGCTGCGAAGACTTGCCTCTTCTGCTGCATGTTTGAGCAGTCTGCAACTTCGTTGTGATAGGACACTCAATCCTAGTGATTGTACTTACCCAACATAGTGACGGTGCAATTACCATCACAGATTGTACGAAAAATTCCAACTTCTGGAAAACATATATTTGGGCTCCCCAAATTTTGACTACTACTACCCGTGCGTCTACGTCCTGGATTGGCCAATCAGTGGTGCCCCACGGTGGCGTGATACATGCACGTTTACTGCGGTGCTCTGATTGGCTAACCGAACGTGGCGTGGAAGGTAGACTGTCTCTACTCTCTAAGTCCTCTTCTTTCCTTTTTTCATCCCCCTCATGCACTCCGTTCCTTGAACGGGAGGCGGGACTTAGCGATACGGTCGATCCGGCAAGGGAACCTGTGATAGTGCAGGGCACCCCTTGTCCGGGGGTCACCGGTAGGTGGCAACTTTCTTAGATATAACTATAGTCACAGGTAACCTGGGTGCAGAACCCTACGAGCCCGACGCCCGTCCAAGAGGGGGGGGCGGGGTCACTGCTCCCAGGCAGGAGCCCTGTGTTATAGGTAGGATTAGATGTAATCAAGAAGATGACAACAAGCATTAGAATAAAACAGAGATAAGGGAAACTCTATTGGAAGGGGAAAAGTGGCAGAAATCACTTACAACAAATTGCAAGTCCCACTAACAAGAATATTCAGCACCAATGAAGGTTTTAAAGTAATCTGTAAAGATGACTTTGATTCAGATAAAATCCTTTCAAAAGAAGCAAGAGATATATTTTACAATGAAGGCCTTATTGTTGTCATGCCACCAGAACAAAAAGCAAAAAGATCAGTTTTCGTTCGTCAAGTCGACCAAGAGATCGGGAGGAAGACATCGGAAGACCTGAAAGATGAACTGGAACGCCAAAACAGGTGGATGAAGATTGAAGAAGTCATTAAGATAAAAGACTATACTCATGTTTTTAAGATTACTTTTGAAGAAGTGTCAATGGCTGAGAAAGTTTTACAACAGGGCTTTCTAATATTCAACATGTCAGTCACACCACATCAAATAAAGAAGGAAACATATATCAGTCTGCAAACTTGCTTTTCCTGTTACAAATATGAAGAACACACAACGAGAGACTGTCCAGAAAAAGAAAAAAGTACTGCTCAGATTGTGCAGGCGACGACCATACCTACACTGAATGTAAGAATACACATGTTGGCTGTCTCAACTGTAAGAGAAACGGGAATGTATACATAGGACATAGGACGTTAGCAATGGCATGCCCAATAAAAAAACACATGATAAAGTACAAGGAACAAGAATCAAGGAACAAGACAAGAAGGATACGACATACGTCGAAATAGCAAAGAGAGCGGTCCAAGAGGCTCACAGACCAGAATCCACCATATTAAACCTAAGTGAGCCAATACATGATAAGGTAATGATTAGTATGATCCATGCACATTTGCACAATATCATTGCACCCGGATCATACAATGAGGAATTAAGGAAAATGTTTAAATTGAATAACCTACCAGAGATGATATTTCCAGAGAATCCACAATCCGAAAAACTATTTCAGGCAACATATGCAAGCGAACTGAGAGAAAAACTACATCTAGACGAACAAAGGTTTGAGCAAGGAGCAACAGCTGATACACAAGGAACACAAGCGACTGATAGAGATCCCAGACAAATGACTAGAAGTGACAAAGAGAAGATAGATATAACAAAAGGACAGACTATAAGACAAAGGAGTAGGAGGAGAGAAGATAAGATGGAAACTGATCACAATATACAACCTGAATCTGCTGAAGAAATTGGATTAAAAGTTATCACTACAACAAAACATGGAATCCCAACATCGAGACCAACAGGAGGGACAATAGTAAAAAACTGTGAAGGAGGGATATACAAGTGGACATATCAAGAAAAATCCCTAAGTGAAGATTATGTCTGGTCACTAATTACTACGGACAAACTAAAGATTACGACCAAAGACTTTAAAATAGTAGACCCATCAGAGTTTAGAAGAGTCAGAAGCGGGAAACAGGATGATAGGTCTCCACTTCAACAGTCACAATCCAAGTATAAGAAATAATGGACAATAGACAAACAGTAAGAACTTTAAGAATAATACAACACAACGTAAGAAACTGGAAGACCGAGAGAATTAACCTAAGTAATATATATCAAGAAATTGACCCTGACATTATACTAATAAACAGTCACGGTGAGACAGAAAACAACAACATAAAACTCTTTTAACTATTATGTAAACCAAAGAAATAAATCAAGGAGGAGAAATGACGGAGAAGCATAGCGGTTAAAAGAAACTTAAAATTTAAACTAATTGATGACTTCCAGGATGAATTTCTAGCAATAAAACAAATACAACTCTGGCGAGATGTAATTACGTTACTTATCTCCCAATTTTATACTTAATCTACTTACCTATAGAAGACCTATTAAAATTGGCTAACAATAGTCATCCGATGTACATCTTAGGAGACTTTAACGCCAGACATAGGATTTTTGACAATACAAATAATAACGTCGTGGGAAACGCCCCTAATCAATTAATAAATTTAGGGAAAATCAATCATCTGGGTCCTAACTTTCCAACCTGGAGAAATCACAATACACAATCGACACCAGACAAAATTTTTACCAACAACAAAGCCTTTTTCAATTACCATATAATACAGGGACCTCTTACAGGCAGTGACCATCTGCCAATTATACTAACACTGTCAACAAGCCCCATACAGATACCAATAAAAATGAGACTGAAAATGAGTAAAACAGACTGGGACAGCTTCAAAGACGACTTAAGTAATCACCACTCGATTAACCTACAAGGGAAAACAACAGAAGATATAGACTCAGAAATGGACAGACTGCACTCAGCAATAAACCAAACACACTCTTACTTCACACTTTAGAACATTACCCAACAACAGACTACCAGAAGAAGTTAAATTAATCCAGACCTATTACAATGAAATAAACAGGTATATGGAAAGACACGGCAGTAACAGATGGCTATATACGACACAGATAGCACTACAGATAAAATTAAGAGACGCATGTAAGGAAGCAAACAATAAAAAATGGAATGATATTATAATGGCGGCTGACATGACTAAAGACAAAAACATTTTGGACTTCCATAAACAAGATGATGGGGCACAACAAGCAAAAAACACCATACATTAAAGACCAAAATGGAACAAAATTGTACGAGGAAAATGAACAAGAGTCAGTATTCAAAAGGGAATGGGTAAAAGTTTTTAAAATATCAGATGAGGAAAATGAAGATTTTGATAGTGAACACGAAGAAAGGATAGAAGAAGAAATGGGAAGACAAATACATAGAATCACCCCAAGGCAATATATAGACTATAACTTATTACCTAATAATCAAATAATAACCATGGGAGAAATGATGCACTGTCTGAGGAAGTTTAAGGAAAAAGCCCCTGGGCTCACAGGTATTACACGAAATATGATCATGAATCTACCTGAAAATATTTTAAAAACACTATTAAACATTTATAACGCATGCTTAATAACTGGTTACTTTCCAGACAAACTAAAATATGCTAAAATGATATTTATTCCTAAGGAGGGTAAGGACAATAAGGAAATATTAAACTACAGGCCAATATCTTTATTAGAAATTACCGGGAAACTATTGGAAAAAATATTAAATTCAAGACTTATAGCCTTTTTAACACAACATGGGAAAACTAACAACAGACAACATGGATTTATGCCCAATAGAAATACCCTAACTGCAATAGCTACAATAACGGAAATAATTGCAATAGAAAAAAGCAAGGGTAATCAGATCAATATAATTTTAAGGGATGTTTCTAAGGCTTTTGATAAAGTTTGGCATTTAGGCTTGAAATATAAAATATTAAAACTGGGACTTAACGAATACTTGCCAAGAATATTGTGTAACTATTTAGATGATAGGAGAGCACAAATTCAAATTGGAAACTTTTTGGGAACTATGTTTAATCTTGAGAGTGGAGTACCTCAAGGAGGATGCCTTTCTCCAACACTATATACAATTTATACTTCAGACACACCTCAACCTACCCCCTTTAGCGAATATGTAATGTTTGCTGATGATATTACTCAAATAGTATCATACCCAGGAAAATCAACTCAATTTATGGCACTCTACACGGTAAGAGCGATAAAAAACATAAATGATTTTGAGAAAAAATGGAAAATCAGGACCATTACTGAAGTGTAAACTTACTCTTGGGATCCCCAATAAATCCTACAGCACACAGTGCTACAGGCTGACCATTACTGTTGTGTCAACGAACTCTTTAGATCCCCCAATGAATCCTACAATACACAGGGCTACATGCTGACCCTTACTGTAGTGTAAACTAACACTTGGGATCCCACCAATAAATCCTACAGTACACAGTGCTACAGGCTGAGCCATTAGTGTAGTGAAAACTAACTCTTTGGATCCCCCAATAAATCCTACAATGTACAGTGCAACTGGCAGACCATTACTGTAGTGATAAGTAAGTTTTGTGATCCCCCAATATATCCTACAACACAGTGCTACGGGCTGACCATTACTGTAGGTGAAACTAAATCTTGGGATCCTCCAATAAATCCTACAATAAAAAGTGCTACAGGCTGACTATTACTGTAGTGTAAATTGACTATTAGGATCCCCAATAAATCTGACAGTGCACAGTGCTACAGGCTGACCATTACTGTAATGTAAACTAAGTCTTGGGATCCCCCAATAAATCCTACAATACACAGTGCTACAAGCTGACCATTACTATAGTGAAAACTAACTCTCAGGATCCCCAACAAATCTTACAGTACACAGTGCTATAGGATGACCATTGCTGTAGATGAAACTAACTCTTGGCATCCCCAATAAATCCTACAGTACACAGTGCTACAGGCTGACCATTAATGTAGTGTAAACTAATTCACGGTATCCCCCAATAAATCAACACAGTGCAACAGGCTGACCATTACTGTTGTGTCAACGAACTCTTTAGATCCCCCAATGAATCCTACAATACACAGTGCTACAGTCTGCCTATTACTGTAGAGTAAACTAACTCATTGGATCCCACCTATAAATTCTACAATACATATTGCTACAGGCTGAGCCATTACTGTAGAGTAAACTAACTCTTTGGATCCCCTAATAAATCCTACAATACACAGTGCTACAGGCTGACCAATACTGTAGTTAAAGCTAATTCTTGGGATCCCCCAATAAATCCTATAATACACAGTGCTACAGGCTGAGCCATTACTCTAGTGTAAACTGACTTTTGGGATCCCCCAATAAACCCTACAGTACATAGTGCTACAGGCACACCATTACAGTAGTGTAAACTAATTCTGGGGATCCCCCAATAAATCCTACAATACACAGTGCTACAGGCTGACCATTACTGTAGTGGAAACTAACATGTGTTCCCACCAATATATCCTACAGTACACAGTGCTACAGGCTGACCATTACTGTAGTTGAGGATAACTCTTGGGATCCCCCAATAAATCCTACAAAACAAAGTGCTGCATTCTGACTATTACTGTGGCGCAAACTAACTGTAGGTAGCCCCAAATAAATCCTACAGTACACAATGCTACAGGCTGACAATTACTGTAGTGTAAACTAACTCTTGGGATCACCCAATAAATCCTCCAGTACACAGTGCCACAGGCTAACAATTTCTGTAGTATAAATTAACTCTTTGGATCTCCCAATAAATCCTACAGTACACAGTGCTACAGGCTGACCATTACTGTAGTTGAAACTAACTCTTTGGATCCCCCAATAGGATCTACAGTATATAGTCCTACAGGCTGACTACTGTATTACTGTACTGTAGTGTAAACGAACTCTTGGGATCCCCCCCAATAAATCCTACTGTGCACAGTGCTATAGGCTGACCATTAATGTTGTGTAAACTAACAGTTGGTAACCCCAAATAAATCCTACTGTAGTGGATTTCTCCCCTACAAACGCTGTTTGTCACTGAGTAGCCGACCCTGCGAATTCCTCAGTGTATGCCTTATGGTCTAGGTCAACCAGCGCCGCCTTACATGACGGAGGTCAACTACTGAGCCACGCCTACCTCCGCAATTTAAGACCTGACCTCGTGGTGACCGCCCTCTTTTCTACCTACAACAACCAGCCAGCAACACCTCCTACTCCTCCGCCTGCCTGGCGGTCCTCGCTCCCGCCGGCGAGCATGGCGACCCACAAGCTGGTCCTCCTCTGAGCATCCTCACCAACCAGATCTCTCTACATCACGCTTGTAACAACGCTGCCGCTTCCCAGCACCAAGCTTCATTGTACATCCAATACAACATGTATACAGAGAGCACATTGTGAGTTTCCTTTCTCCATTCCATCCTGAGTGTGAACCAAACATCTCGTACCCCACAAATGGTGACCCCGGAGATTCGCACTCACACAGGATGGAGGAGAAACAGATCACGCTCCCAGTCTTCAAGCAACATGGAAGGCTGGCTTATCCACTCAGAAGCAGCTCTCATCGGCTCTACAGCTACTGTCTCTACACCGCAGGTTAGACACACTAGAGCAGCACTGCTTCTCTAAGCAGACACCAGCTCCTCTTCCTGCCCCAAGCACCTCGTCCTACTGACCCCAGCACACCCGTCCTGCCTCAGACGCCGCCCCCGGCCCAGCAGTACCCCCTGCCGCTCCTCCTCATGCAGCCCCTGCTCCCGACGCGGCCCATGCGCCTGAGTGCGGATCCACACACCCCTCTTTTCTCCCTCAGGTACTTCCTGCTACTGTCCTGCACCCTGCTGCTGTCGTGGACCCAGCTGCTTTCACGAGCCCTCATCCGCTTCTGCTGATGCAGCCCCTGCTCCTGACCCAGGCCCACACACCCCAGCAGGCGAATCTGAGGACCCTGTACCTGTAGCGAGTGAAGCACAAAATTCATCGCCTCCACAACCCTCTTTCTCCCTCTCTTCTCCAACAGAGCTTGTGTGTCTAGACAGTTGCCTCCACTAGCTGCCGCCTCATCTACGCCCTCGCCGTTATGTTTCACATGAGGCATGCACCGCACGTTCTGCCTCACATGTGCCATGCAACCCTGCAGACAACAAGTCTCCTACAGACTAACCATTACTGTAGTATGAATAATCTCTTGGGATCCCCCAATAAATCCTACAGTACACAGTGCTAAAGGCTGACCATTACTGTAGTGTAAACTAAAAATTGGGCTCCCCAAATCAATCTTACAGATACAGTGCTAGAGACTGACCATACTGTAGTGTAAACTAACTCTTGGGATACCCCAATAAATCCTACATTACAAAGTGCTGCAGGCTGACTATTACTGTAGTGTAAACTAACTCTTGGTATCCCCCAATAAATCCTACAACAGACTATGCTTAGTGCTAACCATTACTGAAGTCTAAACTAACTCAAAGATCCCCAAATAAATCCAACAATACACAGTGCTACAGGCTCACCATTACTGTAGTGTAAACTAACTCTTGGGATCCCCAAAAAATCCTACAGTACAAAGTGCTACAGACTGACCGTTACTGTAGTGTAATCTAACTCTTGGTATCTCCCAATAAATCCTACAGTACACAATGCTACATGCTGACTATTACTGTAGTGCAAACTAACTCGTGGGATCCCCCAATAAAAGTACAATACACAGTGCTCCAGGCTGACCATTACTATACTGTAAACTAAATCTTGGGATCCCCCAATAAATCCTATAGTATACAATGCAACAGGCTGACAATTACTCTAGTGTAAACTAGCTCTTGGCATCGCCCAATATTTCCTACAATACACAGTGCTAATGGATTACCATTACTTTAGTGTAAACTGATTCTTAGGATTCCCCAATAAATCTTACAGTACACAGTGCTACAGGCTGACGATTACTGTTGTGTAAGGTATCTCCTCGGATCCCCCAATAAATCCTACAGTACATAGTGATACAGGCTGACCATTACTGTAGTGTAAACTAACTCTTGGGATCGCCCAATAAATCCTACAGTACACAGTGCTACTGGCTGACTATTAGTGTAGTGTAAACTGATTCATAGGATCCCCCAGTAACTCCTACAATATACTAGGCTTATTGCTAACCATTACTGAAGTGTAAACTAACTCAAAGATCCCCAAATAAATCCAACAATACACAGTGCTACAGGCTATCGTTACTGTAGTATAAACTAGCTCTTGTGATCCTCCAATAAATCCTACAATACAAAGAGCTACAGGCTCACCATTACTGTAGTGTAAACTAACTCTTGGGATCCCCAAAAAATCCGACAGTACAAAGTGTTACAGACTGACTGTTACAGTCCTGTAATCTAACTCTTGGTATCTCCGAATAAATCCTACAGTACACAGTGCTGCATGCTTATTATTACTGTAGTGTAAACTAACTCTCAGGATCCCCCAATAAAAATACAGTACGCAGTGCTACAGGCTGACCATTACTATACTGTAAATTACTCTTGGGATCCCCAAATAAATCCTATAGTATACAGTGCTGAAGGCTGTCCATAACTGTAGTTGAAACTAATTCTTGGGATCCCCCAATAAATCCGACAGTAAACAATGCTACAGTATACTGCCAGATCTGGGGTCACTAAATCTAAGGGGATAACTTAACTCTAATCTTAATTTCTAAGGGTCGCTGCCACCAGACCCCCTCTGGACAGCATGTAGCTCGTTAGGTAGCGGGCAGAGTGAACTAGGCATTGGGTTAGGTTTTCCATTGATCAGATCGATAAGGGTAAAGAAGGGTGAAACCATAACATGTCTTCATTGATTTATTTCTTATAAAACACACTGGTAAAAAAAAACATACATGAATTGGCCTTCCTCAGAAGAACAACGGAATTTTGGTTACCCAACTGGGCCCCAGACTCCTACATTACTGGCGGGTCATCCACCCACTTATTGCACAACAATCGGTGAACGCCGTATCTCGGTCGTTCCTTCTTACAATATCCCTTAACACATCAGACTGTTCCACTGGTGTGGCTTGTAGCACCGTCGGTTATCATACATAGTAGCACCATCGCAACACACCTGTTACACTCCATACCTGCAAGTATGTGACTCCTTGTGACTTTTAGGTCTACACCACGGGCCCCTCGTTCGCACACCGCCCTCGGTGGGTAAGGACGAGGGCTTGACCTAGAGACATACCAGCACTATTTCTACGCCTGGTATTATAGGTCGCTCCAAGTGACGACCGCAGTTTCTCACGGTCTCCTTAGTTGTGACTATTCATGTGGAGTGGTGCGCTGGGAATCCACCGGTTCATAGTGGACTGGTATAGTGGGGAGTAATTCCCCACCTGGTGTGGCGCTCCAGGAGACAATGGCGGCTGGGCGGCAAGATACCCCAACCACGTGGCACCTGTGTTGACGGCAGAACGGGAAAGACTAAGCAATAATGCCTGACGGGCGGTTATCCCATCCCTTAACACATCCCTATCACACTTATATATCCGGCAAAGCTTTAAACTGTAGTCACTGTTATTTATCAACCTTAATTGTAGGGCGGGATATAGCCCGCTAGGACACTGACCTGTGTTGACGGCAGAACGGGAAAGACTAAGGCCGGCTTCCCGCCGCTTCTCGTCACATAGGCCTACAGTTTCCAATCCTCAATTTACATTTTTGTTTCTTATGGTTCTCCCCTGAACACTTTACGGTATATTGTCCCTCATTTCTTATAAACACATATATTAATCCTAACTTATACACTAAGGTCAGGTCTTGGTTTGCTAGTGCTTGGTTAAATGCCTGGGATTTTAATATCAACGGGCATCTGAGGCGGGTACATGACGCGCCTTGAAACAAAAGCCGAATGATCATGGCGGGGGTGTATCAACTTCACTTAAAAACTGTAATGAGGGGTCCTCCTCTCACACAGCGCACGATTTGAACACAGACCTCAGATTCTCTGATCACTGTACCTGTCGTGGGTATATGTCACGTGAGGCTACGAGGTGTATTAAATTCATACCGACGCATACACGATATTTCCTTTCCAGTATAGTTTCTAGATCACTGTCAACACCTCACATAGTTCTGATACATTTATCCTTTTTCCACATCATTGTTCTCATGTATTTTCATATGATAGCTGTTGGAGTTAGGTTCGCTACACGCTCACAGACGTAAATAGTAGGACCTTCAAACCCTGCTCCACACTTAGTCTTACAGTACCCTAGTCCAGCTCAACTGGACTTTACATTCATCTTATGCCTACCCTGAGTGATCCTTAATGCTATGAATACATACACTTGATATGATATAACTATACCTGGGTACAATACCACACATGGTCTAGGAACCTTGAGTAGGTGAGTTGTCCTTTCTCAATGTTTCCCGTTTTCTGGGGTTCTACAAGCGCTGTGCATTTGAATGTTATGTAGCGTAATATGAATTAGATGGGATTTTTAGGGATGACAATGATGTGCGCAGTACAACAGGCTGACCAATACTGTAGTGTAATCTAACTCTTGGTATCTCCCAATATATCCTACAGTACACAGTCCTACATGCTGACCATTACTTTAGTGTAAACTAACTCTCGGGATTCCCCAATAATTCTACATTACACAGTGCTAATTACTGACCCTTACTTGAGTGTAAACTGATTCTTAGGATCCCCCAATAAATCCTACAGTACACAGTGCTACAGGATGACCATTACTGCATTGTAAACTAATTCTTGGGATCCTCCAATAAATACTACAATACACAGTGCTACAGGATGACCATTACTGTAGTGTAAACTAACTCATCGGATCCCCCAAAACTCCTTCAGTATAAAATGATACAAACTGACCGTTACTTTAGTGTAAACTAACTCTTGGTATCTCCCAATAAATCCTAAAGTACACAGTGCTACATGCTGACCATTACTGTAGTGTAAACTATCCCTCGGGATCCCGCAATAAATCCTACAGTACACAGTGCTAGAGGTTAACCCTTAATGTTGAATAAACTAATTCTTGGGATGCCCTAATAAATCCTATAGTATACAGTGCTAAATTTTTACCATAACTCAAGTTGAAACTAACTCTTGGGATCCCCCAATAAATCCTATAGTATACAATGCAACAGGCTGACAATTACTGTAGTGTAAACTAACTCTTGGGATTGCCCAATAAATCCTACAATACACAGTGCTAATGGCTTACCATTACTTTAGTGTAAACTGATTCTTTGGATCCCCCAATAAATCTTACAGTACACAGTGCTACAGGCTGACCATTACTATAGTGTAAACTAACTCTTGGGATCCCCCAATAAATCCTACAGTGCACAGTGCTAGTGGCTGACTATTACTGCAGTATAAACTGATTCTTAGGATCCCCCAATAAATCCTACACTACACTATGGCTATTGCTAACCATTACTGAAGTGTAAACTAACTCTTAGGATCCCCAAATAAATCCAACAGTACAAAGTGCTAGAGGCTATCGTTACTGTAGCGTAAACTAACTCTTGTGATTTTCCAATAAATCCTACAACACACAGTGCTACAGGATGACCATTACTGTAGTGTAAACTAACATTTGGGATCCTCAAAAATTCCTACAGTACAAAGTGCTACAGGCTGACCGTTACTGTAGTGTAATCTAATTCCTGGGATCCCCCCAAGAAACTACAGTACATAGTGCTACTGGCTGACCATTACTATACTGTAAACTAATTCCTGGGATCCCCAAATAAATCCTATAGTATACAGTGCTAAAGCCTGTCCATAACTGTAGTTGAAACCAATTCTTGGGATCCCCCAATAAATCCTACAGTATACAATGCTACTGGCTGACCATTACTGAAGCATAAACTAACTCTTGGGATCCTCCAAATAAATCCTACAGTACACAGTGCTACAGGGTGACCATTTTTATAGTGTAAACTAACAATTGGGATTTCCCAATAAATTCTACATTACAAAGTGCAATTGCTGACCATTATTGTAGTGTAAACTCACTCTTGGGATCCCCAAAAAATCCTAAAGTACAAAGAGCTACAGGCTGACCGTTACTGTAGAGCAAACTAATTCTTGGTATCTCCCAATAAATCCTACAGTACACACTGCTAATGGCTGACCATTACTTTAGTGTAAACTGAATTTTAGGATCCCCTAATAAATCCTACTGTACACAGTGCTATAGGCAGACCATTACTGTAGTGTAAAATAACTCTTGGGATCCCCCAATAATTCCCACAATACACAGTGCTACAGGCTGACGAGTACTGCAGTGTAAACTTACTTTGGAGATCCCCCAATAAATCCCACAGTACACAGTGCTACAGGCTGACCATTACTGTAGTGTAAACTAACTCTTGGAATCGCCCAATAAATCCTACAGTACACTGTGCTAAAGGCTGACTATTAATGTAGTGTAAGCTAACTCTTGGGATCCCCCAATAAATCCCACAGTACACAGTGCTACAGGCTGACCATTACTGTAGTTGAAACTAACTCTTGGGCCCCCTAATAAATCTTACAGTACACAGTGCCTCAGGCTGACCATTACGGTAGTTGAAACTAACTCTTGGGATCCCCCAATAAATCCTATAATACACAGTGTAAACTGACTCTTGGGATCTCCCAATAAATCCTCCAGTACACAGTGCTACAGGCTGACCATTACATGTATTGTAAACTGACTCGAGGATCTACCAATAAATCCTCCAGTACACAGTGCTACAGGCTAGCCATTACTGTTGTGTAAACTAACTTCTTGGATCCCCAATTAAATCCTCCAGTGCACAGTACTACAGGTTGACCATTACTGTAGTGTAAACTAACGCTTTGGATCCCCCAATATATCTTACAGGTCACAGTGCTACAGGCAGACCATTACTGTAGTGTAAACTAACTCTTGGGATCCCCCAATAAATCCTACAAAACACAGTGCTACAGGCTAACCATTACTATTGTGTAAACTAACTCTTTGGATCCCCCCAATAAATCCTAAAGTATACAGTGCTACAGGCTGACCATTACTGTAGTGCAAACAAATTCTTGGGATCCCCCAATAAATCTTACAGCACACAGTGCTCCAAGCCTACCATTAATTTGGGGAGAATAAAGCGTTGTAGATAGTCCTCAGCTGTAGCGTGGTTGACCCAAATGACCTGAGTCGCCGTAGCATGTTGAGTCGGTACGAGTCTGCCTTGATCGTGTTGTTTACATGGGCCTTCCAGTCCAGTTTGTGGTCTATTGTAACACCCCGGATTTTGGCAGACTGCATTAACTGTAGAGGATAGGCACCCACTACGGTTTTGGTGTGGGTTATGGTGAACTTGTTCTAAGTAGTCCATGTCTGTAGCCTGTCCAGGGTGCCCTGTGTGTGTGTGTGTGTGTCTGTGTGTGTTCACCACAAACTCTTCACTACACTAAACACGAACACCTCCTCCCCCGGTTAAGGCTGTGTGTGTGTGTGTGTGTGTGTGTGTGCGTGTTCACCACAAACTCTTCACTACACTAAACAGAAGCACCCCCTCCCCGGTTAAGGCTGTGAGTATGTGTGTGTGTGTGTGTGGTCACCACAAACTCTTCACTACACTAAACACAAACACCCCCTCCCTGGGTTAAGGCTGTGTGTGTGTGTGTGTGTGTGTGTGTGTGTGTGTGTGCACTCGTGTGTGTGTGTGTGTGCATTTCACCACAAACTCACTACACTAAACACAAACCCTCCCCCGATTAAGGCTGTGTGTGTGTGTATGTGTGTGTATATTCACCACAATGTTTTCACTACATAACACAAACACCCCATCTCCCGGTTAAGGGTGTGTGTGTGTGTGTGTGTGTGTGTGTGTGTGTGTGTGTGTGTGCTCACCACAAACTCTTCTTTTCACTAAACACTAACACCCTCCCCCGGTTAAGGCTGTGTGTGTGTGTGTGTGTGTGTGTGTGTGTGTGTGTGTGTGTGCACTCGTGTGTGTGTGTGTGTGCTCACCACAAACTCTTCTTTTCACTAAACACTAACACCCTCTCCCCCGGTTAAGCCTTGTGTGTGTTGTGTGTGTGTGTGTTTGTGTTTACCACAAACTCTTCACTACACATAACACAAGCACTCTCACCCCCTGTTAAGGCTGTGTGTGTGTGTGTGTGTGTGTTCACCACAAACTCTTCACTACACTAAACACAAACACCCCCTCCCCCGATTAAGGCTGTGTGTGTGTGTATGTGTGTGTATATTCACCACAATGATTTCACTACACATAACACAAACACCCCATCTCCCGGTTAAGGGTGTGTGTGTGTGTGTGTGTTCACCACAATGTCTTCACTACATTAAACATAAACACCCTGTCCCCCAGTTAAGGGTGTGTAACAATAATAATAATAATAATTAACGGTTTATTGAGAGAGCTTGGCAGCCAGAAGGCTGAAAATATACAGTTACATATTTGGGGAATGGGTTTCGAATTACAAATAATATGCAAATAACATAAGTGATATTAATAAGATATATAATAACTAGATGGGGAAAAGCTCAAGCTACAGGGCATTTCAACATAGTGACAGTGCAAGAAGTAGTATTTACTGGGAGTGAATACACTGGTTTATTACAAGTTATTGATAATTTTTACAATGGGCTGGATGCGGTTGTGGTGTCGAACAGCAACTCTCGGGCTAGGGATCTCAGGTGGTAGTAGGAGCCGGTGTCGAGGATGGTGTAGAAGCTTCTTAACAAATTTGCAGATGAGGTCGTGGTGATAATCAGTGAGAGTCGAAAGGGTCAGTGTGTTGAGCGCTTCTTGATATGTGGAGTAGGAAAGGGAGAGAATAATCTTGCATGCCCTCCTTTGCACTTTTTCTAGGTGTTTACGTTGTGTGGCATTTAGGGAGGAAGACCAGGTGGGGGGTTGGCATAGGTGAGCTTGGGAAGTATGAATGTTGAGTAAACACTGAGGAGCTCGGGTGCAGGAAATCCGAGGGACTTGGGTCGGCGGAGGAGGTTGAGACGGAAACTGGAGGATTTGACAACTTCACTGACGTGTGGTTTCCAATTTAGTTTGTTGCCTATGGTGACGCCGAGGAGCTTCGTGGAATCTACAACCTGGAGTGTGTTCGGACCTAAAGTAATGGAAGGAGGTGGGACAATGTCGAAGGAGAGGTTGATGTGCATAACCATGGTCTTGGTATGGTTGATGGTGACATGGTTGTTGGTGGCCCAGTTTTGGAGACTGTTCAATAAATCCTGAAGGGCGGTATAGTCGGGAGCAGAATTATTGACGCTGATCCCAATGGTGGAGTCGTCGACATATTTCCAGCGAGCAGGGGTTTCTCTTAGGGCATCATTAATGAGCATAAGGAAGCAGAGTGGTCACATCTTGGAGCCTTGGGGGACGCCACAGGTGAGTGACTAAAAGGTGGAGACAGCCCCTCGGAAGCGTACAGCTTGGCGTCTGTGTGTATTCACCACAAACTATTCACTACACTAAACACAAACACCCCCTGCCTCGGTTAAGGCTGTGTGTGTGTGTGTGTGTGTGTGTTCACCACAATTACTTCTCTACACATAACACAAACATCCCCAAGCGCGGTTAAGGCTTTGCGTGTGTGTGTGTATGTGAGTGTGTGTGTGTGTGTGTGTGTGTGTGTGTGTGTGTGTGTGAGTGTGTGTCTGTGTGTGTGCTGTGTTTACACAAAATCTTCACTACACTAAACACAAATACCCCCCACCCCGATTGAGGCTGTGTGTGTGTATGTGTGTTCACCACAAATTTTCACTTCACAATAAACTAAACACCCCTCCCTGCTAAGGGTGTCTGTTTGTGTGTCTAACAATGTATTCACACAAACTAGTCACTACACTAAACAAAAACACCCCTCCCCTATTAAAGGCTTTGTGTGTGTGTGTGTGTGTGTGTGTGTTCACCCACAACCTTTCATACAATAAACACAAGGGCCCTCCAGTTAAGGCTGTGTGTGTGTGTGTGTGTGTGTGTGTGTGCCACCTGGCCTTTCGCCACAATAAACACAAACACCCCCTCCCCAGTTAAGGCTGTGTGTGTGTGTGTGTGTGTGTATATTTCACCAAAAACTCTTTACTACACATGACACTAGCACTCCCACCCTGTAAGGCTGTGTGCGTGTCTGTCTGTGTGTGTGTGTGTGTGTGTGTGTGTGTGTGTGTGTGTGTGTGTGTGTGTGTGTGTGTGTGTGTGTGTGTGTGTGTATTCACCTGTCTTCACTACACATAGCAAAAACACCCCCTTCTGATTAAGGCTTTTGTGTGTGTTGTGTGTGTGTGTGTGTGTGTGTGTATTTGTGTTCACCACAAACTCTTTACTACACTAAACACAAACATCCCCTCCCCCGGCTAATGGTGTGTTTGTGTGTCTGTGTGTATTCACCACAAACTAGTCACTACACTAAAAACAAACACCCCATCTCCCGGTTAAGGGTGTGTGTGTATTTGTGTGTGTGTGTGTGTGTTTGTGTGTTTACCACAAACTCTTCACTCACTAAAACAAACACCCCTCCCCGGCTGAGCTACTGTGTGTGTGTGTGTGTGTGTGTGTGTATGTGTGTGTGTGTGTGTGTGTGTGGTGTGTGTGGGTGTGTGTCTGTGTTCACGACAAACTCTTCACTACACTAAACCAAACACCCCCTCCCCTGGTTAAGGCTGTGTGTGTGTGTGTGTGTGTGTGTGTGTGTGTGTGTGTGTGTGTGTGTGTGTGTGTTCACCACAAATTCTTCACTACATAAACACAAACACCCCCTCCCCTGGTTAAGGCTGTGTGTGTGTTGTGTGTGTGTGTGTGTGTGTGTTTGTTCTACAAACTCTTCACTACACTAAACACAAACACCCCCCTCCTGGTTAAGGCTGTGTGTGTGTGTGTGTGTGTGTGTGTGTGTGTGTGTGTGTGTGTGTGTGTTTGTTCACCACAAATTCTTCACTACACTAAACACAAACACCCCCTCCCTGGTTAGGCTGTGTGTGTGTGTGTGTGTGTGTGTGTGTGTGTGTGTGTTGTGTGTGTGTCTGTGTTCGACAAACTCTTCACTACACTAAACACAAACACCCCCTCCCTAGTTAGGCTGTGTGTGTGTGTGTTCGACAACTCTTCACTACACTAAACACAACACCCCTCCCTGGTTAAGGCTGTATGTGTGTGTGTGTATGTGTGTGTGTGTGTGTGTGTGTGTTCACGACAAACTCTTCACTACACTAAACTAAACACCCCACCCCGAGCAAGGCTGTGTGTGTGTGTGTGTGTGTGTGTGTGTGTGTGTGTGTGTGTGTGTGTTCAGACAAACTCTTCACTACACTAAACACAAAACACCCCCACCCCCGATCAAGGCTGTGTGTGTGTCTTCACCACAAACTTTCCTACAATAAACACAAAGACCCTCCCTGGTTATGACTATGTGTGTGTGTGTGTGTGTGTGTGTGTGTGTGTGTGTGTGGTGTGTGTGTCTTCACAAACTTTTCATACAATAAACACAAAGACCCCCTCCTGGTTATGACTATGTGTGTGTGTGTGTGTGTGTGTGTGTGTGTGTGTGTGTGTGTGTGTGTGTGTGTGTGTGTTGTGTTGTGTGTGTGTGTTGTGTGTGTGTGTGTGTTTATGTGTGTATGTGTGTGTCTGTGTGTGTGTGTGTGTGTGTGTGTGTGTGTGTGTGTGTGTGTGTGTGTGTGTATGTTCACCAAAAACTCTTCACTACACATACCAAGCACCTCTCACCTGTTAAGGCTGTGTGCGTGTCTGTCTGTCTGTGTGTGTGTGTGTGTGTGTGTGTGTGTGTGTGTGTGTGTGTGTGTGTGTGTGTGTGTGTGTGTTCACCACAAACTCTTCACTACACTAAACACAAACACCCCCCTCCCGCTAAGGGTGTGTTTGTGTGTGTGTGTGTATTCACCACAAACTAGTCACTACACTAAACAAAAACACCCCCTCCCCCGGTTAAGGCTTTGTGTGTGTTGTGTGTGTGTGTGTGTGTGTGTGTGTGTTTGTGTTTACCACAAACTCTTTACTACACTAAAAACAAACACCCCCTCCCCCGGCTAAGGGTGTGTTTGTGTGTCTGTGTGTATTCACCACAAACTAGTCACTACACTAAAAACAAACACCCCATCTCCCGGTTTAGGGTGTGTGTGTATTTGTGTTCACCACAAACTCTTTACTACACTAAACACAAACATCCCCTCCCCCGGCTAATGGTGTGTTTGTGTGTCTGTGTGTATTCACCACAAACTAGTCACTACACTAAAAACAAACACCCCATCTCCCGGTTAAGGGTGTGTGTGTATTTGTGTTCACCACAAACTCTTTACTACACTAAACACAAACACCCCCTCCCCCGGCTAAGGGTGTGTTTGTGTGTCTGTGTGTATTCACCACAAACTAGTCACTACACTAAACAAAAACACCCCCTCCCCCGGCTAAGGGTGTGTTTGTGTGTCTGTGTGTATTCACTACAAACTTGTCAATACACTAAAACAAAACAAATCCCTCCCCTGCAAAGCTGTGTCTGTGTGTGTGTGTCTGTGTGTGTGTGTATGTGTGTGTGTGTGTATGTGTGAGTGTGTGTGTGGTGTGTCTGTGTTCACGACAAATCCTTTTCACTACATCTAAACACCCCCACCCCCATTAAGGCTGTGTGTGTATGTGTGTGTGTGTGTGTGTGTGTGTGTGTGTGTGTGTTTGTTCACCACAAATTCTTTTCACTACACTAAACACAAACACCTCCCCTGGTTAAGGCTCTGTGTGTGTGTGTGTGTGTGTGTGTGTGTGTGTGTGTGTGTGTGTGT
>NW_024725489.1:8815472-8825472 GCF_018991925.1 Homarus americanus | reverse complement strand
GAAAATTTACATTGGACATTAATGACTTATTACATACATTGGTGGTTTAACAAAAGCCTTCATTAGAGATTAGTGAAGGAACAAACAGTGAAAATACAGATTAATGTATACACACGAAGATCATGTGAGCTGAGGTGTTGAACAGCAGACACGTAGTCTAGTAACTCCCTCACAGATGGCGTTATAAGGGGCATCGCGTGAAGTACTAGTTCCCTCACAGGTGGTGTTATGAGGGGTTTGACGTGGTGTAGTAATTCCCTCACAGATGTTGTTACGAAGGGCCTGATGATGTAGTAGTTCCCTCACAGATGGTGCATGACGGGCCTGATGATGTAGTAATTCCCTCACAGATGGTGTATTCGAAATCACCTGGAGAAACACCGATTGATCAATGATTCCCAGCATGGCTTCACAAGCGGACGCTCTTGCCTAACTAATCTATTAACATTCTTTCAGTTTTCGAATCGGTGGACGTGGGGCACAATTATGATGTGGTATATCTCGACTTTAGCAACGCCTTCGACAGAGTCCCCCACGAAAGACTAATTAGAAAGGTAGAAGCTCATGGCATCAAAGGTAACATCCTTAAATGGATTAGGGCGTGGTTACAGGACAGGAAACAGCGAGTGAGCATTAACGGCACTAAGTCCCATTGGAGCAACGTCACAAGTGGAGTTCCCCAAGGCTCAGTACTTGGACCATTATTAATTATTATATACATAAACGACATAGATATCGGCATAGACAGCAACATAAGTAAATTTGCTGATGACACCAAAATAGGACGCGTTATTAAATCTGGACGAGTGACTCTGCAAACTCAGGAAGATCTAAAAACAATTTTTCGAATGGTCTGAAATGGCAGATGAACTAACGTGACAAATGTAAAGTACCTGGGGAGATGTAAATAAAACCAGATAAATTAGACGAACAACGATGCCATAGAGAAATCCGACTGCGAGAGAGATTTAGGAGTAATGATAAGCAGGAACCCGCCAAAGTAAAACAATGTGTTTTTTGTTCGTAACAAGGCTAATAAAGTACTCTGTTCAGACAAAGGAGTGTTAGTTACAAGACTAGCGAGGTCATCCTAAACTGTATCTTGTTTCAGAGACCACACCTGGACGCAGTTCAGTTCTGGTCACCGTATTACAGGATGATATAGAATCATTGGAAAGAATTCAGAGGAGAATGACAAGACTAATCCCGGGCATAGAACCTTGAGTATAGAGACAGGTTAAAAGCAGTTGTTGCACTCCTCGAGAGACGTAGAGCGAGGGGCGACCTGATTGAGGTGTATAAGGGGAAGGCAGGGCTAAAACAAAGGGGATATTACAAAGGTACTCAAGTTTATCCAACCAGAAGCAAACTCGTAACAATGGTTTTAAATTAGACAAATTTAGATTTAGGCGTGAAATAGGTAAACACTGGTTTGGAAACAGAGTAGTGGATGAATGGAACAAGTTACCAAATATCATCATTAACTCGAATACGCTGAATAGCTTCAAACATAGGTTGGATGCTTATATGAGCAATAGGGGTTGGGTGTAAACGGGACTGCCAAGGATGGGCCAATAGGCCCGCTGCAGTTTCCTCCATTCTTATGTTCTTATGTTATGAGGGGCCTGATGTGGTGTAGTAATTCCCTCACAGATGGTGTTATAACGGGCATCACATGGCGTAATAATTCCCTCACGGATGGTGTTATGAGGGGCATCACGTGGTGTAGTAATTCCCTCGCAGGTGTTATGAGGAACTTCACATGATGCTGTAGCAACTCATTCACTATGCGGTGTTGTGCATAATGGGGACACCACGTTGTCCGTTGTCACAGGAATTCACTCACTCAAGTGGGTGAGGTGTGGTCCCAGACCTCTCTATCGTGGAGTCTCTGGGGAATTATCACTGGGTACCTGGGACCTCACTGTGTGAAGGTTAGCTTGGCTCAGACTCAACTGCCGAGTTGTTTTTCACTGATTTAAGCACTGTTCACCACTATTCAACACTGGTTCCATTCCTTTCCCAAATAAAATCGTAACTTCTGGCGAGAACGTGTTGGTATTCCGGTGGGGAGGAGGGTTCAGGGGAGGGAGTTGGTATGGGCCAACATAACAGTTGCCGTGGCTGCTGCTGAGCAGCGCCAGGTGCGTGTGACCCGTCTTGACCCGTCGGTGGTCGAGGATGAAGTGTGTGTGTGTGTGTGTGTGTGTGTTTGTGTGTATGTGTTCACCACAAACTCCTCACTACACTAAACAAAAAAAACCCTCCCCCGATTAAGGCTCTGTGTGTGTGTGTGTGTGTGTGTGTTCACTACAAACTCTTTACTACAATAAACACAAACACCCCCTCAACGGTTAAGTGTGTGTGTGTGTGTGTGTGTGTGTCTGTATGACGACTCGTACATGTTAGCGCGGCAGTTTAGAGCCTTCATCTGTGGTGGTTCAGGATAAAGAATTAATACTAGAGTGTAAATTGCCTAGCATGGTAGTTATTCTCCCCATACATTGAATAAGGATTTTTCAGAGGTGTCTTTATCTTCCTCCTCCTTCTTCTCCTCTTTATCTTCTTTTTCTTCCTTCTCCTCCTCTTCATAGCCAAAGTGTTATAACTTGTCCTTGAGGAAACTGGACTCCTAGCCTTCAGTAAATGATTCTTACTACTGGTTGAACGAGGAGGAAGATGAGAAGAAATATGAAGAGAGAGAAGATGAGAAGGAACAAGTGGATAGAGAGAACAAGTGACCACGACAGCTTAAAGTACTCAAATCTTGAGGCAGCGATAACTTACATAGACTCTCTTGGTCTTGTATGACAGTAAGACTGTAGTGAAGAGACCATCAAGAGCTGTGGTCATGTTGGTACACCGACCAGCTGCACACACTTCCATGGGGACACCAGCTGCGGGAGAACCATCTTACAGTTCTGCTCTCAGATGTACAGAGGGGGAAAAAGAATATCATATGGTATTGTATAATTCACTCTAAAGGTAATGTTTATATTTGAGGTTCAGTATTGTGTTTTGCTGTGGGATTTCTTACGCTTAGGGTAAAGTTTGGTTAGGGTAGGTTAGGTTAAGTTTAGTTTTATTAGGTTAGCAATAGGTAATGCTAAGTTTGGTTTGGTTAGGTTAAGTTAGGTTAGGTCTGATTAGGTTTGGTTATGTTTTGGTTATGTTAGGTTAGCATTCGATTATGTTAGACTTGGTTGGGTTATTTTAAATAGGTTAGATTAGATTAGCATTAGTGTAATTAATTTTAAGGTGAAATGAGCTGGGGGGGAGGGTGAATTATCTTCAGTTGACTTATTTAACCTTGACTCACCTTCAGTGTAAATGGAAGGTTCGGCTTCACATATTTGTCTAAATCGATAGTTTTGAAAGTGACGGCATTCCGGGTGATGGAGATGCGGCTGTTGGCCCTCACCTCCACCTCGGTACCTTCCTCAGTCACGATGGCGTTTGCTGTAAGTTGGTATACGTTGCAGTCGATGATCTGCATATCTGCTGACGTTAGCTGCACGTCCTTACACCCAGAGATCTGCCGGGAGGAATACGATTACTCAGGCCGTCTTCTGGTTTTAACCCTTTGAGTCCTGAAACGTTCAAACATCGTCGTCAAAAGGTTAAGTTGACGTCTGTAGGGATCAGTTCTAGTAAGTAAGACTTTCTGTGTTACTTCAGGTACTGTAGTAAGAAGGTAAGTGTTCTGAGAGTAGGATGTGATAAATGTACTTAATGAAATATTGTAGGTGTCAGTGAGTGGCTGGAGGTACTAGTGTTGGAGTTACTAGTGTTGATATTTTTAGCATTGGAGTTACAAGACTAGTGTTGGAGGTACTCTAGTGTTGGTGTTACTAGTATTGGAGGTACAGGACAAGTGTTTTAGGTACTAGTGTTGGTGTTACTAGTATTGAAGGTACAGGACAAGTGTTGGAAGTAGTCACTGTATCATTGTTGGTGACCTCATTTAGACACTTCTTCCTCTCACCGTTGCTAATAGTCAGTGACAGGTTGCCTTTGACAGGTTGGCCAAAGGTGTAACTGTCAAGTAATGTTAAAACAGAATTATATTCGTTGATGGATATACTGTATGGTGCCCTCATACATACACATATTGGCATACATATAACACACAGGTATCTCCATAACAGGGCTGTGGAGTCGGAGTCGGAATCGGAGTCGGAGTCGAGGAGTCGGAGGAAATTTCGGCTTGTGGAGTCGGAGTCGGTAAAATTGTCCAGACTCCGACTCCGACTCCTCGAACTAAGAGGCTATCTTGAAGACCTCGATAATGAACGTGTTTCACTAACTGAAAGCCAGTGGAACCAGGTGACACAGTTAGAAAGTCTGCTCTCTCACCCTTTTGCTGCTACCAAGAAACTGCAAGCTGAGGATCTAACACCTGGTACATTTTTATTGGAGTGGAAAAGGTTGCTATACCAGTTGAACAAAAGTGGAGGATTAATCGCTGAGGGCATTGTATCTTCAATGAAAAGAAGAGAGAATGTATTGCTGGATAACAAAATCTTGTTAGCTGCTGTTTACCTTGATCCCATGAATAGAATTTTGTTGGACAATGATCAAACTAGTAAAGGAAAAGAGGCACTATATGAAATAGCAGTACGCATAAAAGAAATGAAGTCACAAACTGAAATTCATGAACCTGAACAAGTTAGAAACATTGACAAGTCAAGTAGCTCAGATTCAGATTCAGCATCTTCAAACAAGGAAATAGACTTTGATTCCTACTTGGACACAATAGAACAAGCAAAGGTAAAGCGACATCGGAGTGAAAACGCAGCAGCGGTAGACATTAAAAATACGAGATTTCAGCAAGATTTCTTTGGTGCACTGATGGAAGTGGAGAAATTTGACCGGTCTTCAAAAGTGACAGTGGATGAAGCCATACCTGCTTACCCAGAGATTGTAAAAGATGTAGCTAGAGCTGTGACAGCAATGCAACCCACTCAAGTCAGTGTAGAAAGACTGTTTTCTGCACTGAAAATAATCAGATCAGATTTAAGGGCTTCCATGAAGGAAGATCTGACTGAAGCTATTCTGTTCCTAAGAACAAATATATGAACTCAGGCATATTCATTGCAGTGATTCCACTGATCCCACTAATTTTCTTAAATTACTAAAAGAATTTATTTCCATTTTATAAGCATTATTATGAATTTATTGTAGCAGGCACAGTATAGCACTATAATTTTGGACGATAGTCTCTTCTTTACCATTTGAAATTTTGAATTATATCAAATTTTGTTTCGTTGAAAACTGCACAGAGGCTCTCAGCTACAAAACAATTAGCTACAACCTGTTTTTGGTGAGATTAAGGCAAATTTAATTTAATAACTTAATCATATAAGGTTTATCCATTTTCCTTAATAAGGTATTCATTTCTTTAATGTACATAAATATATAACTTTACTTTAAAAGGAATTGTAGGATCATCATTTAGATCCACATCAGATTATGAGCTTAAACAAAATTCATATGCTGAGATCGAACTTTTAGATATACATGTAAATGGTGTTTTCTAGTTAATATCTTGAATTCTTAATAAATTTATTTTTCTTTTGATTGAAACTTTGAAAGTCAAGCCTATCATCTTTTTGTAGTTCTTAAATATCGTCCAGATCATTAATAAAGCTGTAGCAGTATAGCCACGGTGTTTTACTTTTTACCTACGCAGGTTACAACATACAAATTACAATTAGGATGGTAGAAATAGTTGTTACAAATAGGCCAAGGAGTCGGAGTCGGAATCGGAGTCGGAGTCGGAAGCATAAAAATTTGAGGAGTCGGAGTCGGAGTCGGAGTCGAAGGTTTTGTCTTCGACTCCACAGCCCTGCTCCATAATATACATAAACTCAGATATCTACAAGTATCTGCAGAGTATACATATACACATAAACACAAGTATCTACATAGTTAAATGTAGGTTAAATTAGATTAAGTTAGATCAGGACAGATTAAGTTAGGGTAGGTCAGGTTAGGTCAGATTGGGTAAAAAAAAATCAGGTCAAGTTAAATTAGGTTTTGTCAGGTTATGTTGGGTAAGGTTAAATCAGGTTAGGTTAAGTTAGGATAGGTTAGGTCAGGTTAGGTTAGGTTAGCTTAGGTCAAGTTAAGTTAGGTGAGGGTGTTTAATTATAAGATAAAACAAACTGAGGTGCCACATCAGGTGAACTAATTTTCCTTCACTGATGGGAGAGAGAGGAGGGGGGGGGGTGAATCACTTGGCACACACGGTAAAGGTGAACTCTTCGTTAACAGCCAGGATGTAATTGGGGGTCTTCAGCTTCACTTCAAAGCATGGCAATACAAACTCCTCTACCTTGATGTCTCGAATTTCGGTCCGGTCATCATGAGTCTTCACGTGGATGCAGTAGTTTCCCTGATGTGGAGGAGAGAATGGCAGCTTAAAGTGGAGTGTGGCAGCTGATTTGCCTCACTTCTTCTCCCCTTCCCTTCACATCTCAATGTCACCCCAACTCTCTTCTCCCTCACCTCTCAGTTACCTATTCTCCCTTCTCCCCTCACTCCTCATGTAACTCTTCTCTCTCCTGCCTCTTCACCTCTAAGTACTCCCCTCACCTGGCAGTGCCCCACTTCCCTTCCTCCCACACCTCTCAAAGTATGTCCTCACCATCTCGGGTTCATCAGCCAGATCGAAGTCAAGGTGGACCAGCCCAGCGGTGTTGTCCACGTTCTTCCACTGGGCGATGCGGGTTTTGTAGGGCGTCGTGACCCACACTTCCGGGTACTGTAAAGGGAAAAGAGATACTAAATTCAATTGTGTTTGGTGATCTGTATTTATTGTAGCTACTGTAGAAGGAGGAACACTTTACATTAATAGAAATTCGTTGTTTCCATCGTCGGCTATAGGTTAAGATTCGAGTTCTTGTGTGTATGTCATGGTCTAGGTGTTTATTATTAGCCTGATGAGGAGGAGAGGGTTAAAGTGTCGTCTTCATGGGGTTCAGTCATCATAAAAGGGTTCAATCATCAACCTTTCAGAGTTAAACGTGACCTCGAAGGGTTAAATCATCATCATAATCATCATCAGAGGGTCATTTACAATCTATCGAATTCCCACTCACTCAATTCTGGATACCAAGACTCATCGGTTTGTATGAGACGCTGAGGTCCGCCCCGACTATGCTGAGGATCCTGAGCTTGACATTTTGGCTAGGTTGGTAGAGGTACTTGTCCGTCTGCAGGAATGTGATCTCGTTAAATCGCTTTAGGCTGATGTTGAAGGTGTGCTTGACATTGGTGCCACCTACAATGCCATATACATGTAGCGCACCATTGTAATACTTCGAGCTTGGCACTGGTACCCCGTAGCATGAGTCATATGTACCTGGCAAAAAGAGAATGTGATGCATGAATATTTTTCTTTATCTATAACTATTAAAATTAAACCTATGCATGTTATAATTGGATATATAAGCGCTTCATAGACTATTGATTATATATACAGTAAATAAAATGTTTCAGAAAAGCATCATTATCGACCAAGCACCAGTAGATACAGAACTACTGATTGTGGACGTGCAAAAGTAACTTGTGCTGTGAATTTTCCATCATGAACAGGTCAAGATGAACGGGATACTACGAATATTCTGATGAAAACGAAGAATTTCTTACATGTATAGATATGAAGCATAATTTTCCTAACTGACTGCCTCACTAACTCATTCACTCACTCGACATTCTGAAATCTGGATATTGTACTGACCCGCTGACTCCCTGGAGGGTGGTATCAGGAATAACGGTGACATTCTGCTCATCCCCGACAAGCTGCCAATCCCTAGTGGTGATGGCGAAGGTTAGTCTACCGGTGGGAGCCCTCGGGTCGTCCACCAATAGACACACCTGCGCCGGTGCCTCTGACGTCCATTTCCTCGGAGTCAAGATCACGTAGCTTATGTTCAACATTGATGAGGTGAGTTAAAAGATTACCTTGATAATTCAACACTCCGACACTAACCTAATCTAATTTAAACAGAAGTACCTGACCTTTATCACCATAATGCTAACCTAACCTAACTAATCTAATATAACCTAACCTAACTAGTTCTAATGGGCCTCAGTACTAGTGGGCCTTAGTCCAAGTGGGGCCCCAATCCAAATGGGCCTCGGTCCTAATGGACCCTAGTGCTAATGGACCCTAGTGCTAATGGACCCTAGTGCTAATGGGTCCTTGTGCTAATTGGACCTCGTGCTAATGAACCCTAGTGCTAATGGACCCTAGTGCTAATGAACCCTAGTGCTAATGGACCCTAGTGCTAATAGACCCTAGTGCTAATGGACCCTAGTGCTAATGGGTCCTCGTGCTAATGGGCCCTAATGCTAAAGGACTATTTCTAACATATCATTCTGAGGATGTTTCAAACCATATTCCTGTTAATTAGATCCTCCTCCTAAAAGGGGTTAAACCATCTATGCTACGTTATTAAAGGTGTTAAACCATCATCCTCTTAAACCATTGTCCTAAAAGGTGAAACAATGTGAGTCACGTGTACAGTGTTGCAGAAGGTCATATGTACAGGGTATTGCAGAAGGTCATATGTACAGGGTGTTGCAAACTACCCATCCAAGACAGGTCATTTTTATTCTAATCAAGAAACTGAGAAAATTACGTAAACAAAAGTATTCCTCTATTATTATAACTGCAGTAAAATATATCACACATCCTCTACCTCCTCTTTCTGTTTCTCCTCCATCTCCTCTTACCCCCTCTCGTCCCCTCCTCCTCTTACGCCCTCTCTTGTTCCTTCTCCCTCTCCTCTCCTCCCCTCAGCCAAGAGATACCTTTTACTCAAACGTCTGTAAAATTACAACACCGTCACGAGAGAAAGATCCAAGAAACACACGCACACACACGCACACACACACACACAAAGTCATCTTAAAGTCTCCCATAAAACTGAAAAACCAAAATCACACAAAGAAAACGATGACAGAAGGAAGTTTTCACCATAACTTACACCAGGGGTGACTGTGGCATAGCATGGGAGCAGAAACTAAAAATGTATGACAATATGACCAGGGTAGAAAATACTTCACATTCCGTTCAACCTCACCACCTAACCTCACCTGACCCTACCCTTCATTTCCCCCTCCAACCTCACCACCCACCTCACCCTTCACTTCACCCACCCCCCCTTACCTGTGGTGGCATAAGGACAAGGTGTTAATGGTGTGGTAAATAAGCCTATGTTTGCTGAGGTGTTTGTTGTTTCTACTGAGCAAACACCTGCCAGAATGGAATGTTGCCACATCATCCTCTCTCTCTATCTCTCTCTCTCTCTCTCTCAGCATCATCCTACAGCCCCTAATATGTGTGTGTGTATGTATGTATATATATATATATATGTGTGTGTGTGTGTGTGTGTGTGTGTGTGTGTGTGTGTGTGTGTGTGTGTGTGTGTGTGTGTGTACTGTGTTGTCATAGGGGGCCAACACACACACACACCTTGAACATCAGGGAGGAGGAAGAGATGTGTGGATAACATAAAAAAAGAGATTTAGTCTTTTATTTAACCCAAGATGATAAAAATTTACTTCACAAACATCAAGTAGTTTAAATACCTTTACTGCCACCAACTCCAGCGCCTGAAGGTTAAAGCGAGGGGAGAGAAGGGAAGGGGAGATGGGAGGGGAAGTTGGTTGAATGGAGGGGGAGGGGATGGTGTAGGGCAGGGGTGGGCAATTATTTTTGATGGAGGGCCACTTCATGAATGGTGGCACACTTCGCGGGCCACACACTTAATGTGTATTGCTGCTATGTCCACCCAACTTCCAAAATTGTCCTTTCTGTAATTAATAAGATTTTTTTTTTCTGATTGCCAAATGCACTGGCGGGCCACAGAAATAATTTGGCGGGCCAAATGTGGCCCGCGGGCCGTACTTTGCCCACCCCTGGTGTAGGGGGTACGGGTGGGATGGTGTGAGGAAAGGGATGCTGTGAGTGATGGGATGGCGTGAGATT
>NW_024725489.1:8712545-8815372 GCF_018991925.1 Homarus americanus | reverse complement strand
TAGATGCACGTTTATATGACGCTGGAACACGAAGATAGTTTGGCGCAATACACAGCGCTACTAATGCCCGGTTCTATCATTCTCAAAATACCTAAATTCAACAAACTTGAATTGTCAGACACCAGCGTGCTAATCTGCCTGATAAGTTTCTGCCATGGAACAGCTCGGTTACTGCCGCATGATCAGTAAACACAGTTATCTTGTAGCCAAAGATAAAGTCTTTGAACTTCTTAAGTGCCCGCACAACGGCTAACGTTTCTGAATGCGTTACCGAATAACGTGTTTCAGCATCCATTAGTTTGCGACTTGCAAATGCTATCACTCTAAACTTCCTACGCGTATCCTCTTGCATGAGCACTGCTCCGACTCCAATTCCGGAAGCGTCAGTACAGAGAGTGAAAGGTTGAGTGTAGTCTGGGAATGATAGAACCGGGGCATTGGTAAGCGCTGTCTTCAATGCCGTAAAACTATCTTCGTGTTCAGCGTCCCATATAAACATTGCATCTTTTTTTAGCAACCTTGTTAGGGGCGATGCTAATGTTGCATAGTTCTTGATAAAGGAACGATAATATCCAGATAAGCCAAGAAAGCTACGCACATGATCATTTGAGGTAGGATGCGGGAATTGAGATACAGCTTTGACTTTATCATTAACTGCATGTATGCCTTCACCGTCAACTACATGACTAAGGAAATGGATTCTGGATTTTAAAAACTCACACGTCGAGAGTTGTATTTTGAGGCCTGCTGTGGAAAGTTTGTCCAACACTTCACGCAGTTTAATCAGATGGGAATCGACGTCCTTACTGACTACTATTAGATCATCCAAATAAGCGCAGACTGTGGTACCAATCAATCCGGCAAACAGGGTGTTGATCATTCTTTGAAATGTTAGTGGGGCATTTCTGAGACCAAATGGTATTCGTAGAAACTCAAAGTGGCCTAGAGGCGTGCTAAATGCCGTAATTTCTCGTGATTTCTCATCGAGTGGTATTTGCCAATACCCACTAAGCAAATCTAAGTTGCTAAATACCGCATTATCCTTGCCTAAGGATTGCAATATGTCGCTCAAGATAGGCATAGGGTACCTATAAGGGATCGTTTCATCATTGACGCGCCTGAAATCTATAACAGGGCGCCATCCACCATCCTTTTTCTGGACGAGGAATAATGGGCTATTAAAAGGGGATTTTGAGTGTCTAATAACATTCTCATCTTACATACCCTGTACCATTAGGGTGTGTCATACGGAGGCGAATTTTTTTTTTTTTTGAATTTGAAAAATCGGCCCATGGTATTAATGATGTAGTTCTATGTGCAGAATCATGGGATATCTTCAGATTTGAAAAGTTTTTATTTTTTGCTTGGTAAATTTTAACTTGAAATCTTATGAAAGTTCAGTATTCCCACCCTTTTACCAACACCACTAAATAGCTTATTTAAAGTAAAGTAAATGTATCAGGTTAATTTATTAGGATGAAAATGATCCAGAATAGTGAAACGAATGATCTTGACACATTTATTAAATTTAACATTCCTTTAGAAAACAAAATCATCAAATACAAAAACCGGTTTTACTACTAGGACCCGGTGTTGCTGCACACCATAGAGAACATGCGTGGGATTGTTCAGGAAAGCTCTGACATGAACATTGGTGAGGCTGCAGGTAAGAGGGGGCTCACTGCCAGCCTGGATGTTATCCAGATCTATGAGATCAGTGAGGGTCTTGGCACCTAGATTGACTTCAGGAGTCTTCCTGACCCTGAAGGAATCGTCACCAACTGATTCGTCATGCCCAGATCCTCTCATAAGTCTCATATCCAAGATCTTTTTGACTGCCACTCTTCTCTCCTCCTCATCCTTACTGCAGAGCATTGTCTGCAGAACTGCCTCGGGATGAGCATACCAGGAAGATCTCCTCACAGTCTGCTCCACAATCTGAACAACCTTCCTTGGCTGACTCCTCAGGAGCTCAAGCTGGAAGAGAACATGCCTCGGACCTTCGGAGAACGATGACTTGACCTTGGTGTTGAACCAATTTGGCAAGTAGACACTCACGATGAATTGGACAATAAGTCTCAGGTTGTGAAGCTGGTTCCCTTTCAGTTTATGATGAGCGACCCAAATTCTGCAGAACCTGAGAGCCGTTGTGAGCCACCTAGAATGTGAGACTGGACCTATCTGCAGGTAAGCAAGTCTATCAGGCATGACCCCAGTTTTGATGGCACTGCAAATCATGTAACCATAGTACTGGTCAGTACTCAGGTCGTCAATGACAGTATGTGCAATAGGGTGTGTCAATTTTGTCAACATGTTAAAAATCAAATTTGGTAGTCAAAATATTGTGCCTCTTTATGTCTAAACTTGAGATTAGCAAACAAAAATGAATTGAAATAACCCTCACCTACATCAATTATACCTTAAAGTTTCAAATATCAGTATTTCAACAAATTAATGAGACTTGATTAGAATTATTCACTTGATATTAACTAATCTCATGTAAGCATATGGATTATGGAGTATTTTATGGTTCTATAGCTTGTGTACAATATGCATGTCAGAACATGAACATGAACAGGCTCTCCGTGTGGGACAGTTTAATTCTTGTTTTGACTTGTACCAAGCGTGAGGATAAGGCGCCCGGCTCACTCTCCTTCTAGATATCATAGACGGTGGTTTGCTCTCATTGCACTTGCACCTACTCTACCAGACGAATTCTACATTTTAATTATTGTAAGTAGGGCATATTGATTGTCGCAGTTACTTATATCATTGTATAAAACATTATGTTCTAAGAAATTATTATGTTATTTCTGTTACAGCATTTTTGATAAACAAATTGATATTTTTTGAAACAACAATTGAATTATGAAACATTGAAATATTTTTCTATTTGTCAGATAGTGTGAAGATGTCAAAATTGAAGACAAGAAGTCAGTTGTCAACCCACTTGAGCCTGCTAGTTGGTAAAGGGAAGGAGCTTCCTGTATCAGAACTTCCAACAGTGAGAGACATGCTAAGATTAGGGTTACTCCTTCGAGAAAAAAATGCAAAGGACAGAAGGAACTATACAGATAAAGAACTCATAAATGACATGATAGTCCCTCTTCTGCATCAATGGACAAAAGCTAATGCACTATTCAAACCACCTGTGATTAATCAGTGTCGAACTATTGAGCTAAAACTAACGAAATTATGGCACAAAGCAGTTGAAACATCACTTGGTAAAGGAAACTTGGCCAGGAAAAATGAATTTCTGCACACACTTGATACTCTGTTTGACATTTTGACCTGCAAGTGCTCCATACAATTATGTTCTGAATCCAACTGTTCTCACTCAGGTAAGAGAGAAAATAATTCCCACATTGATTGTGGTTGTCCTCGTGAAAAGAAGATCCCTGTTTTAGAGCTTGAATTTATAAAGGCACAGAGGACAAAGGCAGAAGGCCAAGGAAGTATGCAAATGGGTTCAATAGATTATTCAGAAACAAAGAAGCAGATTGCTAATGCCAAGAAGAGAGAACAAATCCGAGAGAGGGAACAAAAGAAGAAAATGAAGAGTGAAGAAGCCATCCAAAGAGAGGAAGAGCTGTGTCAAGATGTTTATCACTTCTTTGATAGTTCTTCTGATGAACAGGAAGCAACATCAGATGATAGTTCCAAAGAGCCATCTGAACCTTTACCAAAGAAAATGAAATACAACACAAGAAATATTTCAAACATTGCTTTAGCTAGTATTCGCCACCATGCTGGACTTCGTGAGGCTGCAGAAATTGCAACTGCCGCTTGGATAGATGCAGGCCTCATCAGCCGAGAGGATGTATCTTTGGTGATAGATCATAATAAAATTAGAAGAGCACAAGAAAAAATAATGAAGGAAATATCTGATCAGCATGAAAAAGATTTAAGCGAGGGAGGGCTCTCCTGTCTTTTGTTTGATGGAAGAATAGATGACACAAAAGTTTTGCTAGAAGTAGAGGGAGTGAACAGAAAGTTTCCAGGTCTCATCAAAGAAGAACACTACTCTGTCTGTTCTGAGCCTGGTGGTCGGTTTTTGTTTCACTTTGCTCCCGAAACTGAAGTAGAAGGGAAGAAACATGCAGAGGTCATTGCTGATCATATTTTATGTTGGGTTCAGGAGAGAGGACTTGGCAGTTCACTGCAGGCTGTTGGTGGAGATTCAACTGCAGTGAACACCGGATGGCAGGGGGGTGTAATGACGCATTTAGAGAAAAAACTAGGAAGAAGACTTGTTTGGATTGTATGTGATTTACATACAGGCGAGCTACCTCTTCGTCATCTCATCCAGGAACTTGATGGTCCTACAAAGAGCAACAACAAGTGGTCAGGTCCCCTTGGCATCATGCTGGATGAAGCAACACAACTAGAAATAAATACAACCTTTCCAAAGGTCGAAGTTGGCCCTCCCCTTCCGGCGTTGTCTGAAGGAGTCATCAAAGATCTCAGCACAGATCAATCCTATGCTTATCGTATTGCCCAAGCAATAAGATCAGGAGAAGTGCCTCAGTCATTGGCTCTCTTGGAGATTGGACCTGTCAGTCACAGCCGTTGGTTAACTACAGCTCTTCGTTTCTGCAGGATTTGGATTTCCAAACACGAATTGAAGGGCAAAGTGCTGAAGAATTTGAGGTTAATTGTTGAATTTATTATTGGAGTTTATCTTCCCCAGTGGTTTAGTGTGAAACTTAATCCTATGTGGGTGGATGGGCCCAATCACCTTTTGTTTCAATTGCAGCTAGTAAGAACACAGAGGAAGGTAGTGAGGGACATCGTGTTACCTGTGGCAAGAAGGTCCGCTTGGTATGCTCGATCAGAAGCAGTTTTGCAAGCAATGCTTTGCAGTCAATGTACCAATCTCCGAACCGAGGCTGTAGAAGTCATTCTAAAGATTAGAGGAACGCTAATAGATGACGACCAGTTGGGAGACTGTTCGTTTCATTCAAGAAAAGTTCCCCCAATAAACGTCAATGCCACCAAATTGTCAGAATTGGTTGACTTGAGTTTGGAAGTCTTAGAGCCACCATTGACAACAAGTCTAACTAGCCAAGAATTGAGAAACCTTAAAGAGACTCCAATGCAGGTGCCGAAGTGGCCTTCCCACACTCAAAGTGTGGAGAGATGTGTGAAAATGGTCACAGAAGCAGCGGGCCATGTTTACAGCCACGAGAGGCGAGAAGGTTACATCAAAGCACAAATAGCAAGCAGACTACTGATGACAAGAAACCAAAGCAAAGAGAGTATGAAGGCATTGGTTACTTTCAAATAGACTACGGATAATAAAATATAATAATTTGAAACTTGAAACAGTAACATGTGTGCAAACGCTGGTTATGTTATAAATTCACAAATATGTACATTTAAAAATCCATTTGATGTAGGTAGGACTTATTATAAAAAAAAATTTATGCCAGAATATTGTTTTGCATGCTTAAAGACTACAATAAATTGCTACCAAATTACTCGATTTTCAATTTAGCCAGTTCACCCCCTAAATTGACACACCCTAATGTGCAAGCTCAACGAGTGGAGGGCCAACTGTGATTTTTTCAAAGCTCGGATTTATTTCTAACTCAGTGGCAGAGTCCAGCATCTTGCCAAGAGGACCAGATCATCTGTTGTTTGAAAGAGTCTTGCCATCCAGCTCCTGGATCAGATGTCTGAGTGGCAACTCGTTGGTGTGGAGGTCACAAACAATCCAGACCAGCTTCCTCCCAATCTTCCGCTCTATCCACTGTATGACCCCCCCTTGCCACCCTGTGTTCGTGTTGGTGCTGTCCCCTCCAATGGCCTGCAGGGTCTGGTCTACGTTCCTCTCTCTGAGCCAGTTCACAATGTTATCTGCCACTATCTCAGCTGGTTTCCTGATGTCATCTTTCTCTGGAGTGAAATGCCACAAATACTTCCCTCCTGGTTCACTGCAGCAGGAGTAGTGTTCCTCCTTCACCATGGCAGGGAACAACTTGTCAGAATCTCCAACTTTCATGAACACTTTAGTGTCATCCCTTCTCCCATCAAAGAACAAACAATTGATTCCATTTTTTCTTATCCCCTTATCAAACTCCTCTTCTAGGTTACTGACAAGTATCTCCTGAGCTCTCCTTACTTTGTTATGATCTATCACCAGGTGAACATCATCAGGTGTTATCAAACCACCGTCAATCCAGACAGCTGTTGCTATCTCTGCAGTTTCTCTGAGACCAGTGTGGTGTTGCATGCTGGCCAGAGCTATGCTCGGGATATCTTTCCTATTTCGAATCTTATGCCTGGAAGGTTTGGGATCATTATTTTCTGGGCTAGGGACAAAGTCACCATTCTCCTGGTCAGCACTCGGATCAGCCATGGGGAAGTCATTAAACTCTGAATCAGCTTGACTCCAATCATCGGCCTTTTTTACCTCACCCTGGGCCTTCTCAAGGTCTCTTTTCCTCGGCAACTCTTCTCCTCTTCTGTCTCTGTGGCAGCCTCCTGTCTCTTGGACTCCGGAATATATTGGCTAGAAATCATGAGAGCCCCTATACTGCCAGTCTTCTCTCTCTGTGCTTTGACAAATGCCAGTTCGATCACAGGAATCTTCAGTTCACGCTTGCAAATACAGGAGATGTGGGCCTCGGATTTACAGTCACGATCGCATCCAAACTCAGGACAGAGAACAATTGGGCACTTGCAAGTAATTTTGTCAAATAACTGGTCCAGTTGCTTGGCAAAGCTGTCGTTAACTGCAAGTTTTCCTCTCCCAAGAGAGATATCTCTTGCCTTTTCCCAACTGGCTAGCAGTCTAATGAATTTATTTTTCTTTGGTTCTTTTTCACTGATTTGCCTGATTAAAACACCATCGCAGCATCTCTCAATGTAAGCAACTCCGACTCAGGAGCTCTCCCAGACCCAAGATAGTGACTGAGATGGCTGGATTTTTGGTTCCTCGTCCTGACACAAGCAGCCATCGCAAATATTATCAACTTATAAATGCATCAGAATCTGAAACAGAAAAAATATTGTTAGTTGGGTTGTTAAAGAATGAAGTCAGAAAGCAATGTTCACTATTTAATTGTAATGCACTAATGCAGCTGTACGTTAGATTTTCGATAAATTTCACGCTAAAATTTACCTAGCAAAAGGTTGCAAAATATTGAAACTGAAATTATTTTCTGTTTATATACACTAAAATCTACCAAAAAGTGATGGGCCATTAGTTTTAGCTGATCTTCCTCCTATGACACACCCTAATGTACCATATCTTGTACTACAGCGGCATGGCTATGAGGTAGTCTATAAGCTGGTGCGTAGGCCATTAAGTTTAGCTGATCTTCCTCCTCTATGACAAATAACCCTAATGTACCATATCTGTACTACAGCGCGCTGGCTATGAGGTAGTCTATAAGCTGGTACGTAAATAGGGTTGGTTCCTCCTTTAAGGGTATATGATGGGATGTTAGATCTTTCTTGACCTAGCGTTTCCCCTGGCAAGGTTACTATATTTTTAGTCGGCAAGCAGCTCTAAAAGGCGTAGCCCACCCTTGGGATGATCGATCACCTTAACATGTGGTGCTATCTGATCTATTCCTGGCCTGTCGAGTCTGTTACTTTCGCAACAATACTGAATTGGGCGCGGAATTTTAGACTGTACTTCGACATTGTTGTGATATACTAGAAAATCACACAAATAACATCCTCTTTTTAAGATTCGTTGAACGCTGTTCGATTTAGAATTAGTAAGTCGGTCAAACCACCAGGCGTAGTGCTCAGGGTAGATTCACATGACAGCCCTTTTACATTGCATGTTTCCTGGAGACACACAACATTCCAGCCCGTGTACACGTTAGTAGTTCGGACAGCCTTTGTTGATTTCCTCATTTTGCAATGGAGAGTACTCTTCAACACTGCTGGTACGATCGTCCAACTCTTGCTGCTAATCACGCTGGGAAAGTGTGAGGTTGAGGTCAAGAGATATCTCTGACAATGATCCACCTTCCTTAATAGGATTGGTAGAGAACACTCGTCCTAGCTGTGAGCATAGGTCTGTGAATGACTCATTGCTTTGTAGAAACACCTTTTAAACGTAACATTATTATTTCGTGGAAGAACATCTATCATGTTCTTTCGAAGAGTTGGTAGACCAAGTAACCCGTCGGCTGGCAACTTAAACTGCTGATTCATATAAAGTCCGCGTAGAAGGGCGTACCAATGTTTTGAGAATCTGAGTGGTAATGTCACTCATTCCTGTGATGCTCAGCTGAGTACCTGAAACTCCTTCGGGAGCTCAGCGTTGCTAGGTCTCCAATTGAAGTTGGTGAGGGAATTTACGCTGTAACTCGTGATATGGATGTCATGCCAATACATTAGCGCAAGCACCTGTGTCAATATCAGAGCTGACCCAAGACCACTCTCACCGGCACTGACAACACTTCCACTTTGCTAAGCGCCGCTACCAACGAGGCCGCTACAAAGTGCTGTGAGGAGGGGCGGGACTACCCAAGCCATCTCTTGGTGTGGTGTGCGTTTGTCTTCCCCGACGACTTGTCTTGGAGGGACACTTCTGCGCCTATACGACACTGTTTCACCTGTCCACACCCCTAGCTTCCTATTAGCACTTCGCACCATGAACCATGAGATGTCGATTTGTGAAGTGCGCACCATTTGTGTGTCTTCTGGATAGGAGGAGGTATCTTCTTTAGCTGCTTCCGAAAATGACCTTTGAGAGGAGTGCTTGCACTGTTACCTTTGAGCTGATAACAATCTTCTGTTGCGGCCACGTTTATTACAGTGTGCGCATCGTAAAGGAATTTTTATTTATAAGTCCGGCGGGAGGCACCGGAGCCAAATGTGTCGCATAAGGAGTCTGGGAGGGAGTTAGTAATGGGATGTTTGGTTCACACTCAGGATGGGATGGAGAAAGGAAACTCATAATGTGCTCTCTGTATACATGTTGTATTGATGTACAATGCAGCTTGGTAGCGGGAGTGTGGTTACAAGCGTGATGTAGAGAGAGCTGGTTGGTGAGGGTGCTGAGAGGAGGACAGTTTGTGGGTCGCCGTGCTCGCCGGCGGAGCAGCGAGGCCGCCAGGGGCAGCGGCGGAGGAGGTGGTGTAGCTTGGGTTGCGGCTGTAGGTAGAAGAAGAGAGTGGTCACCACGAGAGGTTAGGTCTTAAATAGCGGAGTGTAGGCGTGGCTTAGTAGCTGACTTCCGTCAGCGGCGGCGCGGTTCCACCAGACCACGGCATACACTGGGAATTATGGTCGGCTACCCAGCGACAAACAGCATTTGTAGGGGAGAAACCACTACAGAGTCATGTGCTCATCTGAGGTATCTAGGTTGCACCATAGACGTCAAGGGTTGCGTATGTCGTCACTGAGGGCTGCTTTCATAAAGGAATGTCATTAAGGACTGTGCCATTATGGGGCCCCGCAGCTCTGGGGACAGATTATTTTATGCATCTACCCATGTGGTGGTTCATACTGCACCTCTTGTGCCTCGGCTATATAGAGGACGATGGACGGAAAGCAGCATATTAGCTCTATCAACATTTCTACATTATCCGCCGGACATGTTACCTGATCGTCGTACCACCTGAGGTCCGGAATGTCGTTGCATGTCCTGGTTGGCGAACTCGCCTGCGATGTCGACAGCGTCGACAGGCGTTTCACGCGCATTCCCTGGCGCACAACGATCCATCCATCTGAAGATGTTACTGAAGCTTCGGCCCAGCTGGTGGACCCACCCCCAAAGATCCCAATTAACGTTCGCTTAAATTCCTCATAATCAGGGCTCTGCAAACCAAACGCATTTAACGACCACCGCATAAAACCCCGCGTACGTGGGAACGTACATATTTTTGTCTTCGTCGTCGTTATTTGCCCAGTGCGCATGTTATCTTTACATGCACGAATGAAATGTGCGAATCTGGATAATCATCTTTGACCCATGTACTTTTGGAATTGTCACCACGCTGCATATCATTAATAACTCTATCAGGCTGAGTTGACGCGGTAGTAGCATTGGACGTGAGGGTTTGTGGAAGACATTAGTATTCTTACCTCAACAGAAGGCTGGGTTAATAAGGTTGTTACTGGTTTAGCAACAGACACACTATCACCTGAAACAGGGGGTAAATGCTTTTGTATACTGAGGTGAAGTATTATATTGATTTCCAGATCGCAAGGTACGACGGTTTAAGTCGTCAAATGATTCCTCACCTCATTTCACAACTTCCTTACCGAATCGCTCTAACTGTGTCTCTGACCTGGGCCATCAATGTCAGTCTCTGCTTGATTTATTCCCTTGTTGCTTATAAATAGTTGCGCTTAGGTGTGCAATGTCATCAACACTAGACAGTGGAAACTTAGAAAATTATCTATTAGTCTATTGTATTGTCGAATGTAATTTCCAACAGTAAAAGCAAATTACTTGCCTTCATTTACAAGATAAATGAATATTAATTGCAAGTTAATTAAATTATGAATAAGGAAACAGGCACTATGAACCACTGTAAATTTAAAGAATTTCAATACATTCATTTTTACATTCGACACTTGATTATCATTGAAATAATCCTATCCAACGAACCTATCGGTGAAGATATCTGTCGAACGTGCTTATGTGTATAATTATGTTATTTAAATACCTAGTTTTATACAGGGTGTGATGTCTGTATAGAAAACGTGATCCTTCAAGCCGAGTTCCGAGTCGAGTCTTGTGTGGAGAGTGGGCGGGGCCTCTTCCTGGTGATGATGCTGCTCTTTGGTTTCCTTTGGCAAACGAAGAGACACTTCTATTCCTTGGAGAGAGACGACACTTCAAACTAGGGGGAGGTTCTCCACAGTCGATCAGAAACTGCTGATGATTGATATCGCTCTGTTAGGCCGCTAGCGAGACTGTCAGCCAAGTCTTCACAGTCTACGATATATGGAGATCTGTATGATGACACCGAACTGTAATCAACGCTGGCACACAACAAAACTGTTCAGCTACTTGTGAAATATCAATTGTTATTCCAAGTTATGAAACCTTTCTTCAACACTGCAACATTGTATCAGGAAAATGCTGAGGGGGTCTTCAACAGTACCAAACTGGATATTCACCAACAGGATGTAATATATATATATTGCGAATTCCTGCACGTTTTGTATGTGACAGATAAGGAGTACTACTAAATATTGTTTCAATATGGGATGGTTTAAACACTCTGATTATAATGCTTCACTGTTATGTGTTTTCTGTTTTTCACAAACAAGGACGGTCTGGCTATGACTACCAGTTTAAGAACTGTACACACGGTTAAGCCACCTATATGAATCGTTGGATTGTCCAATTAACCAGGTCGCTCACATTATTATATTTGATATTTGGGTTTAAGTAACGAAACCCAAACTGTAGTTCCTTCTTTATTATAAAAGGGTTGTATCTGTAATTCTTGAGTGTAGATCGACCGTAAGTTCCACTGTATATGAGTGAATGAGAAAGGGACCTAAGAAGTGGTGTATTATAAACGTTAGGTCACGTCCACGACATACTGTAAATTGCTGTGAGGACTACTGAGTGAGGGCCTCGCCAGCGGGCTTTTACAGATATGCTGACGATGGGCTTCACCCTTGGGAGAGACTTGCCTCTTTACTTGTACAACTCATGTCTTACTCATAGTCAGTGGAAAGCATAGGTGAATCTGAAGTAATATCAGATGTATTGACCCATTTATATAATATGTTCTGTTGATGAGACAGGGGCCCATTACATGTCTTTTGTTTTCTTTAAATCTTTATATTTTTTCTAAGACATCATCCTCATTATCATTTGTTGGTGCATAAACCTGTATTATTACTAAGTCCATGGGTTTAGTATAAAACTTAATCTGACACAGCCCAGTATTACTTTATACTATATCTCAACTTCTGGTTTATAAGAATACCAACACCTCTCTCATACTTTTCACCACCTGAATATATGAATTTAAAATCTTCACTGCTAAAGTTATTTGAGCCTGTCCATCTTACTTCACTTAATCTCAGAATGTCCCACTGCAGTCTTTTCATTTCACTGCAAATAAATGTATACTTACTTGCGTCATATAATGTCCTCAGCTTCCAAGATCCATTCTTGATTTTGTGCTTGTTCATTTTTAATCTTTCCGTCGTGTTTAATGTCCGTTTTATTTCTTGGACGGTACTTGCTAGCTCACGGGGGCAAACTGCCCGCAAGGACGGTAGGCAATGAAGCTGGACCTGTTGGTGACGATGATCCAATAGGAACGCCCGAAAATCGTTTATAGTGTTTGTCCATGGTTGTTTAAGGGCAAGAGATGAAGTTAATGAAAATGGATGCCCAAACCTTTTATCATCAGAAGGTTAATTAAAAAGAGTAAAAAGTGTTGGGAATGAACTATGGGGTGTAGAGGTGTGGAATTTATGTGTTTATCGACGATCCATTTTCAACCTCCTCATCTGAGGTTGCAAAATGGAACTTCTTACCCATTTAATTTTAACATAAGAACATATAAAATAATATACAATAGTCCAATATGGTGAGCTTTGTGTGCCTGGCACTTCATTTGATTGTCTTTACTTCTATCTTTAGCATCCAACAGGTAGGATTGCAATAAGTGCTACACTCTAACATTATACTATCATGACTGTTTACCAATTATACCATTCCAAATGGTTCCTGTCAACTCTGTCATGCTCTTCTCTTCCTGCTAATCTTCCATGGTCACTGTGGGTGCCTATAGAGGTGGTAGCAGGGGCGGGTGTGAAGTACACTGGCGCAGTATTGGAGTATGAACCTTATGATGAATGGGGAGAGGAAGGCGGGCTTGGCATCGTCAGAGAAAATTCAAGAGTTCTTGCAGAGTATGTGAACCTGGCTAAAACTCAGGTAAGGTTTACCCGGGGTCCATGGAGGACCAAGGATTGAGGCACCTTCTTTGGTGATTTGTGGTTGTTAGCTTTCTAAGTAATGGAGTTTCTTGGGAATTATGGATTTGGGAAAACAAACTATAAGTTTCTTGGGTTCTTAGGACATTTATGATAGCTTAAGTTGAGGTTCCTACGGATGGCATATAATGTAACATAAATAAGTAAGATACACATTTTATGAAGAGTTAGACGGAGAGAAGTAATTGTTCTTAAATGTGTACTATAATTATTTTATTATTTATTAAAATAATCTATATTATTTTAATCACTGTTTCATGTAATTTTCCTAAATACAATGAAAACCTATTTTTTTCCAAATTAAATTAGGATCAAACGTATTTCGTTGCAGTGACGTTTTAAAATAATTTAGCATTTTAAAATGTCTTGACAGATAACCAATATGTAGATTAATGTTCCTGAACTACCTTAAACACAAGTCAAAGAGCCGAAAATTGAACGAAATATTTTTTTTTTACCTTATATTTGTTATTGAGGAACAAATATTGTTGTATTATAGTATGACGCAGCCGACTGTGATGGATAAACTTTCTTTGTATCTTTCCGTTTCAGAATATAATTAAAGCAGCTGTAGTGACTGAGCTTCAATATCATACAGTGTTTTTGTATCAAACATGAATTCCTTAATAATCTTCTTCCATTATTGTTCACCATATTCCTTGCTACGAGCTCAAAATCCGCTCTGTATCCTCAAAATATTTATTCTCCCACTCTCAAAATCCTCCTTCCTTTACCCTCACAATCTCTCCCCATCAACCTTCATAACCTTTCCTCTACCCTCACAATCTTTCTTCAACCACTCTCACAATCCTTCTCCCACTCTCACATTCTACCCTCACTCACTTTGGTTCCTTACTGGGGAGCGCAGAGGCTTTAATACAATCACATGTAATTATATCAACACCTCCACCTGTATCATATTTTTTATTGTGTACAAGATAATCTGATCTCAGCTTGACCATTTATTTAGGGTGCTGACATATTTGTGGCTCCTGAGTATGGTGTAACGAGCATCAAGCTACATCAGGTCAAGGGGGATGATCTGTTCTCTTTGATGCACTATGTTCCTGACCCAGGATTCCTTTTTGCTCCCTGTATCTTGGAAGTTGACTCCTCCAATATTGAGGTAACAGATAACGAAACCGATTCTGGTTACAATTAAGCTATAAACACATAAATGTCCACCATTTGTCAAAGGTATTTGCCACAGCTAAGACATACCCAATACTTGTAGTGTGTAATATACAATAGAGCACATACAAGCCCACTATATGTCAACAATGTATAACAGAGCCCATTCTTGCCCAATACTTTCCAACAGTGTAATAGAGAGTTTACACATATCAAGTATTTACCAATAGTGTGCAATAGAGAGCCTGTACCTGCTCACTAATTGCTAACAGTTTGTAACAGAAAAATTATATGCTCAATATTTGCCAACAGTAATGACAAAATTACCTTTAGATGGCATAGACTAGCTTTTTATTTTTTATACGTACACTTTTTGTTTGTTAAATAATCCCACCTGCGAGTCACCTATCAACTAGATGTGGGTTGTCAGGTAATCCCACTTGTTAATCACCTATAACTCACTGTGGTTTCTCAGGAAATCCCACCTGGTAACACCTTAATGTAACTTTGTGGTAGAGACTTATAAGAGTATAATCTTCACCACTTTCATACTTCTAAGTAGAGTGAAGGCTTGTCGCTAGATTTTGGCTTCACTCCTATTCTTTTGATTATGTATATTACTCCCTGTTCGTTCTTAGGAGTATCTAGTAATTTTTGTTTCTGATTACTTAATGTTCATACAAACACTATTTTGTTCTCGTATTTTATTACCAAAATATATGCACACTGTCTGTATTTTGACAGAGGCTATTGAATGCGTAGGTTAAGCCATTTCTAGTTTGTGTATGACTCGGTCATGTAGTTCATAGTTTATGACACCAGCATTACTATGCATTTACAGTAAGACTCAATATTGTAGTTCCTTGTTGCATGTTAAGGTGCTACTATCACTATACTGTATATATATTACTAGATTAAACAGCTTAAGTATGATTTACGGATCTAAGTTAGACACCGCCATTACTGTGTTTGTGATTAATTTTATTGCTTTTTGTACATTTTTATTTATGTTTAGTTTAACAGACCACCAATAATAATTATACCTGAATTTTTAAAGTTATTTCTAAGTTCACCGCTGCCATACCTCAACATTTCTCTTAAAATCTCAACTTACATTTATCACATCATACATGCAAACATAGAAACCATGTCGTCTTTGTTTATATTTGGGAAGTGAATATTGCAAATAGGTAATATATTACGTATACATACAAAGCTTCTCTGTATGTTGTGATTGGTAGACAGCTAAAACCCCATATTCTGATTGACAGGCGATTAGGACATTGAGCTGTGCGGCCCTGGAGAACCAGATCTATGTAATAGTAGACATGGGGGAGGCGAGTCCATGTAACATTGACACAGCTTCCAAGAACCCTTTCGGGAATGCGATTGACAACTCCTATGACTGTCCCGAGAGTGGCTACATCTTCTACAACACACAAGTGGTCTTTAACAGAAACGGCACCGTGATCGCCAGGTTATTCTGTATGCATGTCTATATTTACAAGAGAGGCATTAAGTGTCTAAAGGTCTATCTTAATTCAGGCAAAACCGAATGTTTAAATGTTTAAAGTGATGGAAACGACTGATAATTCAATGTAGATCATGATAAGTGTGATGAAATGTAAAAAAAAAAAATGAGAACTTAAAAGAGAGTATTTCCAAGTTACACTGTCTAGATGAGCACCATACACTGTTCAGCCCAGAACAAGTGTGTTATAAATTAAGATTATAGTCAAAACCTCGCTCACCCTCACATCACAGAGTAAGGACCGGTTTCACCCTCACATCACAGAGAAAGGACCTCCTTCACCCTCATCTCACAGAGTAAGGACCTCCTTCACCCTCACATCACAGAGTAAGGACCTCCTTCACCTCACATCAGAAAGGACCTCCTTCACCCCACATCACAAGTAGGACCTCCTTCACCCTCACATCACAGAGTAAGGACCTCCTTCACCCTCACATCACAGAGTAGAGGACCTCCTTCACCCTCATCTCCAGAGTAAGGACCTCCTTCACCCTCATCACAGAGTAAGGACCTCCTTCACCTCCACATCACAGAGTAAGGACCTCCTTCACCCTCACATCACAAGTAAGGACCTCCTTCACCTCACATCACAGAGTAAGGACCTCCTTCACTGCCCACATCACAGATAAGGACCTCCTTCACCCGCACATCACAGAATAAGGACCTCCTTCACCCGCACATCACAAGTAAGGACCTCCTTCACCCTCACATCACACAGTAAGGACCTCCTTCACCCTCCACATCACAGAGTAAGGACCTCCTTCACCCGCACATCACAGAATAAGGACCTCCTTCACCCCATCACAGAGTAGGACCTCCTTCACCCTCATCGCACAGTAAGACCTCCTTCACCCTCACATTACAGAATAAGGACCTCCTTCACCCGCACATCACAAAGTAGGACCTCCTTCACCCTCATCGCACAGTAGGACCTCCTTCACCCTCCATCGCACAGTAAGGACCTCCTTCACCCGCACATCACAGAATAGGACCTCCTTCACCGCACATCACAGAGTAAGGACCTCCTTCACCCTCACATCGCACAGTAAGGACCTCCTTCACCTCACATCACAGAATAAGGACCTCCTTCACCCGCACATCACAGGTAAGGACCTCTTCCCTCATCACAGTAAGGACCTCCTTCACCCTCACATCACAGAATAAGGACCTCCTTCACCCGCACATCACAGAAAGGACCTCCTTCACCCTCATCCTACAGTGGGACCTCCTTCACCCTCACATCACAGAGTAAGGACCTCCTTCACCCGCACATCACAGAATAGGACCTCCTTCACCCGCACATCAGGAGTAAGGCCTCCTTCACCCTCACATCACACAGTAAGGACCTCCTTCACCCTCACATCACAGAATAAGGACCTCCTTCCCCTCCATCACAAAGGAGACCTCCTTCACCCGCACATCACAGAGTAAGGACCTCCTTCACCCGCACATCACAGAATAAGGACCTCCTTCACCCGCACATCACAGAGTAAGGACCTCCTTCACCCTCACATCACAGAGTAAGGACCTCCTTCACCCTCACATCACACAGTAGGACCTCCTTCACCCCTCACATCCAGAATAAGGACCTCCTTCACCCGCACATCACAGAGTAAGGACCTCCTTCACCCTCACATCACACAGTAAGGACCTCCTTCACCCTCACATCACAGAATAAGGACCTCCTTCACCCGCACATCACAGAGTAAGGACCTCCTTCGCCCTCATAACAAATTGTAAGAACCTTCCTTCACCCTCATAGTACATTGTAAGAACCTCATTCACCCTCCCCAACACATTGTAAGAACCTCATTCACCCTCATAGTACATTGTAAAAATATCATTCACCCTCATAGTACATTGTAAGAACCTCATTCACCCGCCTCACATTTGAAGAACCTCATTCACCCTCACAACACATACAAGGAATCTCCTTCACCCTTATAACAAAACTAAGGAGCTCCTCCACCTTCACAGCACACAGTGAGAACCCTTCCTTGCCACAGGTACCACAAGAAGAACCTTTTTTTGGAGCCAGAGTTCATGCCGGGGACAGAACCTGACGAGCAGGCTGTATTTACTACTGACTTCGGTGTCACCTTTACACTGCAGGTGAGCTGGACTTATGTAATCTTCAGTAATTAATAAAACTAAAATATTTTCTCATGTAATGGAAGAAATTTTCTGTGAACTGTACATAACTATGTTATTTCTGACAAGTTACAAAGTTGTCAGTACGTGAGTTAGCCAATTAGATTATGTTAGATTAGGTTTCCTGGGGAAACCGATGACTGAAATATCTAAGCGTAAGACAAGGTACTATATAGATAATGGAGAAATTAGCAATGTAATAATAACTCAGTGTTCCCTCACATATTTCAGCTCTGTGCGAAAATAAGTAAAACTATTTTTTACCTTTAAGTGTATAAACTTCACCCCCTTCCGCATGAAATGCAATGTTAAATAAAAAAATAATAATTTTAAGGTAGAAAACATTGAAATCAAGTATGAAACAACCTTAGCTATACTATATCATGCACTGCATACTACAGCTTCAAAATTTCTTAGATATCGTAGGCAAGCCCCAGGAGTGTATAATTCACATGATAATGAGGCTAGGACAACGAGAAGACAAACATGAATCCGTGTACACTGATGTTGTAGATTATTAAGGAGAGGGTTCTGGTTATTAATTAGCCTATGGCAAAGGATTGTAAGTGACATATATAATGGTGAAGAGCATTAAGACTTGAGGGTTGTTAGGCCATTAAGTGAAGTGTACAAGCAAGTGTCAAGTGAGGTGAAGTCAGGAAATCAGGGCAAGATATCAAGAGTGTGGAGCTGTTTTTGTATGACGGCTGGTGGTGTTTTATTTTTTTTTATTTATTTTTGGCAGGGAATAGCCCACCCGGGCACAGGTCATCGACCCACAACTGGGCCTAGGGGGAGAAAAAATAGATAAAAATAAATTAAAATGAAAAGAACAAGATTATAATTATTAATCTACTGTACACCACGAAGATGCCAGTGGTGGTGATAAAAGTTTCCTAATTCTCCCGTTATGGGAGAAAACTATTGTGTGAGCCTCTGGGGACTGTGGGCTGATCTTCTGCCTCCAGGTTTTGCTTCATCAGCTTTTAATGTATGAGGAGTGGATAAAACACTCGCCTCCTGTTCCATGGGTCGGTGGGTCGATCCCCGGGCACTTTCAGTTCACCCACCTTTAAATGGGTGCCTAAGTTTACAACGTGGGGTAATTAATGAGGTAAATCGTAATACCGGCTAAGCAGACTCTTTGTGTACCGAAGGCTGAACCCACACTGTTGCTAAAGGACAGCCATTCCTTATGGGACCCACTTTCATTTAATGAATGATTTATTTTTATGACCTTCCTTTGTTGTCCCCTGCTTTTTTATTAAACTTGTTTTCATTTGTAATCAGGTTACCTCACAACTAAAATAATATATTTCCTCAGGTATGTTTCGATATCGCCTTCCTACACCCAGGGGTGACAAACATTGAGACCCATGGCATCAAGGATGTGGTTATGAGCACATCTTGGGTCGATATTCTTCCTTTCATCATTGGTTAGTATTACATACACATGCATACCCATATATATATGGATTCTATATGCAAAGATCACCTCCTTTATTCATTGTATTTATTATGTGACTCCCTGCCCTCTCACATCTTCCACTTTAACTGTATACACATTTTACAACTCAGTATAGATCAATATGGCACCAGTACACACGCATATTCCGGCTAGGACAAATAAACGTGGGTATACTAGTAAATTCAACCCTTAAATTTAGCTAGTATGACACATACTGTACATATACACTTTTTAGTTTGCACTTGCAAGCTTTTTCCTTCAATGATGCAGGGTGGACGACAAGTGTCAATCTTCCTAGTCTTTGAAGTCAGCAATTACTGTAGTGTGTTACCTCACCCCATGATAGGATCCAACAAATGCTCCCGATAGTGTATTCATTCAGAATACATTGGGCTCTCTGCCCACTCACTGTGAGTCAAGGGTTAAGGCAGCCCGCCCACGCTCTGGTCCCAGACAGTTTTTTTTAACCAAGTTCCAAGTACAGCGGTATTGTAAGTTTATCAGAAACTGTATTGTACACAGGAAAATTAATGTGAACAGTAATTTATATTGATTTAAAGTAATAACATATTGAAAATTAATTCGTAATTGGTTAAATTTCCTTTGTTTAAGGAATCGTTTATTACTTAAGGACTACAAAATTATGCCTGAAGTAGATTAGATAAAATTTTGCTCGATTATGATTAGGATTGGTTAAGGAAGGTTAGGTTTTGTATGAAACAATTAATGTAGAATTTTCTATGATCTGCATGTTCGTTTATGGCGTCTCAGAAGTTTCCAATACAGTTAAATACACAGAAGTCATCGCCAATCGTAAATTATTCCAATTTAGTATATATATATATATATATATATATATATATATATATATATATATATATATATATATATATATATATATAACAACATCCATCATCACTACATATAACATCATCCATCATCACTACATATAACACCATCCATCATCACTACATATAGCACCAAACTAAATATAACAACACCCATCAACACTACATATAACACCATCCATCATCACTACAGATCGGTAAAGTATTTTCCGAGATTCTCGTGCAAAAACACAAACAAACAAACGGGCGGCTCATTCGCTAGGCCACATAAGGACGCCACCCTCTGGGAGGCTCCACATTGTCTCACTGTTCAGTCCCCAAAACTTCTTCTTCCATCAATAGTTCATTAACGGTGTATGTAAGTTCCACCATGTATTTCACTACAACGGTACAGCAAAGTATATTTTTTTAGCATTAAACTGTTATTATTTCATTGTCTAATCATCACTACATATAACACCACCCATCATCACTACATATAACATCATCCATCATCACTACATATAATACCATCCATCATCACTACGAGAGGTGACAATATATTAGACCTAGTATTAACAAATAAAGAAAATATTATCAGAGATATCACAGTAGGGCAAGAACTAGGTAACAGTGATCACAGAGAAATCAGGTTCACCTTAAATTGGGAAACGAAAAACAATGACAATATGGTCAGAGTCCCAAACTTTCGGTTGGCGGATTATCAGGGTTAAGAAGGTACCTAGGTGAGTCACCTGAGGAACAGTCCGTCAGTTCCCAGTAGGAAGGGGTGAGTCATGGATGACACAACAATTGATCATAACTATAATATATTCACTAGTATACTACATAAAGCACAAGAACAAAATATACCATACAGAAAATTAGGTCAAATAAGAATGAGACAAGGTGGATGACCAGAAAACTTAAACATGACATAGGAATAAGAAAGGAATATATAAGAAATTAAGGGAGGGAGGAGCAGCTCAGAAACAGGTATAATGAACTATCTAGGAATGTTGAAAAATGTAAGGAAAGCAAAGAGAGACTAAAATCAAAATAGCAAGAGATCCAAGGCGAATCCCAAGGGATTTTTCCAGGTATAGGACAAAGGTCAAGGACAAAGTTGGGCCTTTAAAGAGTCAGGAGAATTGATAAATGGCAGTGAAGAAATAAGCAAAGCATTGAACAGCTACTTCTTATCAGTTTTCACAGAAGAAATTTGCAATGAATTCCGGAGGTGGAACTTATATTTAAGGAAAGAAGAAAGAAATTAAGAATATCACTATCAGAAAAAGGATGTTCTTAAGAAGATAAATAAACTAAAAATACAAAACCCAGGGCCGATGAAATTTTTCCTCGAGTCTTAAAAAGAGTGTAGGAACAGATTAGCGGACCCTCGTAAACTTATTTACAAAACATTAGACACTGGTCGTTGTGGACAGGAAAATTCATATTCAAAAAGGGAGACAGAGCATCAGCGTCAAATTACCGGCCGATCAGTTTGACGCTCAGTGGGGGAAATTTTTGAATCAATTATAGCAGATAGCATCCGATCGCATCTAGAGAAAGCAAATTAATCTACGACTCTCAACATGGGTTACAAAGGAAAATCTTGTCTAACAAATCTGTTAACGTTTTTTAGGAAAGCTTCAGGTAGTAGATAATGACGAAAATTACGATGTTATTTACTTAGACTTTAGCAAAGCATTTGACAGAGTACCGCATCAGAGGCTTGAGAAAAATTAGCTCATATCGAGGGAAAGTTTTAAATTGATAAAATCATGGCTCACCGATAGAACGAGGTGAGCGAGATGGTGTTAAATCTGGAGGGCCTGAACCAGTGGGTTCTAGGGTCAGTACTAGGCCCACTTGTTCATAATCTACATAAACGATTTAGATATGGGATCAGCAGTGACATAAGCAAGTTTGCGGATGACACCAAAATAGGCGGCAAATTAATTCAGGGCAGGATACAAATGCATTACAGGAGGATCTAAATAAACTGCAGGGAGTGGTCTGAAATGGCAAATGAAATTCAACACCAGCAAGTGCAGCGCACTTAATATTGGAAGAACAAATACTTATAATGTATACAGTCTTAACAACATCAACCTAGAGAAGTCGACTTGAGAAAGAGACCTAGGGGTACTTGTAAGGCTGACCTACGGCCCAGGAAAACAGTGCGTTAATGTTCGAAATAAGGCAAACAGAGTATTGGGTTTTATATCTAGAAGTGTAAGTAACAAGAGTGCAGAGGTCTTATTGCAACTATATCTTGCGCTAGTCAGGCCGCACCTCGATTATGCAGGCATTCCATAAGAAATACAAGAACATAAGAATGAGGAAAACTGCAGTGGGCCTATTGGGCCCATACTGGGCAGTCCTGGCTACATAATTTCAACCCTTATTGCTCATATAAGCATCCAACATATGTTTGAAGCTATTCAGCGATTCGGAAGTTAATGATGATATTTTGGTAACTTGTTCCATTCATCCACTACTCTGTTTCCAAACCAGTGTTTACCGATTTCACGCTCAAATTGGGGCTATCTAATTTAAACCATTGTTACGAGTTCGCCTCCTGGTTGGATAGTTTGAGTACCTTTGTAATGTCCCTTTGTTTAGCCCTGCCTTCCCACTTATACACTTATTTCTTCAGGTCGCCCTCGCTCTACGTCTCTTCGAGGGAGTGCAAATTAAGATGCTTATTTCGTCTCTATTTTCAAGGTTCCTAATGCCCGGGATTAGTCTTGTGTCATTCTCCTCTGAATTCTTTCCCCAAGGATTCTATATCCATTCTGTAATGTGGTGACCAGAACTGAACTGGCGAGTCCAGGTGTGGTTCTACAAGAGCAAGATACAGTTTTACGGCGACCTCGCTAGTCTTGTAACTAACACTCCTTTGTATGAACCTGGCATTTATTAGCTCACCATGAGCAAAACACATTGTTTACTTGGTCGTTTATGTCTTGATCATTACTCCTAAATCTCTCTCGCAGTCGGATTTCTATGGCATCGTTGTTCATCTGGTATCTGGTTTCTGTTTACATCTCCTATACTGAGTACAGTACATTTGTCGACGTTGAATTTCATCTGCCATTTTTCAGACCATTCAAAAATTTCCAGAGTCGATCTTCTCCTGTAGTTTTGCCAGTCCTCGCCAGATTTAATAAATATCGTCTTATTTTAGTGTTTATCAGGCAAATTTATTTATGTTGCCAGTCTATGCCGATATTCATGTCGTTTGCGTATATAATAAATAATAATGGTCCAAGTTAACACTGAGCCTTGGGGGGAACACCATTTACGTGTTGCTCCAATGGGACTTAGTGCCGCTAATGCTCACTGTTTCCTGTCCTGTAACCACGCCTCTAATCCATTTTAGGATGTCACCTTGATGCCATTTTCTTCACCTTTCTAATTAGTCTTCTTTCGGGGACCTCTGTCGAAGGTCATAAAGTCGAGATATACTACATCATATTCAGTACCTCGTCCACCGATTCGAAAACTGATGAAAGAATGCTATAGACGATAGCAAGAGCGTCCGCTTGTGAAGCTGTTGGGGAATCATTGATCAATCTGTGCTTCAGTGATTTGAATAGAGTTTGAGATGATTGTTTCGTACCTGTCACTATTGATGTTAAATTGATTGGGCGGTAGTTAGAGGATAGTGATTCATCCCTTCTTGAAAACCTGGTATTACATCTTGCCATCCTCCAGGATTCTATGGTACTACACCTGTTTTTAATGACATGTTAAAACAACTTGCTAAGGGCATACTAAGCTCTTCTCACATTCCTTTAATACTCTGGCAAATATCTCATCGACCAGGTGACTTATTAGGCTTTAGTTTTTCTATTTGCTTACTAACATCGTTACTAGTCACTACTATCTCACTTAATTTGTTTTCTTCACTATCTCTGAACAGAGTCGGCGCCTTCGCATCATGTTGTTTAATTTTTTCGGTGGTGAAAAACTGTTGAAAAATATTTATTCAAATTATTGCTCATTCTCTGTCGCTATCAGTGAGCTCGCCGGTGTCTGACCAGATTGGTCCAATCGTTTCTCGTGGTTTTAGTTTGGATACATTTGTAGAACTTTTGGGGTTTGTCTTCATTTCCCTTGCTATCCTTACCTCTATTATTCCTCTTTTGCTTCTTATCTCGGTTTTAAACCTTACCCGCCAATACTCCTGTATGAGTCCCGGAGGTGAATTTCGCTAATGCATTTATCCTTTCCACCTATAGGCCTTCCCTTGGCCAATGATGTTCTTAAATAATTATTATTAATCCTTTTTAGGGTCATTGTTGTCTGATTCGAGTTTTTGTATGGTATGTTCTGCCTTGTGCATTGCTAACTCACTATTTAAATTCACGGGAACTTCCGGCACCTCAGATCTCGAGCCAGGTCGCGGTGCGTCAGCTGACAGGTTCACGCTGCCGCCGACACCCCTTTCTCAGCTGCCTCTTTAAACTGTCAAAGTTCGCCCTTCTGAAATCTGGGTACCTTAGTGAATTTTCCTTACGCCTGCCCTGAAAGTCTAACTGAATTCAATTTCTTTGTGATCACTGGTTTGCACCCGTTCCCTACCTCGACCCCTGCTCAAGGCGAGGCTTTCCGCTTGACAGAAACTAAATCAATATAATTATTACTCTCGTGTGGGTTCAGTTATATGTTGACTTAGGAAAACCTGATATAGTCTCGAGAAAATCTTCCTATTCTGAGTTACCTGTAAGGTCAGTCCAATCTATTTGGCCAAGGTTAAAGTCGCTCTACTATACAGACTTTGTTGTGTATGGAAGCCTTGGCGATTTAGTCCCAGATAGTCGCTTCTTTTGACTCTATCAAGATTGGGAAGTCTAGAGCTACTCCTGTGATTAATTTTTCTTACCCATTTATTTAATTTGTATCCAAATTGTTTCTGTATTCCGCCTTTTTTTTTTCTTATTTATTTCACACTTCAAATTATCCCTAACATAAATTGCTACTCCGCCTCCTTTTCCTGGTCTGCCTATCGGGTATGAAACAGCTTGTAACCCGTAATCTTGGTATTCGACTGGTAACTCACGTGTGTCTAGGTTGATCCATGTTTCAGTGAATGCAATTACATCGATTTTTCGGTACATGCCTGCTGGCCCCATGACATCCATTTGTTTCTCATACTTCTACTGCTTCATGTGAGTATAAGCATTTGCTATTTGTTCTGAGTCCTCCCCACTGCTTAGTTTTAAAAACTCCTGTCTAATCTGAAGGCTCTTTTGTCATCATTCCTAACATCATTTCCTGTGATCTTCACTTTGTTTACCCGCCTCCCACTGCAGTCTCCTCCACCCCTGTGTGCTCATATGTTCTCCCTAGCAGTTTAAAGACTTCTGATATCTTTTGAACTGCCCCCCTCTAGAGCCTTAGCCAGGGTTGCTACTCCAAACCCAGACAGGTGCACCCCATCCCTAGCATAAAGGTCCCTTCACATAAGTTGTCCCAGTTGTCAATGAATGGGACTGATGGCTGACTTGCAATATCTGTCAAGACGGTCGCTGACACCAACCGCCCTTGACAACCATTCACTGCCAACTCCTCCTTCTAGGCAGGACACCGCATATGATAGGGATCCCTCCCTAGTCCTAATACGATCTATAGCTGCCTTGAACTTATCAAGAAGCCCTACCCTATTAATTCCACTGAATACTATTGCCTCTGCACTGAGGTGTATACTGGGTTTGTTCCCATTACCAGACAAGATATTGTCCATCCTGTCAATTATATCCCCCACCCCAGCTCCTGCAAACACACCTCATCCTATTTTTGTTCTTACCACAAAAGGCCCTGTCCATGTGCTCTTACCTGTGAGTCACCAACAATTAAAGTTTTTATACCTTTCTTACCTCCCTGTCCCTGACTGTACTAACGTCCAATTCGTCTATCAAGGGACTGAACGAGTTGGTGTACACTTATTGTTGTTGTTGCCAAGGATTTATCCTGATGTACTTTCAAAAACCAGCTTGTCCTCCTACTACAACTTTCCACTGCTTGAGTTTTGCCAGACACTGGCTTTACTCTGGCCCAGCCTCCTTTTAACTCTACCAGCTCTTCTTTTAATTTCAGTGTTCTCCAACGTGGCCCTCTCAATTTCTTCATTGGCCCCGGCCAATTTTTTCCATGTGGGACCACCTGTTTGGTCAACAACCTCATACCCAAGACCGTACATAGCATCAAATATATTCGATAATTATCCCTCCGAGCTAACTGCCGTGACCTTTTCCCCAGTGGGAGGTCAGAACACAACTGAGTGAGGCTTTGAACACAACTGAATGGATATAAAATTCACTAGAGTCGGTGCAGTGAAGAATAATAAAAAATGATTCCGGGACTTGAAACCTTCCATATCAGGATAGGTTAAAGAAACTAAACTTGCATTCCTAGAAGACGAAGAAGTGCGGGGAGATATGATAGAAGTATTTAAGTGGGTGAAAGGAATCAATAAAGGGATATAGATAAAGTTCTTATAATATCCGAGCAGGATAGGACTAGAACAACGGATTCAAGTTGGATAAATTTAGGTTTAGGAGAGATAGGAAGAAACTGGTTCACAAATAGGGTGGTGGACAGGTGGAACAAGCTTAGCAACTGTGTAGTAAGTGCGGGAACTCTGGAAAGTTTCAAAAGGAGGCTAGATAGATACATGGATGATAGAGAGTGGTAGTAACTCTCGACAGGAGCTGCCATGCACAGGCCAACCAGCCTATTGCAGACTCCTTATTTTCTTATGTTTTGTTCTTATGTTTCTTATATAACACCATCCATCATCATCTACATATAACACCACCCATCATCACTACATATAACAACATCCATCATCACTACATATAATAACATCCATCATCACTACATATAACATCATCATCCATCATCACTACATATAACACCATCCATCATCACTACATATAACACCATTCATCATCACTACACATCGGTTAAGACGTTTCCGATATTCTCGGGCGAACACACACAAACACACAAATATACACACTTCTTTACCTTTTTTTATATATATATATATATATATATATATATATATATAATATATATATATATATATATATATATATATATATATATATATATATATATATATATATATATAACTATGTTTATTCACTTGAGGATAACAAGCATTGCATTGACTGGATAATGCCTCCTCAATATTACCATGTAATTTTGATAGTAGGAAAATCATAGAATCTAGTCTTATTAAACATACCGAAGCATTCAACATGAATTTGAGTAGCAATGTAAAAGCTGGACAATTTTGTAATTAAGAAGATTTGTGACCAGGTAGAAAGGCCGGGTCACTGACCATCTGAGCTGACCACCAACCGTTGTGTGCTATTTAAAGATTAGTAGGTCATTACTCAAATACCTGACCATTGTGGACCTGATCTCACCCCTTCTGTATATATACACCTTGATTTGTATTTCTCTCTCTAGTCTGTACTCACCCCTGAAGATGTGAATTACACGAAAGCGCTTGGGAACTTCGCTTTTCTTTCCTTGTTATCAGCATATATATATATATATATATATATATATATATATATATATATATATATATATATATATATATATATATATATATATATATATATATATATATATATATATATTTCATATAGTCCATATAGCGTTCCCTGGTCACACGCATAAGGTCGAGGGATCGAGTCCTGGCTGGTGAGGTCGTTGATTATGTATATATATATATATATATATATATATATATATATATATATATATATATATATATATATATGTATATATATATATATATATTCTTATGCATGGGTTGAGCCATTGGCAGCGGAAAAACAAAACGGTCCAATTACTCCAGCCTATGTCACGCCACAATGACATATTCATTTTGTAAGGGTCGTTGTTGGAACTACTGAGGATTTTCTTCTGCCCTAAATCGGTGTTCTGTATTTTTATATAACCTTTAAGCTCGAAATGGGGATCGTCTGACATGATTAGTCATTTTATGAAACCTGTCATCTTCCTCGAACATCCGAAAAAATATGCTACAAAAATTCCACCCTTTTTCATTTGTTATCATCACTAAGTTCTTGAATCATTTGGATTGTGTAGGGAAATATGTTTCCAATTAGGCCAATCAATATGGTCCAAAGGTATATTCGCTTTATGTGTTTGTCGAAGTTTATCGGTTTATGAAAATATTGCGTACCTGGAAGGATATCTATTATAATTTAAAGTCGTTTCTCTTTCGTGGCAAATCTTATAAGCTCTCTTTATATTCTGAAATCAAAAGAATAATAAAGCTACTTTTTCCCGAATATTTCATAAGTTTAAAATGTGTCAAATATTTCTTGCCTATCCTGCCAGTAACACTGATAAATAAATTTTTAATATCAGCACTGACGTGACACCCGAGTCATTAATGAATGTCTTCTTGCAGCTTTTACATATTACAGGATTTCGGAGTGTGTAGTTATCAATAAGGTTAAATTTAAATTCGTTACCCTAAATTATGACCCTAACTGGAACGGTAATGACATACTCATTGTTTGTATATCGTAAAGTACCTTATTTTGACGTATTACTCGGGTTCTTTTACAACCATTCAACTCTGTGCAAAATTAAACTGACCTTTTATGTAATCAATAAAATGTACTAAGAAGTGTTTTTCACAAACAAGTTGATTAGTTCAGTGTGTAGGACAAATATTTGATCATGTTGCTAAAGGTAAACGTCCAGATGTAACTTGTGTTTATAGTAACTGAGAATTTTCTGCCTAAATCTTCCTGTATTCTATAAATAAGCCATATGACGAGAAAAAATTCTTCTAATTAAAATTTTTATTGTTGTTCTTTTCTCGGGTATCCATTTATTAACCTGAGATTCTTCCTCTTAGCTCCATCAGTACAGAATGGATGGTCTAGAGGACTGGGGGTAAACCTGCTGGTGTCCGGCTACCACTTGCCTGAACTATCTAAACTTGGCTCTGGCATTTACCGCGGCTTCTCTAACATGGCTCATGATTACGTATATGATCCTGAGTCTGGTAACAAGCTAATCGTGTCTGAGGTGGAATCGGTGGCATCTGTTAGTGGGAAATCACCATCAACTCCAAGAAAGTCTGGTAAAACTTCCTTGTCACCAAAAGGGAACAACAGCATTAGGGTTCGTGGCTCTGCTGAAGGCTCAATCAAACTTGGCAGAGATCATTTGTTTCTTTACGATGATTTAAGCGAATTCTCAAGGGAAATTTTGGTTCATGGTGAATCTAGTGAACCTCATCAAGCTGAAGTGTGTCATCAGGATGGCCTCTGCTGCAGCCTTTCTTACACATCTACATCTTCTCTCAACTACACCTTCATGGCCTACAGTGGGATTCTAGTTGAAGGCTTTGGTGTATACAAGGTTTATGCTCAAATATGTTCTGTGGTGTGGTGTCAGACCGAGGACATAAGCACTTGTGCTCGTGTAGATGACCAACTCCCAGAAAATGATGAATTTGGACCTTTTACGATCACAGGAAATTTCAGTGTTGGACATGTGTACCCGATGTTCCTTACACGAAACCTCACCCTTGTCCAAAACGACCTATACTCCATCGATGGCAACGGGTACACATTAACTATGTCAACAGAGGTGCCAACACAGAGCCTTATGACCACTGGTTTCTATGCCCGCTGGTATCAGCGTGACCCATGAACTATTCTTAAGCTTCAGAGCATTAGACACACACCTGTGGGCAAGATCTATGACAAACGAGTAATATTGGAAGATTATAATGATCAAAACCACTATTATTTTTCCAGTTGACACAAGCATACCTAACTTAATCTAAACTAATCTAACCCAACCTACGAATCCTAGGGTAGTTTTGGTTATTTATTGTTGGTTCATGTCATGTTTTATAGTTAACCAATAGTTGGTTCATGGTTCAATTCTTAGTAGTTTACCAACATTGTAGTACAATTTGCTAAAAGTGTTTAGGGGGGAAGACAGTAGCACATTATATATAACTTGCTGAGGTATTGTGATGTCCTGACACAGCTGATATATTTTATGATAAAAGTGTCTAACTTCTTACTCCACTATTAATATACCTAAATTTTATGTTTTTACACATGTAAGAAATGTCTTTGTGTCTCAGAGACAAGTTATTCATATAACACAGCGTTTAACAGAATGATCGTCAAAATCATGGAAATTGCCATGGCTAATCTTATGTATATTTTTCAAATCCAATCGATTAGCAACTTGAAAATTCTCGATGGCAGCCATTCTTTTGCTGTCTACCAATTCCATGTATTTTTCTTGTGGTCTCCTTCTATGAACTATTTTATGACCCAAATAAAAATAAATATTTTGACACCCTCCAAACATACTTGACTATCCAAAATGGCCGCCATTTATTAATAAATGATTATAATCTACAATCTGGTGATGGGCTTCTCCTTACCAGAATATAAGGCAGTGGTCCTCAAGCGGAACCAGATTATGGAGCCAGCAAGGGTGTATTAGAAAATCGTAAAATATTTGGGATTTTTTGTCAAAGTAAAATTATTGAAAATATAAAATAATTTGATAGGAATTTATAGTTAGAGAGAAAGGAACTGCGCGTTTGTCCCGAGTGTACAGGATGTGTGTAATTTGCCCAAGACTGGGCCCAGAGAGAGAGAACCAGCCTTCTCACTGAAGGGATATATATGTTAATCACCTACAGTGATTTACTTGCATACACACACACACACACACACACACATATATTTATATATATATATATATATATATATATATATATATATATATATATATATATATATATATATATATATATATATATATATATATATATATATATATTTATATATATATGCTGATAACCACAAGGAAACTAAAAAACACGAATTTCCCAAGCGCTTTCGTGTAATTCACATCTTCAGGGGTGAGTAGAGACTAAGGAGAAATACATAACAAGGCATATATATACAGTAGAGGAGAGTGAGATCAAGTCCCTAGGGGACAGTGAGTGTCCACAATGGTCCGGTCACTAGGCGGTGACCTTACATGAGTGGTCAGTAGACTGGCAAATGAATTTTAATGCTGATAAATGCAAGGTACTACAAATAGGGAAGACGAATACAAACGTTAAGTATAAACTAGGTAACACGGAAATAGAAAACTCAGATTGTGAAAAAGATCTAGGTGTATTTGTTGGCAACGACTTGAAACCTAGAAAACAATGTATTAGCGTTCGCAACAAGGCAAACAGGATTCTTGGGTTCATATCTAGGAGTGTGAGTAACAGAACTGCTGACGTTATCTTGAAACTTTACCTATCATTAGTGAGGCCACACATGGATTATGCGGTTCAATTCTGGTGTCCTTATTATAGAATGGACATAGATTCTTTGGAGAGAGTTCAAAGAAGAATGACAAAAATTATCCATAATATTAGAAACCTTTCATATGAAGAAAGACTGAAAAGCTTAGGCTTGCATTCATTAGAGAGGCGTAGAGTTAGGGGAGATATGATAGAGGTGTTCAAGTGGGTAAGTGGGATTAACAAGGGTAAAATGGAAGATGTTCTGAAGCTCAGTAATAACGAAATAACTAGAACAAATGGCTTTAAATTAGATAAATTCCGATTCAGAAAGGATATAGGCAAGCACTGGTTTGGTAATAGAGTTGTGGATATGTGGAATAGGCTACCGAGTGCTATAGTAGGATCGGGGACGCTAGGGAGCTTCAAAACGAAGTTGGATAGGCACATGGAAGTGCTGGGATGGGTGTGAAAGGGATCTGCCCTGTATGGACCAGTCGGCCTCCTGCAGTATCCCACTTTCTTATGTTCTTATGTTCTTATAAGCACAGCAGCAGTCCGTAGTCAGGTCAGAGGGTAAGATGACTCAACCTCTCACCTGGTTACAAATCTTCTTAATTACGAAATTATCCAGTTTGTGCATACCATTTCTCAAATTCATGTTGACGGATTCGGTATGTTTAATGAGACTGGATTCTATAATGTTCCTACTGTCAATTGAATTACAAGGTAATATTGAGGAGGCATTAGGTAGTAGGCAGCTACCAAACAGGGAGGTACTACCGCCTGGGAAGATATTGGAAGCATAATGTGTTGTCTAATGGTAGACCCTGCTGCTATATGACATCACGAAAATTATGACCAAGTCTCAGGTTGCTAATCTGACTTTCTGCCTCATTTGCACACAATTGCAGGGTCTCAATTGTTTCTCTTGCTATTGACAACACAACATACATATATCGTCTCTCACTAATGATCTTTTTTTTAAATTTCTTTATGGTTCCATATTATTATTATTATTATTATTATTATTATTATTATTATTATTATTGTTATTATTATTATTATTATTATTGCAGTGTTTTCAGTATTATTATTGTTATCATTATTATTTTATTTGTATTTTTGTATTTTTTATTATAAATTTTACTTATCTGAATTATTATTATTATTATTAATATTATTATTAATATTATTATTATTATTAATATTATTATTATTATTATTATTATTATTATTATTATTATTATTATTATTATTATTATTATTATTATTATTATTACTATTATTATTATTATTATTATTATTACTACATTTTCGCCCCCCTGGCCCTGATGTGGGTCAGTGACCTGTGTCCGGGTGTGGTAATACCCGTAAAAAAAAAAGTCACTGCAATGCTTATTATCCCTCAAATGTACAAACAGAGCATTGGATTCCTGGCCTGTCCTAACACTATATTTATGTTGTTTAAGTCTAGTTACAAGATGTTTACCTGTCTGGCCTAAGTAAAACATATTATATTCCTTGCAAGGAACCTTGTAAATGCAGCCGCCTGCTTTGTTGGGGGAGTTGTTGATTAACATTTGTGTTACAGTGCATGAGTTTTTAAATGCCGCATTGACGTTCCAAGTTTTTAGTTGTAAAGGAATTTGAGGGAATTTTTTTGTGAAATGGTAATACTAAGAGATTCTTATGGTCATGGATGGGCTTGGGATCGGTTCTATAAAAAGATTTCTTAGTAATGTTAAGGCATTTGTCTATGAAAGATCTAGGGTAATTAAGGTTCAAGCCAATATTATAAATATATTTATATTCCTCCTCAATAAATTCCGGACTGCAAATTCTCAAAGCACGTAAAAACATTGATGAAAATACTGACTGTTTGACTCTATTATGGTGGGCAGAATAATAATGAATGTATGAACACACATTAGTAGGTTTCCTATAAATACTGAACTTAAAGATGTTACCTATTCTGTGGATCAGACAGTCTAGGAATGGCAATTTAGTCATGCTCTAATTCCACAGTGAATTTGATCGAGGGGGCTAAGTTGTTAAATTGTGGCAGAAAAGCTTCTAGGTCCTCATTACATGGCCAGAGACATAATACATCATCTACATATCTAAACCAGACTGCTGAAGGTTGTAAAATATTACTTAATAGTTTCTTTTCAAAGAATTCCAATATATAAGTTGCTTAATACTGGTGAAAGCGGATTACCCATTGCCATACCAAATTTTTTAGCGTATTATTCTCCATTGAATTCAAATTTACAATCCTTAATACATAGTTTGATGAGTTCGATGAAGTCGTCCTTCGAGACGGGCAATGAAATATTGTAGTGATGGGTTGTCAGACCTGCCTTACAGTCATCTAAGGAGACGACAGCCCAAGCAGTGGACCGGCTTTCATCCCGGCCGGACGGGGCCGACGGCAGATGAACAGAAAATCGTCTGGAATATGTTGAAAATGATGATGTTGCAGAGAAGAAATACAGATGGAGCAGAAAAATTCATCTGGAATATGACGGAAAACGAAGATGTATAAAGAAAAGCAGATGAACAGAAAAATCGTCTGGAATATGAAAATGAAGATGTATAAAGAAACGCAGATGAGCAGAAAATTCATCTGGAACATGAAAAAGCTCTAAACGTAGAGGAAGCGCAGGTGAACAGAAAAATCATCTGGAATATAATAGAAACCAGGAGGAAGTGTGAAGAAGTCAGAAGATGTGGTGACACGACCTACAAAGTGCGGTATTGAAGAAAGAAAGACGTACTATGTGACGAAAGAAGGCAGAAGACGTCCTGTGCTGACATCAGAAGAAAGTCGACGATGAAAAGGTGGATAATCAGAAGGACCAATCGATTACCGCTGATGTGCTGCCGGCATTCCTTATTTTCAGATACCAGCTGGATGGAGGACTTGAGCCATGCTGGACCCAACAAATGTACTGATGTTGTTGATGTACATTAAAAAGATATAACACCCTAACATATGAAGTAGGAGCATTTTGTATTTTGTATTTAATTCTCTGATTTTTGTTATCATGTACGACAAAGAATGTTTTTTTTAGAAGATTAGTCACTTTTTCTATGGGTTCATTTGATAAATGTTTTGTATTACCAAATGAAATGTTGTAGACATACTACTGAGTGGGACGAATTCTTATTTTGACACGGCCTGGTTTGGCAATGTAACACCTGTTATTGTTTGTAGAATGTGATTTGCAAGTTTGCCTCGGACACTATGCTAGATATGACGGATCTTTAGATCACTCTATGTTCACTTATTGTGTAAGTATTTTATTTTTTTTCTCCAGTCATAGAAGCTTTAATCTTGGCGGGAGGTATAGTAAGCTTTGTCAGATCAAACTATGCCAGTAGAAAAACATACATCTCTAGTGTTATAATTTGTAAAATGTAAGGATGCATTATCGCCTCAGGGACTATATTAGATACTGCACATGATGTTACTGTCTACTTAAAATGTGTCATCAGTGCTCTGAGCATGAAAGCTTTGGTCTTGGCGGGAGGTGTAGTGATGGGTTGTCAGATCCACAGCTTACATCTCAGAAACAGTCCAGACTTGACCCGACATTAGGGGGGTCAAAGGTGTAGGGTGGCTCGCGGCTGACCAAGGGTTATAGGTCAGCCAGGCTCCCCTCTCATGTCACACGGCCCACCTGATGATTTCTCCAGAAGATACAACTTATAGTCTCTGAAAAAGACCAGACCTGACCCTACATTAGCGAGGGCAAATGTAAGGAGACCCTTCGCCGCCCCCCCCGATCAGCTCAACCTGACGGCTCGCCTCCCAATATATAGGACGTCCTAGTCCTCCCTCTGCCAGACAGGCAGCCACAGAGAGAGAGAGACAGAGAGAGAGTGTGTCTTGTAACCAAGAAGGGCGAGCTACTACACCACCAGGCCTGCCCGAGAGAAGTCAGGGGCCGGAGGCAAGCCGCCTCCGGTCGCCTCCGGTCAGGAGCGAGTTGCCCTCGACACATCGGTGCCCGGCTAGGCAGTCTCCCATAGAGACAACCCAGGACCACCTGCTAGGCCTCCCCTAGGTCACGTGAGTTTTTGTCAGAGCTTTCCATGGGATGAGTTACTTACGTGGGAAGTGTATTCATTTCATGTTCGTGTCCGAGAATCAGAGTGTCTAGTAACGTAATATGATGTCTTAGTAACGTAAATATAATGTCCTAGTAACTTCAATAGAAGGTGTTATTAATGTTTCCATGTCATGATCGTAATTAATAAAGAGTTGTAATGAAGCGGTGTTTGAGAAGTCGCCCTTAAGACGTAATAGATGTGTATTGACGTATAAAATACGATAAGTGTAAATCAGTGTAAATATCTATCACGGCCACGCTACCAAAATCTTCCTCTCTTTTATACTCTTATACTATCAATATTCTACCTATATATAATCTTCTTCTTGTGAGATTTGTCTCATTACAATATTATCCAGGGAATCTATGAGGAACTCCAGTAAATCATCAACTGGGACCTTTGTAAAGAGTGATGTTACATCAAAACTGACCAGTTTAAAATCATAATTAAGGTGTAAGTTATTGTGTTTATCAACCAGATCCATATTATTCTTGATATTGGAGTTAGAAATGTTGCCAACTAGGGGATTTAGTAAAGAAACTAACCATTTAGATAATTTTTAAGAGATTGACCCAACTGAGCTAATGATGGGTCTTGCTGGGTTATTAGGCTTGTGAATCTTGATTAAACCGTACATGTATGGCAGTGGAGGGGACGTTGAAGTAAGAGGTTTAATTAGAGTAGCTTTGCCTCTCAATAGAGAACTGTGTTTGTTAACTGTGTTGAGAGCATTATTTATGAGCTTAGAATATGTAGCAGCATCACATAAAAAGTCATTCATTTTAGAAAAATAATAATCTTTGTTTAAAATCACTACTGTGTTGGCTTTATCTGCTTTAGTAACATGTAGATCCGTATTTTTCTTAAGGGCTTGGATTGCTTTGGTGGATCTTTCTGGCCTTGTTATGTATTTCTCCTTAGTCTGTACTCACCCCTGAAGACGTGAAATACACAACATATTTAACCGCAAAGCCGCACTGCACAACATCAAGATCAAGTGTCCGAGATTTTCAATGTATGTTGAAAACTCCGATAGGAATCCATCAGACCTTTATTAAGTAAACAACAAGGCTCTAAGAGGGGATACCATCATACAGTCAACAGAGGGAACAACGCAGGGGGACCCTGTTGCAATGGCAATGTATGCAATGGGCCTATCCGTGCTCCAACACACAATAGAATTTGAAACAACTGAGTTCAAGCAAGTGGCGTACGCTGATAACCTTACAGGAGCAGGAAAAGTGGAGGACATCAAAAAGTAGTGGGACTTGGTAACATCACGAGGCCGACAAATAGGGTACCACCCAAACGCCAGCAAGTCCTTCCTCATTGTAAAGCCAGAACATTATGAACGGGCAATGGAGGTGTTCGGTGAAAATAACAAAGGATGGCCAAAGACATCTAGGCGCAGTAATTGGCACGACGGACTTCAAAACCGAGTACGTAACGGGAAAGGTGAGTGAGTGGGTTAGGGAAATCCAAGCTCTGTCTGAGATTGCTAACACAGAGCCACATGCGGTTTTTGCGGCATTAACCCATGGAGTCAATCATCGCTGGAACTACCTGATGCGCACTATCCCTGATATCGGACCCCTCCTCCACCCTCTGGAAGAATATATCAGCGTCAATTTCATTCCCAAATTAGTGAAACACCCTCACTTAACCCCAGCAGAAAGATCACTCCTTGCACTCCCACCGAGACTGGGAGGAATGGGACTAACCAATCCAGAGGAGATTGCTGCCACTGAGCATCAAAACTCAGTTAAGCTCACGGCAGCCCTCACGGACCACATTATAGCTCAAAACGCAACAGGGGAGGTGGATACCAGTGAAGTAAACAAGACGCGAAGGTAAATTACGACAGAACGACAGAACGGCCAAAGTGACAAGTTGCAGCAACTATTGATGCAAGTACCAGAGAATTTGAAAAAAAAGTAACTATAGTGCAGGAGGTGGGCGCCTCGAACTGGTTAGCTACGTTACCGTTAAGGGCAAATGGTTTCAGTCTCAATAAACAAGAATTTACAGATGCCAATGCTCTAAGGTACGGTAGGCCAGTAGAAGGTTTGGCCTCCCAAAGCGTGTGTGGCTCTTCCTATGACGTCGATCACGCCATGGCGCGCAAGAAAGGGGGCTTCATATGCATGAGGCATGACGAAGTAAGGAATCTCATAGCAAATATATTGAATGAAATCTGCCGTGATGTCATGGTAGAACCGTCCCTCCTTCCAGTGGAAGGTGAGATCTTCCAACATAGGAGTTCAAACACATCCAACGAAGCCCGTGTTGACGTCAGTGCTCGAGTTTTCTGGACGCGGGGACATCAGAATTTTGTATCCCATGGCCGCATGCCACCGTAACTTAGCTCTCGATGTTGCACACAGGAGGAACGAGAACGACAAGATAAGGGGATACCGGGAGAGAATTCAGAACGTTGATCAAGGCAGCTTCACTCTAGTGTTCACAACCTCTGATGGGATGGGACCAAGTGCAAGATGCTTCTACGCCAGACTCGCGGAGGTGATATCCGAACAGAAGCAGCAGCCCAGAAGTTATGTTACAGCCTGGATGAGATGTCGATTGTCCTTCTCTCTCCTTTGGTCGCTTTTGCTCTGCCTCAGGGGAACGAGAGCATCGGCCCCAAGCCGACAACAGTTGCAGATATTGACTATGAGGCTACAGTCACTGAATGCCACATAGATCTGCGGCTCAACTAACTAAATACAGCTAGGATAGCTACTTATGTATTAGGATATTTAATACTACGGTAATAAAATGGTGGCGAAGGAATGACTATTGGGGGAGGCTGGAGGCCATTATTAAAAAAAAAGAAAAAAAAAGAATTTTGATATATCTACTCGTTCTGTACATACGACCTGGCTGCTGGTAATCGGTGAAATGGGTTTCGTAATCATATATACAATATACGTTCCAAGAAATGGCGCGAATTGGCAAAACCTCGTATCGTGGCTATACTTTAGTGCACTAATATACAGGTATACCTATACAGTGTATGAGAAACTTAAGTTCACAATACTGTACTTCCATTCATATGTGGAAGTCTGGAGCTTGTTGAAGTGGTGCATTATACATAGGGTGACATCTGGTTACTGAAGCATAGGTGGATCATCATTATCACTGGTGGAAGAGGGTGATGCAGTGGTGGTTCGTTAAGAAGCGGGTGATGAGGTGGCAGGTGACTGGGAGGAGGAGGGTGGAGCGGCAGTGGTAGTAGCTGGTTATTTCTTGAAAAACATGGTGATTGGCAGTTGTTTTCTCTTGGCTTTGAGGTCTTTAAACATTTCCTGGTAGGGAAAGAATACCTGGTTAATTCCTCGGACCGTCTTAAAGCTGTGTTCCATGGAAGGGTCGTGGTCAACAATGAAATCATTCACCATCTTTACCTGACGAAATAATTCACCAAAATTTTCCAAGCTCCAAACTTCTTGTTGTAATTCCATAATGTCTTCCTCTTCATCTTCCTCGGCACTTTTAACTAAATCTTCCAAATCCTCTTCTGTAAGTTCCTCTCCATGCACATCAATTAGCTCTTCCACGTCTTCAGCAACACTTGTAACTTTCGGTGATGCTTACCGAAGTATCAGAAATAGAGTAACTCAAGCAGTTAGAAATGCCAGACGTAACTATTATACAAATAAGCTCCAGTCAGCATCAGGCGACAGTAAGAAAACCTGGAATGTCAAATTCTATTCAGAACAGGAATAATCAACCTTTGACCCCCCACTCAGCTTTTACGATAAAAGATTCAGTTGTAACGGAACCCTCCCCCATTGCCAACCACTTCAATGAATATTTTATTAATGTAGGCAAAAACCATGCACAGAGCATCCCTGATCACCATGAGGAAGTTAGAGCCAACCTGCAAAATAGACAGCAAAATGAGAAATTCTTATCCCCTGTCACAGCAGATGAATTACTGGCCATAATAAAAATTTCCAAAGATGCAGCAGCAGGCGAAGACAATACTTTATACCAATGAGTATCATTAAGAAAGTAGCCCACTTATTACTACCTGTTCTACACATTTGTAACTCCTCCTTTACTAGTGGTGTCTTTCCTGATAAACTGAAAATTGCTAAAGTTCACCCAGCATATAAAAAATCTGGGGACAGAGGTCTCTTCGAGAATTACCGTCCCATATCAGTCCTCCCAGCCTTGAGTAAGATACTGGAAAAGCTAGCATGTAATAGACTAAATTCCTTCTGCAATGCCAATAACATCTTTACAGACTCCCAGTTTGGATTTAGAGCTAGAAGGTCGACTGAGAGTGCTCTGCTATCCTTTACTAATGACATCTTAAATTCTTTTGATGACAGTTAGTTCACAGTCGGTATATTCTTGGACCTCTCTAAAGCCTTCGATACTATCGACTATACCATTCTCCTTTCAAAGCTTGAACATTACGGCGTTAGGGACTTGTCCCACAATTGGTTTACCTCATACCAGTCCAACAGGATGCAGTATGTCTGCTATAATAATTACCAATCGGACTCCTCGCCAATCTTTGTATGGAGTCCCCCAAGTTCCATTCTCGGTCCAGTACTCTTTTTGTGATACATAAATGACATAGTCCACGCCAGCTCACTAATAAAATACAACTTATTTGCAGACGATAGTAATCTCTATTCCAGCAACTCGGGCCTCTATTCCTTGATGAGAACTATGAACACTGAATTAACTAAAGTCAGGACCTGGGTAATACGTAATAAACTGACCTTACACATTGAGAAAACCCACTACACGATCTTTCACAGAAGGAAAAACTTACCCCCAGACTTGGACCCCCTGTACCTTGGTAATACAGTCCTCGAACGCGAACAAAATACTAATTTCCTCGGAGTTATTGTTGATAAGAAACTTAATTGGAGAAACTACATACAAGCTGATGCTTACTAGTGTTCCCTGAGGAATGCAGTGATGGGTAGGGAAACACCGTGTAACACTGAAGTCCGTTTATTATGGATGAGAGAAATACAAGTGGTGACTCGCGTGTGCCATGCACGGCTCACACAGTCAGACTGAGGCTGCCTTGCCATATGGCAGCCTCGGGGCAATGTTGCCACATAACGTGCAGTGTTGCCACGTGATGATATATATAAATGCTACTCGGCACAGTAGCTTATATACAGGGTTGCTACTCGGCACAGTAGCTTATATACATAACCTACATCTCCCTCCCTCACGCTCATAGTCTTTGTCTTGAGCGGACTTCTTAGTCCTAAGTCGCTCCGAGCGTCGAGGTGCACTGTGGGGCGGATCCTCGTGAGGTGTAGGTGACTCGTCCTCGGTCAGGGGGCCAGCAGCAGGGGGTGGGACTGGCCGGAGGAAGCGGCGGTTCCTCCACCAGACACGGCCGCTCGGCATCCTGACCTTGTAGTCCCGCGACCGGCCGACGCCCATCACTATGCCCACCTTGTCCCAACGTGTCGTCGTCGGGTCCTGGACGCGGGCAAGGGCACCAATCTCCAGTGGCTGAAGAAGGAGGGCAAGGTCGTCATACCGAGCCTTGGCGTCCTGGGCACGTGAAGCGGCGCGGCGGTCGCAGCTCTCGGCTCTGGTCTGCCACTCCTTCACAAAGGCCTTGGCGTGTGCAGGAACGCAAGAGTGGAGAGGGTGACCATACAGGATCTGGGTAGGGGAGCGTCCTGTGTGGGTGGGAGTATTACGTAACTCCAGGAGTCCTTTGTCAAACGCCTCACAGTCAATGTTGCCTGAAGGGGCCACCTTGAGGATGAGGTGCTTGACTGTCTTGACCGCAGCCACAGCATGGCCGTTTGACTGTGGGTAGTGGGGTGTTGACACGATGTGGCGGACTCCCCAACGCTCCAAGAATCCTGTGAAGTCCCGGCTGGTGAACTGTGGCCCACCATCCGTCCGCAGACGTACGGGGACGCCCAGGTCACGAAAGAGGTGCCGGAAGTGGCGAATGGTGGCCGCAGACGTCGTGTCCGAGCTACAGATTACCACCACAGGCCAGCCAGAGAGTCGGTCGGCGACAACTAGGAAATGTTTCCCAGCTGTGCTGAAGAAATCAGCCGACACGGACTCGAAGGGCCTGGTGGGTTCGTCGTCGCACAAGAGGGGCTCTTGCTGTTGACTGGGCTGCATGATCTGGCACGGCTCACAGGCACGGACCGTATTGACGATATCCGTGTCAATGCCGGGCCAGTACACAGCCTGCCTTGCGCGGCTCTTGGTGGCCTCTGCTCCACGATGGTTGTCATGTAAGCGGGCCAGAACGCGACGACGGAGAGCTGCAGGGACGACCACACGGGCACCGTACAGGACGAGGTCCCCATCTGCGTAGAGGTCCTCACGTATCTTCCAATACGGGCGTAGGGCGTTGTGGAGGTCAAAACGGTCGCGAGGGAACCCAGTCCTCACACTCTCCAAGAGCTGAGTGTAGGAGGGGTAGTCGCGTGCCGCGGTCCGTAGTTCCTCAAGGGCCAGATTGCTGTCGGGTGGCGACACTGAGGCCTGGGTGCTGGCGAGGGACTGTACGGCCTGCAAGGTGACGATGTTGCTGACGGAGAAACCGGCCTCGGTGCTGAGCATCTCGTCTTCAGGTGTAGGGCGGCTGACTGGGGAGCGGGAGAGGGCATCCGGGATGCACAACTCCTTACCTGCGCGCCAAGCCGCGGTGAAGACGAAGGCCAAAATCTTCTCCTTCAGGCGCTGGAGGCGGGGATTCTCGATGGCGTCCAGCGAATAGTGGTTAAGAATGGGGACCAAGGGCCTGTGGTCTGTGATGAGGTCGAAGTGCTGTAGGCCAATCAAGTAAAACTTGCACTTCGATAAGGCCCATACCACTGCCAGCAGCTCCAGCTCGATGGTAGCGTAGCGAGACTCGGCATCGGTGAGGAAGCGAGAGCCACACTGTACGAGCCAGTACTTTCCTCCACCGTGATCCTGGAGAATGGCGTAACCAACCCCGTGCAGGCGCGAGGCGTCTGTCTGGAGGACGGTGGGGAGCGCTGGGTCGAAAGTAGCGAGGATAGGTGGACTTGACAGGGCCTCCTTCACCTTATGAAAGGCGAGGTCATGGTCAGGGGTCCACGTGAAAGTCCTCTTGGGGCTCATCAGGGGGCGGAGAGGCCCGGCAGCGGCGGAGACATCAGGAGAAAATTCTGCCAGCTGGTTCACCAGGCCCATGAAAGACCCGAGATCCGTAAGGTTGGCAGGTTTTGCAAAGTCCGCTATGGCGCGAACTTTCTCCGGGTCTGCAGCAATGCCATCCCTTGAGAGTCGGTAGCCGCAGAAAGACACTGCAGGTGCGGCCAAGACGAACTTCTCGGCATTCAGAGTGATGCCGTGCGTCCTACACCTGGTCAGTACCTCGTCGATGCGGCGAAGATGCGTCAGGTAGTCCTCATCGTAGAGGAGGACGTCATCCACTACCTTCACGCAGTTGGTCACGCCTTGAAGTGCCATGTCACCACGGAGACAGAAGGCGTCCCCCGTAGCAGCGAATCCCATAGGGCCACGGCAGTAGCGGAAGCGTCCGTAAGGCGTGATGAAAGTGGTCAGTGGCTGATCCTCCTTCAGTGGGATCTGCCAGTAACCACAGAGGGCGTCCATCGTCGAGAAGTGCCGTACCTTCAGATCCACACTCCGTATAGCTGCAAAAGGTGTGGGTGAAGGGTGGGCGGGACGGGACACCTGGCTGTTAAGCTTAGACATGTCGGTAGTAATCCGCACTCCACCGTTAGTCTTAGCCACAGCGACTAGAGGGTGGCACCAAGGGGATGGGTCGTCACCAACGGGTACAATGACACCCTGGGCCACCATGGAATCCAGTTCCTTCTTGACTGAATCCCTGAAGGCGAGAGGAATCAATCGGAGAGTGTGTATGGCAAACGGCTGTGCATCTTCCCGCAGGTGTATCCTCATAGGCGGACCCGCCATAGCCTTCAGTGGCGCGGTCCGTAAGGCCTCCTTCGTCACCAGCACATCCGAGTACTCCTTCAGGAAGTAGGCCCTTGCGGCTGTAGGAGACGTCTCGCTGTGAAGAGGAAGCAGCCGTGACTTGGGTGGGGCGGGAGTGGACGCGGGTTCTGGGCAGCTCTGTGCGGCAGCGCCAGGCGCTTCGCTCGTTGATTCCCGCACCCTGCTGGCGGTGTACCAAGCAGCTGGGATCTGCTCAGGAAAGTCTCTGGGCACCACGCCTAACTCCTTGCAGTGCTCCCACGACAACAAGGGTGTAGCGAGAGTAGGCTGCATGTCGATCCATCCGTGACACGACCTGTCGCCGTAGGTGATCTCGGCTTGAAAGGAGCCCATAGCGTCCGGCATCTGGGAACCATCCGCAATGTAGTACTGCAGCTGCGGCGGTGGTCCCAGGCCGCGTTTGGTGAGGCCCAGTTTCTGGAGGTGCTTCAACCCAATCACCGTAGTATCAGCGCCGGTGTCCGGTATCACCTCGATGTGACCCGACACATCACCGTGTGTGACGGCGACGCGGATAGTAGGGGAAGGGGTAGCCCTGGGGCGTGTGGTCAATTCCACCCTCCTGATGCGACTCCGATGCTGCTTGGGCCATCTGGAGGGGACTGCGTGCGAACCACCCCGAGGGAAGTGCGCTGCTTTCCTCCTCGTCTCGGGCTTTTGGGCTTCGGTTGGCGACAGCACTTGTCGTAGTGTCCATAGCGACTGAGATGGCTGGATTTTTGGTTCCTCGTCCTGACACAAGCAGCCATCGCAAATATTATCAACTTATAAATGCATCAGAATCTGAAACAGAAAAAAATATTGTTAGTTGGGTTGTTAAAGAATGAAGTCAGAAAGCAATGTTCACTATTTAATTGTAATGCACTAATGCAGCTGTACGTTAGATTTTCGATAAATTTCACGCTAAAATTTACCTAGCAAAAGGTTACAAAATATTGAAACTGAAATTATTTTCTGTTTATATACACTAAAATCTACCAAAAAAGTGATGGGCCATTAGTTTTAGCTGATCTTCCCTCCTATGACACCCTATTGCTACACGCTACTGACTAGAGAAGTAATGTATATAAATAGAGTACATTCATGGTATACATACAACATACGTAATATACATACAGTTTTATACATATAACCTAAACATCATGAGTGTTATAGTAATTAATAAAAAATCAAATTACAACGGGTGACTTGCTATGACAATGTGCTAGCCCAGAGGTGGACAAGATATTACCCGCTGGCCAATTTTTTCTCGGCAGATTATTTCTGTGGCCCGCCATTGCATGTGGCAAGGGAGAATTTTTTTTTTTTTTAATATTAGAAAGGTAGTAGTTAGTAGGCAGCTATCAAACGGGGAGGTACTACCGCCTGGGAAGATATTAGAAGCAAAATGTGTTGTCTAATGGCAGATCCTGCTGCTTTATGGCAACATGATAATTGTGACCAATGTAAAGGCCTGGGACTTAGGGATATGAATCCCTTGCCAGTCTAATCAGGATCTTATAAAACGAAAGTCAAGAACCATGGTTTTTTGAGGGATAACAAACAACCGTTAGAGATTGAGATCTCTTTACAATAAAAATAACACAAAACTCTGACACCACTCACACAAATATCAAATAATAATTACGAGAGTCAAACAATTAAAGGATTCAGACAAGAGAATCAAACACTTACGGGAGTCAAACAATTAAGGGAGTCAAACAATTAAGGGAGTCAAACAATTACGAGAATCAAACAATGTACAGGAATATTTCTTACGGCGGTCCAGGGCAGCTTCCTCACTTGGTGGCGATGGTCTTGTCACACAGAAGAAACGCCAGGGCACGGACGGGAGATAGGGCCTGGAGGAAGTGGCGATGACGTTGCAGCCGCGGTAGTAGCTGGGGTAGGTGTCCGGAGATTGACAGTCGATTTGTGAAGGTCTGGGGAATCAGCCCACGAGTCCCAGGACCCTAAGATGAGAACACAACCAGAATTTGAACGACCAGCGGGGTGCAAGTACACCTGTGGTGACGGATGGGTAGTGTTTGGTGTGTGTTGAGGCGGCAGGGACGTTCTCACCTCTGTCTACTACCCCCCCCCCCCCCAAAGTGGGGGACACGAACAAGCAAATGAGCGGCGGGCAACCTTCCTGCTCGTTACAACCCTGACAACCAATTCCCAGGTTGCTGATCCGACTTTCTGCCTCATTTACACACAATTACAGTGTTTCAATTGTTTCTCTTACTTTGACAACTCAACATACATATATCGTTTCTCGCTTTTGATTTTTTTTTTCATTTTGTATTTCTTTATGGTTCTTTATTATTATTATTATTATTATTATTATTATTATTATTATTATTATTATTATTATTATTATTATTATTATTAGTGTTGTTATTATTATTATTGTTGTCATTATCATTTTAATATTATATTTTTAATTTTGTCTTTTTTATTATAAATTTTATTTACTTTTAATTATTATTTTATTTTCAATTTTGTATTTTTATTATAAATTTTATTTACTAATCCCCGTAAAAAATATAAAGAATAAAAATAATAATGCTGGAGTTGGCACCCAAAGCAGCAAGACCGGCTCATCACCTGCTAACCTAGCCTTGTGAAATACCCCAAGTATGGTTATCCATAGAAATGTGGATTAAGGATTAAGCAAAAGGAGGTCAGTAAACCCTTACCTGAGAAACCCATTCTTGGCTACATAACCTGGGCGTCCAGCAACAACACGAGAGAAGCTCAATCTTCTCTCTGTTTCTCACTTAAGAGGACGTTACTGTGGTTTGAAGAATTTGTACTTATGTATTGTTGTCCACAGCGTCGAACATTCACCAAGGAATGGACTTCTAAATATTTTTTTTACCAACGCGCATGAAAAAGCAGTATGTTTAATTTGCAAAGAAAGTGTTGCAATGCTAAAAAGAATTACAACTTAAATCGCCATTTTGAGACCAAACACTCCAGTAAATAAAAAAAAATTATGATGAAGAAAATAGGAAGAACGCTACCGAGATGGTTGCTCAATTACAACAACAGAAAAGTATTTTCAAAAAACAATTTGCACCCCAGGATGATATTACAAGAGTGAGTTATGTTCAGTAATTGCTCACAAAATTACCCAAACATCAAGCTATTAAATCTTAATTTTATTAACATAAGAACATAAGAAAATAAACAGTCAGCAAGAGGCCGGTTGGCCTGTGCGTGGCATTTCCTGTCGAGAGTTATAACCACTCTCTACTTTCCAGCGTCCCAGCACTTACTACAAAGTTGCTAAGCTTGTTCCACTCGTCTACCACCCTATTTGTGAACCAGTTTCTTCCTATCTCCCTCCTAAACCTAAACTTATCCAACATAAATCCATAGCTACGAGTCCTATCCTGCTCGGATATTATAAGAACTTTATCTATATCTCCTTTATTGATTCCTTTCACCCACTTAAATACTTCTATCATATCTCCCAGCACTCTTCGTCTTTCTAGGGAATGCAAGTTTAGTTTCTTTAATCTATCTTTATATCGAAGGTTTCTAAGTCCCGGAATCATTTTCGTCATTCTTTTATTTATCAAAGCTGTGACAACGTCGATCAGGGAAAGCTAAAATCAGACCTGGTGGGCTCCACCCAACCTCCCGAGGGAAGCAGGAAGAACCAAGATTAGTTGTGATCAGACCTGACCAACTCAACCCTACCACCACCTCTCTCTGGCCGTATTCCTAGTCATTACGACGATAATGACGATCACGATCATCATCACGATGCATCGTGTGTCGGGATGCAACCGCTGAGCGCCATATTCCTAGTCACTTGCATGAGCTTGTAAACACGGCAGCTCGTGTCGGATGGCAAAATTTTTTTTGGCCATGCGCGTGTGCCAAATGCATTATTTCACATAATTAGAAAGACGATTTAGAGAGATATTTAGTTGTTATTTTATACCGGCACAATAATATATTGTAAAACATATTTTTTAATAAAATTGAACTTTATTATCTGTTCGAAACAAAATACAGATAATTTTTTCATCTGAGTACTTAGCACCAATGTTTGCGCGGTTGTTATCAAACTTGGAGAGGAGAGAGTGTTCTGCAGCCCTGTCAGTAACCCAGCACATAGCACTTTTGCGCCTTATCGAGCAAAGGCCAGTCGTTAAGAACAGGTCTACTAGTACTGTAACTCAATAAATGATAGCAAAAGAAAGGCCTGGGATGAAATTACTGCCTCATTCAACGCCAGCAACCCAGACCAAGTCCCTCGCACAGCCAAGCACCTTAAGAGGAGCTCCAACATAAAAGGGAGTAAGTATATGCTTATTTCTAAATTTAGTATTTAAAAGCACGTTTTTTTGCCATTGGGTTACTAAATAGAGTAGGATTACAGTATTTAAGTGACGATTCATGTGAGGAGTCCCACCTACCGAAGTAGACAGAAGGAAAGCTCCCGTCTCACCCCGTTTTCCCTTCCTTCATATACTTTTATGATCTCGTTGAGTTATATATCGGAATAAAGGCCGGATTGACAGTCATTACGAAGCACAATGCCAATTGATAGTGTTCGTGCTGGTCTATTAATAGTCATCCCGATAAACGGGGTATCGGAAGGGAACCATACGCATATCCCTGAAATGTTGGAAACAACATCGGGTGGCTACCCCCACCCGATAGCTGCCTTACGACAAATAATAATCATCATTATATTTTATGAAAGTTCTTCCAGTACTTTATATTACAGATGTCTACGTCGAATTATATTATTATTTTTTGATAAGAACAATTAAAAGAAGTGTTAATACGGATAAATGAACTTTCACAACACTGTTATGAACTTGAAACATTATTGGAATGTTGACATCACAGCTCCGACTTCGATGACGACTGCTGTCTGTGCTGTGAGCCTCATCTTCAATTAACAATTACTTCTGTTATCGTTTAAGGTATGTTTCTTATCTTTATTCATTCATACAATATTTTTGTCGTAGTAGTAATAAAATTTCAACCACCTGAACCACGAAATTCACTATGTTTTCCGGAATGAGGCAAGTAGGTACTACTACCTGGGAAGATATTGGAAGCATAATGTGTTGTCTAATGGTAGACCCTGCTGCCATATGGCATCACGAAAATTGTGACCAAGTCCCAGGTTGATGATCTGACTTTCTGCCTCATTTACACACAATTGCAGGATCTCAATTGTTTCTCTTACTATTGACAAGACAACATACTGTACATATAGCGTTTCTAACTATTGATAATTATTATTTTTTCTTTATTATCATTATTACAGTGTTGTTATTGTTGTTATTATTTTATTTTACTTTTAATTATAAATTTTATTTACTATGAATTACTATTATTATTATTAAATTTTCGCCCCCCAGGCCCCGATGTGGGTCATTGACCTGTGCCCAGGTGGGCTAATCCCCTTAAAAAAAAAAAAAAAAGCCAAGTGAGCTCACTCTATCTTGAGTTAGCAAGGAAAATATCACAGTTTTTGGTCCAGTAATATAGTTTAGTATAAACGTTAATATTCATTTTCAACAAGATATAAGCTAAGGTTTACGATCTACAATGTCTTGTGTGTGTCAGGCAGAAATATGACGACATAAGTAAGCATTAGATTTCATTTTCTTTATTCTTTAGCTTAAATATTTACTGTCACTAATAAAATAAAGAATAAGTACAGCTTACTATCAATGCAAATAATTTGCTCTAAAATTCTGCAATACTCGGCTACATCACAGTTTTAATGATACACACAACACCACTCTTTGGTTAAAAAAATCTATTTACTTTTAATTTTTACAATTGATATTTTCAGGCCTTTCTTTTCCTATCATTTATGGTGTTGCTTGTAGACCTGTCCTCAATGATTGGCCTTTGCTCAATATGGCGCAAAAGTGCCATGCGTTGGGTTTCAGACCAAGCTGCAGAACGTTTTCTTACTACCTCCATGTTTGATAACACGCGCGCAAACATTGTTGCCAAGTACTCAGATGAAACAATTATCTATTTTGTTTCGAACAGATAATAAAGTTCAATTTTATAAAAAAAATATATTTTACAATATATTATTGTGCCGGTATAAAATAGCAACTAAATATCTCTCTAAATCGTCTTTCTAATTATGTGAAATAATACATTTGGCACACGCGCATGGCCAAAAAAAAGTTTGCCATCCGACACGAGCTGCCGTGTTTACACGCTCATGTAAGTGCCTAGGAATATGGCACTCAGCGTTGGGTGGTTGCATCCCGACACACGATCATCGAGATGATGATCGTGATCGTCATTGTCATTATCGTCGTAATGACTATCAATACGGCCCATATAATGTTTTTTACGTTTACTTTCATAAATTATATATGCTATTTGATGCAGGTGTCTGAGTAAGATTAACCATATAGTTTAATATGTGAAAGTGTAGCTATTGATTTATTTTTATTCCTAAGAGTGCTAGGTTAAAATTGTGTATGATATCTAAAAAAAGTATGAATTCATAATGAAGGAGCTGGTATGCAGGGCAGAACAGTAAAGAATTGCCTCAGCTATACTGTCATAGATTCTCTTGTTTTAAATCCTTAATTGCCAAACATGGAACTCTAAGAATTAACGCTTTGTTTTCATGTTTTATTTGTAGTAATAATTATATGCAAGAAATGATAACTACAAAATTTTTTTAACACTACAAATCGGTAAATAATAAAAAAAAACATTGATAAAAAATTATGGTTAAGTGAAAAAGAAATTGTGTCAGTCATATTTAATATTTGGTTAGGTAGGTTAAGTTCAGGTAAGGATTATGGTAAGTTAAGTTAGGTTAGGTGAGGTTAAGTTACATTAAGTTTCAATTAGGCCAGATAAACTTAAATTTTGTTAAAGTTAGGTTAGGTAAAAATAAAGTTAGGTTAAGTTAGAAATAGGTTAGGTTAAGTTACAGTTAAGCTAGGTTAAGTTTGATAACGTTAGGTTTTTTAAGTTAAAGTTAGGTTATTTCCAATTTTTTTACCAGTTATTCACTGCCAATGGGTGGCCATTGTCATAGATCGAAGCTATACAGCATATAACTCTATATGAAACAGGTATTATTCTGCAGATTTGGTGTGCTTTATATTAGTTGCCTGAAAATATTTTACGACCATGACATGTACCAAAAAAAATTGGCAAGTATGGGGTTGGTGCCCCCACATAATTAGCAAGCCAAATTATTCCGTCAAGGTAAGCTTCAAACAGGTATAGGCTCAGTTTCTGAAGTGTCACCTCAAATGACTTGTCAGAAGCATATGAGTCATCATTACTAGCATAATTTTTATAGCAGATATGACTGTAGCCGAGTAGATATGTGTTAGCCTGTTTTAGGCCTACTTTAAAAACTTTTTTTTATATTTGTTTTAGATATACTGATGTAAGTGAACATCAGCATCGTAAAGTACAAACATGTTTTCTTACTCAATTTTTAATGGTCAATTTAAATTTTTTAAACATACATACAGCTCCTACCAGACTAACGACCTACTCTTCTACTACAACCCGCACTTACGACCTGCCTCAGTCGTACCAATATTTGGTCAAATTACATATTTTTGAGTCACAACATCAGTGCACATACAAAATTTTCTTTATTTAATTCACTTTCAAATGGCATTTTTGACTTACAACCTAGATTTGGGTACCTAACCCCATCGTAAGTCAGTGATTAAATGTACAAGTTCTGTAAACAATGCTGTATTGTAAAATTCGTTCAAAACCCAAACATATTTCTTTTGTGATGCATATATATGTACAGTAAATTATATTAGTCTCTTCTGCATCCACTTTGCCCATAGACATTGGTGATGAAAGCATGATAAAAGCCTATGCTGTTGCTATTATTATTTATGTTTGTACTGTACAGTATGCAGTATTTATTTTGTTATGTTTCTTTCAGAACTAAAAGCAGAGATATACAGCAAAGAAAAATGCTAACAAGGACAGGTGGTTTTCCACCAGACAAAATATTGGAAGTTTCAGAAGAAATCGCCTTAAAAGCATCAATGATGAGGGCTGAATTGTCAATGGCTGATGACATTTATGAGTCCTTCTGCATTCAACCAGTAGATGAAGCAAATAATACCTTATTAAATGTGCAGCTAGGTGAGCATATTACAGAAACGTGATTGATTTATACAGTTGCGTGCATTCATAACTCCCATTGCTCAATCTCCTTTTGCTATCTAAAAATCATACGGGAACAGTGGCTGACAGCTAAATATTTCATCTGTTATTTTTCTTATGTCACTTTTACCTTTACCTTATACACGTGTACTGACACAGTGTACTGTTTCAGCTTATGCCGAGGTGCATGAGCAACCCAGTGGTCGTGGCATGTGGAAGACTTCTGCAAGTGTATCTTCTGCTTCACTTACTCAGTCCTAAGATCCACTTGTTTTACCTGTTCCAACCCCAGGGCCATCAACTGTGTATTCTGCACAATTTACTGCTGTTTCATCTAGTTCTGTTTATCGACCTCTAATTTGATCCTCTGTTTTTGTCTCACAAGTTAATGTTCCTGCCTCACCAGTCATTGCTCCTGCCTCACCAGTCATTGATCCTGCCTCGCCAGTCAATGCCCCTGACTCACTATTGAGTGAGCCTGTCTCACCCCCTCCTGCTCATGCTTCCAACCAACACCTTTCTTCAGTGTTCAGGGCATCTGGTTCTGGGCCAAGGATCACACCAAGGCGAACTAGGAGGGTGACAAGTGTTTATGAAGTGTGTGACAAAAGACAAGAAGAGTTACATAAATCTAAATTGTACATATTGAAAAGGGAGCTTAAGGAACTGAAACTGAAAAAGGAAATAATGTCAACACATAAACTACAACAAAAATTAATTGAAAATGCACATGAAAATTTTAATAATTCTTTTGATGCTGACTTTGCCCTGAATTTTCGAATGTTACCAGCTCTGGCCTTCATCCCACAAGAAAAGTGGTCAACGCGTTTGAGACACTGCAAGAGAATGTGCCACCGGAAACTGATACTGTCAATTTTAAGAGACATACATTGGCAGACAACGTCGACATACTGTAACAGGCGAGCTCCAAGTTTTCCTGGCAGCATATGGAATATGCATGATCGTGTTGCCGAAGATTTATCTATTTACCTCGTACCAACAACTCTTTAGAAAGATGGCATAACCATATGCTGGCAAATATTACTTCATTCCATCCAAATATCTGTAAATTTCTTAAAGTGTCAGAGGGGGAGTAGGCAGGAAAGCCAGCACCGCCTAAGTGGAAATTTTATCAAGATTCGACAGCCAGAATAGCAATCATCGTACAAGAATTTGAGAACCACCATGTGTTGGATTTTTTTTAGGGCAACTGCAAACAACTTGCAATTTTAGTGTGTGAAATATGACAATGAATGTTTAAATATTGATTATGAATGATCCACAATAATTTTATCGTCGGTTTACTAATTTTAGCTTTCATGCAGGATTGTAGCGTCAAAAAATAATATTTGTGTAATTTAAACATATTGTGAATAGAATTACTCTTATGCATTTAAAAAAAAACATTAATTCTTAGTGTTATTTGTTCCTTTCTATTCAGTAAGTTCCATGTTTTATGCCAGTTAATGTACTGAGAATGTTTCTCCATATTTATTTAGCTATGCCTGGAGTGTATAACCTGCTGTTGTATGGAGTGTTCTACTTATTCTTTTTAGTGTTCTGTGAGCTTTACTCGGACGAGACACACCGCCAGCTTAACTACAAGGTGGACCTTAGGAAAGCCAGTCGTCACCTCCCTCGTGCTCGAATCCTACTCAGGCTATTTTAGGATAGTCAAGGGTCTTCTGCATCTCTTCGGCATACAGGATCGCCTACAGATTATCTATCATCTTGGAGGTCTACTCTGGGACATTCAGCACTATTACCTCCTTTAACACCGACTCTTCTCCGACTTGCCAACCCTTCACCTTGCCTAAGTCTCAAATCTGAGACACATCGTGGAGCGAAGGAAGGCCACCACCTACACAGCTACATGTCACTACTTACGAGGGAGGAACCAGTACTGACTACTCACTACTTGACACCAACACCAGAAATACAGCAGCTCCAACTAATCCATCATCACTCTACTCCTTAATCATCGGAGAAGTGACTCCGGTACCATTACCAACTTTGAAGCAAGACAAGCTATATGGATCTCAAGGACCAGTGATGGAGTGTGACCAAGATGGTCTCCTCTCAGGCCCGACCTATTTTTTGGACTAACCTTCGAGATAGCTAAAGCAGAGGAAACATTCCCGCGAAAAATTCCATCCGCCGCTCAAAAACCCTGCCCCTCTCCTCTACATATCGCCTCCCTGTTCTGCATTGAAATGTTACCATTTTTAGCCTAAATTGCTTTAGTCTATGATTTTTTGTTGTAGATCATTAAGAGTGACGAAGTAAGGAACACCAAACAAACTTTTGAAAACCTCACCCAACCTATAAAAATCCTAAAACTAGAAAATGCTTACCTTATTGGTGTTTTCGGTGTTTAGTAGGTGTTGGTGTAGATTTCGGTGTTCAGATGAGGAGGGGGAGGGTCCATGAACTCGAAAGCGATTATTAACCTTTTTAATAGGGTAGGAAAGGTCAGCTAAGGTTTTCAAAGGTTTGTTTGTTGTTCTTTTTTAGTATTTTACCCCACATTGTAGCATTTCAATGGAAAACATTGAAAATTTAAAGGGATATAATTTTTTTTTGCTAATCATATCTAAAAAAATCAAATTTTGGGCACCATCATAAAAATCTACATCAGAAAAATATTTTCATTTTTTGAGTGCAGGCCATGAAAACGAAAAGTCCCTTTTGGCTGCCATGTTCTTTCAATAAACCGTGATGGCACCCGAACCTGAACCCGCACTCAACATGAACCCAGGTTCAAACATATTAGTGCTTACCGAATCTGTTAGGTCGATGAGACCAGAGCAACTGTTAATAATAGATGATTAAACTGTCCTTCAGTCCATGAACAAATCACTGAGAATGGACACAATCAAAGACCTCCGTCATGCAGTCATTAAATGTATTTATAGACTTATGAATTCGTATTCAGAGGGAAAGGTAATTTTTGACAGGTATATAGGCTATGTGATTCTTTGAAGGCAAAGACAATAACAAAACGGCAAGACACTACACATCCAAAACTAAATGAATATACGCAACTCCTCAACGAAACTACTTTTGTCTCACATCGACAATAAGGTCCAATTAACTGAATATCTTGCAAAACAACTACTGGAGCATTTTAGGGAGAGTGACCAAGTACTTTTTGGTACAGCCACTCACAGTAACAGACCTAATCTTCTTAATAATGACCTATTGACTCACGGTCACCAAAACGCAGACACCCTAATTCCCTTGCATAAGCTTGATGTAACAAGACGTGGCAGGAACATGAGCGATGTACAGTCACAATCCAAAGTTTCGACATCCCATACCTGGGTGTTCGCCGAGGCCAGGGTTGAGGGGAATGTTCCGCGTAGGACACCCTCCCACAAATTCGAACCTATGGAAGCAAAGAAACAGTCAGATACTCACCGATCTGGTAACTGTGCTGGGTTAGGGATAGTCTTCAAAACTTGCAGTCAATGTGTATTGCCTCAGTACAGTAAGGATAGATAAAATTAATGGAGTTAGCATTGCATGGTAAATGAAATAACTTATTTTAAATGTATTTGTTATGAGTTTAATTTTGCATGATGACAGTATAATACAGTTACCAGATAGGTAGGTGAATGTCTGGCTACGACTTTGCTACCACAGTTCTCACATTCAGAGTGGTCGAATGTCTTTCGCGGAACATTCCCCAACTGTACGTACAGTTCATGGGTAGTCGCCTGACACAGATGTATTTCTGCTTCTATTAGATCTTGTTGCAACTAATATCATTACCAGCAATTTGCAATTCATAACAAGTACACTACAGACCTCGTGGTACCACCACATTCCGGGTTGACACACCTCAGGTCGACCCAAGGGACTTGACCTCGCCCGCTAATGACGTGAGCCGGGTGACCTACAACCGCACCTAACCAAGACACCTGGCAAGGACCACACCTGCACACAGCTATCCAGATCAAACCAGTTTAGTGTTAATTGGCAGAGGTCAAAACGCCGGCTGTTCCTCCCCCATATAAAGGCCCTGCAGTCCCGTCCACGGATGATTCTGGTCATACTGATTCTCATTCTGGTTGCTGTCATCTCTCTCCCGTTCGGGTCGTCACTCGATTCACTAAGCAGAGTCACGCACGTCCCCTCCCCAGGTCGGGAGGGAGACCTCCCGACCAGACCACGGCATCGCCAGCTGAGCAGATTCTCCCATAGGAGGCAGCCCAGCCAGCACTCACTAGGGCCTACGTCAGGGTACACGTGAGTCTTGTCAGAACGTCCTAGGGTGAGTTACCTACTGTGGGAAGTGTATTCATTCAGGTGTGCCCGAGAGTTGGTGTCAAGTAACGTAAATCATAATGCGTTAGTACCCCGATATAGTAGTGATATTAATGTGTCCATGTCATTGAGTGAATTAGTAAATAGTTGTATCGAAGAGGTGTTTAACAAGTTGTCCCTTTAAGAAGTAATATATGTGTATTGACATACGAGATAAGATAAGCGTATTGACGCTGAGTAAATAACACCCCGGCCAGCCACACTACCAAGTTTCCTATCTTTACATCCCTATCTCTATACTTCTCCTACTTATATGTAATCCTCTTCCTCTTCTCTGTTTATTGTGTCTCATTATATTGGTGGCAGCGAACTATGAAGTTAACCCACGCCCCCCTCGTCCCTTGTTATTGGTAACAGTGTACTTAACGTAAACCCATGCCCTCCCTCGTTTAGCCATAACACCTGGCTAGTTGTTTGAGTATCGTTCGTAAGTGCGTAATAAGAAGTTCCTGCGTAGTAGCGTGAAAAGTGTCCTAGTGTGTCACCTTTACAGCTCAAGTAAATGTCTCTCGTCAAGGTGTGTGCGAATTTTTAATAGAAATATATTCAGTGCTTAACATAATTTCTCAGTGTCCCCCGCGATCTGTGACATTCTCAGTAGCCCAAGTGCAGTTTGATTGTTGGGCAGTGTTAAATGTAGCCATTGTGTTTCAGTGATGAAAGCTGTGTCTGTACTAACTGTTATAACTTAACATGTCTTTTAACCTACATCCTCCTCCCTGTCCTAATCCTCACCTCACCCTCCTTACCCTTCCTCCCATCCCTGTCCCGCCCCGCCGCTCCGTGCACCGCCCCACCATTCCTTACCCCGCCCTGCCCCGCAAAGCCCCGGCCTGGCCCGATCAACCACGCCTCGGCTCCTCCCCACCTCACCCGCAACGCACCAGCCTGGCTGGGCCTGGCCAGCCTCGCCTCGCCCAGTGCCGCCCCGCCTCGCCCCACCCCGCTCGTGTGACCTCACGTCCTTCTGACCCGCCCCGCCTCGCTTGACCACACTAATCCCCCGTCTTTTGTCCCGTAAGCTGTGTGTTGATGATGATGGTTAATATAAAGTAATATTGCGATGAATGCAGAGCTTCACTCAGTGTATTTTTATGCTATTATGATTTGTGATGTACTCTTTGACGCGCAGTGATAAATGATATTCAGTGTAGTGCGCAGAGCTTCACTCCCCGACCCAGCCTGATGAGAACATTGTCGTGACGGAAATGATAGTTGCCAAACATTGACGTAACGTATAAAGTAAACATTTTTTTGCGAATGCACTTCCAACTAATCCATCATCCCTTTAGGATTGTTTCTCTGTCAAATGTCACTCACAGTACCACCCATGGCCAGCCGGCCGTCAACCACAGTACATACGAGCAGAGAAGAAGCAGCGTGAAGAAGCAGCGTGATGAATGCAGCGTGATGAATGCAGTACTCAACCCACCACACACCACGTCACTTCTGTCAAGTCCTCCCTTGGTCTAGGATTAAGAAGATTTTATATTTTTCTACTTTAGGAAGTTAAGGAGTGTGGAATGAATCGCCACACAACGAACCCTGGTGAGCCCAGCCAGGGAGGGATTCACCACTGTGGAAGGTGTAAGACAGGACGGTCTTTGGTCTCGCCGACACTCACGTACGGAGGGCGAGCCCTGGTCCGCGGAACCTGCCTTACAGTCATCTAAGGAGACGACAGCCCAAGCAGTGGACCGGCCTTCATCCCGGCCGGAGGGGGCCGACGGCAGATGAACAGAAAATCGTCTGGAATATGTTGAAAATGATGATGTTGCAGAGAAGAAATACAGATGGAGCAGAAAAATTCATCCGGAATATGAAAATGAAGATGTATAAAGAAACGCAGATGAACAGAAAAATCGTCTGGAATATGAAAATGAAGATGTATAAAGAAACGCAGATGAGCAGAAAAATTCGTCTGGAATATGAAAATTAAGATGTATAAAGAAACACAGATGAACAGAAAATCGTCTGGAATATGTTGAAAATGATGATGTACTAAGAAAAAAGGAAGATGGAACAGAAAATTCATCTAGAAGATGTTGAAAATGAGGCTCTAAACGTAGAGGAAGAACGCAGATGGGACAGAAAACTCGTCTGGAATAGTATAGAAACCAGGAGGAAGTGAGAAGAAGTCAGAAGGTGTGGAGAAACGACCTACAAGGTGCGGTATGTGAAGAAAGAAGACAGAAGATGTGCTATGTGAAGAAAGAAGACAAAAGACGTGCTATGTGAAGAAAGAAGACAGATGATGTGCTGTCCTGACATCACAAGAAAGTCGATGATGAAGGACCAACCGACTACAGCTGCTGAGCTGCCGCCATCCCCTATTTTTCAGATACCAGCTGGATGGAAGACGTGAGCTATGCCGGACCCAACTAATGTACTGATGTTGTTGATGTATAATAAAAAGATATCAATACCCTAATATGTGAAGTAGGAACATTTTTTGTGTATTTTGAAGTATTTTCTCTGATTTTTGTTGATGTTTACTACAAAGAATGTCTTTTTTTAGTCTCACTTTTTTCTATGAGTTCATTTGATCAATGTTTTGGACTATGAAACACGATGTTGTAGCCATATTACTGACTGAGATGAATTATTATTTTGACATGGGCTGATAAGGAGATGTAACACCTGTTGTTGTTTTGATTTGCAAGTTGTCTCGGATACAAATCTAGATATGAAGGATTTTTTCATCCTATGTTCACTGGCTATGTTTCCTTTTTCTCCTGGCATAGAAGCTTTGATCTTGGCGGGAGGTATAGAGAGCTTTGTCAGATCAAACTAGCGCCAGTAGAAAAACATACACCTATGAGATTGTTGTTTGTAAATGTGAGACTATGTTATCGCCCCAGGGATTATCTTTGATACCACACGTGATGTTGCTGTCTATATGTGACATCAGTCTCTGTGATGAAGCTTTGGTCTTGGCGGGAGGTGTAATGATTGATTGTCAGACCAAACCTTACAGCCCAGAATTATGCGGCATATAACAGCAAGTACACTACAGACCTCGTGGTACCACCACATTCCGGGTTGACACACCTCAGGTCGACCCAAGGGACTTGACCTCTCCCGCTAATGACGTGAGCCGGGTGACCTACAACCGCACCTAACCAAGACACCTGGCCAGGACCACACCTGCACACAGCTATCCAGATCAAACCAGTTTAGTGTTAATTGGCAGAGGTCAAAATGCCGGCTGTTCCTCCCCCATATAAAGGCCCTGCAGTCCCGTCCACGGATGATTCTGGTCATACTGATTCTCATTCTGGTTGCTGTCATCTCTCTCCCGTTCGGGTCGTCACTCGATTCACTAAGCAGAGTCACGCATGTCCCCTCCCCAGGTCGGGAGGGAGACCTCCCGACCAGACCACGGCATCGCCAGCTGAGCAGATTCTCCCATAGGAGGCAGCCCAGCCAGCACTCACTGGGCCTACGTCAGGGTACACGTGAGTCTTGTCAGAACGTCCTAGGGTGAGTTACCTACTGTGGGAAGTGTATTCATTCAGGTGTGCCCGAGAGTTGGTGTCAAGTAACGTAAAGCATAATGCGTTAGTACCCCGATATAGTAGTGATATTAATGTGTCCATGTCATTGAGTGAATTAATAAATAGTTGTATCGAAGAGGTGTTTAACAAGTTGTCCCTTTAAGAAGTAATATATGTGTATTGACATACGAGATAAGATAAGCGTATTGACACTGAGTAAATAACACCCCGGCCAGCCACGCTGCCAAGTTTCCTATCTTTACATCCCTATTCTCTATACTTCTCCTACTTATATGTAATCCTCTTCCTCTTCTCTGTTTATTGTGTCTCATTATATATATATATATATATATATATATATATATATATATATATATATATATATATATATATATATATATATATATATATATATATATATATATATAACGAAGAGGAGAACCAGGGAAAACACTAACATCTTGACTAAGTTGGGTTTCTTTAATCACCAATGTTTCGGAAAATCATTTTCCATCATCAGAGCCTAGAAAACAAAAAAGTTTTACAAAGTTACAAAAATACAGGTGATATACAATAAAAACGTTACATTATACCAAAATTTACTATCCACAAAATTAAAAAAAAAGAGCATTATAATTTAAACCGATAAAAATGACAAGAGACCTACGTACAAAACTAAAACCATAAGAAAAACATATATACACGGGGTACTACCTTAATTTAGAGGAGCCTTTGTGTGAAAAACACAACAATTCACAGGAAGCCATATCACAAATGAATGGCTTTACTTTCTACTGATGCAAGGTTTACATAATGAGGAGGTCCGTCTCATAGTTGCTCCTGCCAAGAACTGAGAAATCAGACGGCGAAAACTGGTGATCATGTTGGTGGGCGTGGTTACGGATAGCTGAATGTGGTGGTTGTGTGATTAAATGGCCTGTTCCGACGGAACGGCCCAAGTGCTCCTGGATGCGAGTTATCAAATGTCTTTTTGTTTTACTTATATATGCTGCCCTACAGCTAGCACACGTAAATTGATAAACAACTGAGGATTGCAGGTGTGTGGGTATGGTGTCTTTAATTTTAAAGAATTTTTTAATTGAACTCTGGGTTTTGAAGACGAGTCAAAGAGAAATTTGTGAATGTAATTCATTGAAAAGCTTCTTAAGTTTGTTACTAAGGGTGAAACTGAGTGGGCCTGTGTATGGGATGGTGAAATAGATAGAATATTTAGGAACGGTGTGGATTTGAGGCTGTATGGGACTAAAAGCTTATTGAGGGTTTTGCCTATATAAGTGTTCGTAAATCTCGTGAGGAGACCATTGTTAAAGAGTAGTTCTGTCATGGTTTTGGGGTGGATCTGTGGTAGTAGGAGTGGATTATATTATATAAAGATAATAATATGTCATATTTCTTATTTCTTACCGTAGAGTCCGATACCTTCACACTGATTACTTACAGGAGATTATGGCGTATCTACGTAGAAGTTCACTCCACCACTCGACATTCCATGATTTATACTTGATAAATGATGATTTAATGAATTCATTTAATTTTCAACATCCATCTAAGTTATTGGTTATACTATGTCATAACCAATCAGTCATTACCTTTAGTAATAATAAGATAGGATCACAGATACGGGCAGATAATTGCACTTACATTTATTTGTCAAGCTTCCATACAATGATTTACAATTTGCATGGATATATGATTTACTCACGTTCACGCTGCAATAAAATTAATCTTCTAAAACAGGGAATTTTCAACTTGGGGACACATGTGGTTATTCTACTATGGGTGTGACTTAACAGAGCCTTAATTCTTCAAGTGATACATTTACTGCCAGCCTGGATTGCTTTTGTTGCAACCAGGCTTCATCACAAGAACTTCTTCCCACGGCCATAACAACAAAAAGGTACTCTTGGGTTACCACACATAGTCTCGCGTCACTGACAGTCACTGTGGACGGTTGTCGCTGCAAGTAGAACTGGTAAGCGTGACTTGAATTAACCATTAGGTGCAATAGACCAGCCTGGATTGCTTTTGTCGCAACCAGGCTTCCACACGTGATATTTCCACGGGGATAACAAACCTAGGTTAACACACTTAGTCTCGTGTCGATCACGGTCACAGTAGACGGGTGTCGTGCAGGAGAACTCTGTAAGCGTGAATTAATTAACCATTTACTGTAGGTTTGATAGGCCAGCCTGGATTGCTCTTGTCGCAACCAGGCATCCACAGGTGATATTTCCACGGGGATAACAACCCTAGGTTAACACGCTTAGTCTCCTGTCGACGACGGTTCACAGGACGGAGTGGCGGTGTAGGACTCTGTGTGGTGTGGTGTCCCGCCCCCCCTTCAGGAGGGAGAGGATGGGAATGACTTCTTAACTAACCCATGGCTCAGGGGATACTACTTAAAATGAGGTTTTTGGGTGTGAAGCGATGAACAGTACAACACTGTTTCACTGCCCACCCCCCTAAAGGCTGGCTGACATACACTAATTGAAAAATACATGTCCCAGTTATGCCTCGCCGGGCGTCTTATCTCTGGTAAAACAAACTTTGGAGTTGGTTGCGTGGGTAAGCCTAACGCAACCCATGACAAGTTCCTTTATGTATTTTAGTTCAATGTCCAAGTGGAAATAGCTTGAACATAAATTAAAGGCTCTGTTGGTAAGAGTATGTACTAGATTTCGTTTGAAATTAAGATGAATGAAAGATGAAAATTTTGAACTCAAACCAGTGAAAGTTGGTTTTCTGTTTAAGGCTGTCTCGAAATTATTATGAAGACGGTGGATATTAACATCAAGGAATGGAAGAATATTGTCCTTTTCCAATTCACATGTAAATTTGATGTTGCCATGTTTCGAATTTAGATAATTTATTAAAATAGGGACGTGATCAAGTGATCTGAAATTAAAAAAGTGTCATCAACATACCGACGATAGAACAAAGGCTTAAATTGGGCAAGACATTCTGTTAGCCAAAGCTTCTCGTGGTGACAGAGGAAAGCGTTGGCCAACGTGCGACCTAAGGGTGAACCCATAGCAACACCATCATATTGTTTATAAGCTTTGTTATAAAATAAAAACAAACAATCAATTACAGCCAGTTTTAAAAATTCTTTAAATTGTGGTACATTGAATCCATCAATTATATCAATATTTGAGAACAGTTCATATGTAAATATCTCAATATTTTTGGCAAGAGGAATGTTGGTAAATAGAGACTGTATATCAAAGTTAGCCATAACCTAGTTGTTGAACGAGATGCAAGATAGTTCCTTCACAAAACTAAAAGAGTCTTTAACAGAGTATTGATTATTGGTTATTGGTGACAATATGGGAACGAGGAATTTAGACAGATTACAGTTGAAGGTGCCGAGGGCATACAATACAGGGCGTAAGGGACACTCATCCTTGTGTACCTTGTGTACCTTTGGTAGACCGTACAGGATACCTGGTTTAGACCCGCTAACAAAGAGTTTTAAAAAGGCGGAGTCATTAATGACATACTTGTTTTTAAGTTTACGAAGAAATCTGTTAATCTTGTCCTCATACTTAAGAATTACCTTGAATAAGTTCGTGAAGTATATTCAACATTTTCTGAACGTAGGACGTTTTATTAAGTACAACAACCCCATTACCCTTGTTTGGTTTAGTGATGATAATATTGTCGCTGGATGCTAAATTTTTAAGTGGGAGAAATTCTTCCTTAGAAAGAGCTTGTTTGGTGCTGAACAAGTTGTATGAATAGTAGGACCAAAACGCTAAGTGGCGGAAAGACTTAATGAAATAATGCAAACCTTTTGATACTGGATCATATAAACTGAGAGGAGACAGCTTCTTAAAATGTCTCTCAAAACCAAGGAAATGGTTAAAAAAAAGTCTAATTTGTTGGGATTAAAGGCAAATTTCAGACCTGGTTCTCCTCCTCGTTATGAAACTACGCTTTCCACGTAACAAGTCCATATATATATATATATATATATATATATATATATATATATATATATATATATATATATATATATATATATATATATATATATATATATATATATATATATATATATATATATATATATATATATATATATATATATATATATATATATATATATATATATATATATATATATATATATATATGTGTGTGTGTGTGTGTGTGTGTGGCTGCTGAAGCCCCAGAACGTGTTTACCAAACTGAATTATGACTTAACACGCTTTAAAGTGGCAATTCAAGGTGGCCATCACCTCCAATTAATATATTGATAATATCTCTGTTTCGAAGAAATGTAGGCAGCACATTTTGGTGGCAACACCTACAATTTTGATGGTTTAGAATTCAATAAGCACATTATTAATCATGTATGTGGCAGTCATTTTAAATATGAAGGTAATTTTTTCAAAACAGCGGGCATTACTAGATATGGTATGTGTCGCAAATTGTCGCTCGAGAAGTGTGTGGATGACCAGATGGCACCTACTGTATAGTTACTGAAACATTATGTCATAAATTTTATGTTCCAATAAAACGAAACCATTCAGCCACATTTAGTTCTCTTTATGAGGTAAGAAGTAAATCTCAGGAAAAAAGGTAAATAAACTGGTCTGAAAGCAGATAGAATGGTACTACAGCGCTTGATAACAACATATGGAGGTGGACAGGAGATTGAGATGCAGGGTGTTCTGAAGCATGAGCTACTACCAATACCTGTCTCCTTAGCTGAAATGTATGGAGCATTACTCCCTGGAATAAGTCAATCTTGGCTTACCTTCTTATTGCTGATGTTCTCTGCACAGTATCTATCGGTGTAGAAGGGACATCATGCTTGATTATTGATGGACAGGCTTTAGTAGTTTCCACAGGCAAACCAGACCTTTGGTGATCTTGCAGATACGTTTTAAGAGTAGTTTTGTAGCCTGGACCATCTTGCCAAAGAATTGACGTCAGTTTTGACAGGTACAGGAAAGACTCGATTAAGTCTGCCACAATACAAAGGCGTACTACAAAAGCGCACCCTATACGTCGAGTAACTGAGGGTCGGCAAGTGTCTCTACTATACAGCTAGGTAAATTTCCTCGCCCTCAATAAAAACAAGCAAGATTTGACAAACTTCCTCTCCAAGGAAATAATTAAATAATTGCCAATGCACCAGATAGCAAATGCTTGACAGTTGCAGGGTGATTTGAGAATAAGCAGGAAGTGCAGTGTTCCAAAGATATCAATGTTTCCGGAGTATCAGCCACTCACGAAGAAGCTGACACAAGAGTAGTCATACATGTAATACATGCTGATAAAGACACTAATTATATTTGCAAGGGATACAGATGTTTTGTTTCTCTTAGTTGCACATTCCATTCAAATAATAAGCAACAAAATTTGGATGATAGCTGGAACTGCCCAAAAAAACGACGGATGTCGTTGCCAATTTACCACCTGAATGCTTGCCGTCACTCCTGCCATGTCACGCAATTACAGGATGTGACTACATCTTACGTAAGTGGCCACAGCAAAAGGTTTGCATGGGCAGCATTCAAGTATTATTATGGATTACTCCGTGGTATAGGAGAAGCAGAACTTACAGAACACAAAATGAAATTAGCAGAAAGGTTTATTTGTAAATTGTACAAAGTGAAAGGAGATGTGGAATCAGTAGATGGGGCAAGACTAATCTTGTGTGAAAAACTGAACATTGCTGAAACTCTAACACCAACAAGTAATGCAATACCCAATATTCCATTGCCAAACACCATAGGATGCACACTGACTGACGGAGATCTATTGCCTGTTTTGATGACCTAGTGACCAGGTGTCAAAAAGATGTATGGATATGATTTTATGTCAGGTGAAAAAGTGGCTGTGGAACGCTACGTTTCAAATGTCGGAAGAATACCTTAGTATGCACTGGAGCATGCAAATGTGTGTTGTATGAGCCTGAACTGATCTGCATCAATGGAAACAATGATTAATTCTGTGGGCATTTCATGCAATTTGATAAAATTGTATAAATATGCCTATTGTATACTCTAACATGAGTTGTATTAATGTTAATATTTGTAAACTCGTAAATAATTATGGCACACTGCTTTGTGCATAAACATATGATGTATGTAATTGACATGGTGGCTCGTAAATAATTATGGCACACTGCTTTGTGCATAAATATATGATGTATGTAATACTCATAATAAATAATAATAATTAACGGTTTATTGAAAGAACTTGGCAGCCAGAAGGCTGAAAATATACAGTTACATATTTGGGGAATGGTGGCGTGATGACAGCATTAAAGCACTATCTTTGAATTTAAAATTACATCTATAAATCTAACACATATGTACAGAATTGTTATATTTGTATTATTTTGTCACCCTTCAAAACATAACTTGGATACTAAAATGGATTTACTACATGTTTCACAAACAACCATATGCGTGAATATGTACTATATTGCAATAGTGACCATTTGGAAATTGCCTAAGAAAGCTCAAAATTACCACATACTTGAATGAAGATGTCATAACTGTATTCGCCATCCATAAAAACATAGGTATGGCCACAAGAGTCAACTTTCCAGTTGCTCTAGAAGCAGAGGTGTTGCTGTTACAATATTTGTGGTAGTGACCATTTTGAATTGGCATTTTGAAGCATTTACATTTAAAAAGTCATCTTGGTAAACCTATTTTTTTGAGTTCAGGAGGAAAAAAAACATATAACTGACTATGGGCCTAGGCTAATGCAAAATCTCGGAGGATTGGTAAACACATCCCGTAAAGCTTTAGAGTAGGACGGTTATCGCTAACTTTCATGTATGAGAATGGTACTTTGATTGATTGATTGATGATTGATTGACTTTCTTCACGTCCCAAATTTTCTTTTACATACCCTGTACCTTAATTCCTTACCTCGTGTATTTTATATTTCTTTACGAATTCCTTAATCAGCATATCTCAAACAGCATCAGTGTTTGATTCTGATGGCCTGAAATATCTTTCTATCCATTTGATTAATTTCTTTTTCTAGTTGCTGGTGTTATAATATATTGTGATATGATTTTATTCTTGGCTGATCTAATTTTTTTTAATAACACACTGTTCTTCAATATCTCTTGCATGCCAATGCAGCTTATCTATCTAGACTGTATCCAGCTTATTCCTTATAGATTCATAGTCGTAAAGTACACCTTGAATGATTTGTCTTTCTCGGTTGTAAAACAATTGAGCTGAAATGCAAAAAGTCATTGATCAATTCTCACCCCGTTCTTTTATCAGTTAGTCCTGTCATACACGCTCGAAAATAGGCAAGTGGTCGAAAAAATTTATATTCAAATGAAATTTTGCATACATACTCCTGAAGGCTATAGAAATCAAGATCAAGAGAGTTTCCCCCTTTATTGGCCATAAACGCCCCCCCCCCCCAAAAGGGGGGTTTCAATTATTTTTTCACATTTTCTGGCTAAACTGTGCATCAGACGAAAATATTTTATCGAGACAAAAATACAAGATTGTTTCTATTCAGTTTTCCAATAAGTGTTACAGTTTTTTGTGTAAGCCATGTCAGAATTCGGGGAAAATTTTTTGCGTGTAGTGAAAAAATGATACTCGTACAATGTTTTCGGCAAATAACTTAAAAATGCCAAGTTTTTCATAAAAAATGTATATATTTGAAATTACAGAGCAGAAAATTCTCTATTCGAAGAAATAAAATCAAATTTCTGTAAAAAGTTTGTTTTTCCTCATTCACTCAAGAAATTTTTTTTTGAAGTATGACTTAGAAAACTGCTATGTTACCTGAGTGAAACTATTTGGCATACCATCACTCACGGAAGAGGCTTCACAGAGAGAGTTCTGAATGAATAAATCTTTGGTTTGCCAGTAGCTCACCACGTATGAGAAAATGTAGAAGGGTTTTGTGGGTTTCAAACCTGCAGTAGTTTTCAGCATATCGAATTGAGAGACACGAGGATTAAAAAGGACGAAGAGGATCTTCAAAATTTTGTTGTATGGCTTCAGTAGCATTCTCCATTCATCAATACAGAAGATCTCGTTTGTTGTCCAGTGGTCTGGTTGCAACTGAAAACGTAAACTGCTACAAAGCTCTAAATGTTGGCAAGAAATTGATGGATGAAGCCATTAAAGGCAAAGACACTTTTGGAGATATGAAGGTAAAGCGCACCAACAGAGTGAAGCCAATTTCTTACATGAATACAAGTGTCAGCGTCGCTGATGACATCATAGAGGTTGACACCACTCAGCTATTTCAAAGAATAATATGCATTGTAAAACTGCCGCAAGACTTGGAGAACTGTTTCAGTCATGAGTTGGCTTAATTTATGCTCTCCATATATAACGAAACAGGTTTGATGAGAAAGACGAAGAAGTCGTCTTTGTATAACATTTTCAACACTGTTGAAGAACGAGTAGTTAAATTATCAGGATGCAAATATATCAGTGGTGGAGGTAATTTAATCCACCGTGCAGTTTGGCGAAAGCAAGGCACAGTTGAGGATGTTCATGCTGCTTATGTCTAGTTCATTAGAAAACATTATGGTGAAAATGTAACTGTAATATCTGATGGTTATTCAACAAATAAAATTAGTACAAAGAGCATCGAGCGTGAAAAAAGACTTTTGAAACGAACTTCAGTTGAAATCTTCTTCGATGAGAATACAGCTCTAACGGAACCCAAGGAAAAATTCTTGAGTAATCTAAAAAACAAAGAGCGTCTAATTATGCAATTGAAACAGAGATTTGAAAAGAAGTTATTGAGATACATCTTGCCACAGATGATGCTGATGTACTAATTGTTCAAAGTGCTAGCAATGGATATTATCAGCATGACTCCATTTTTGTAGTTGGACAGTATGTAGATCTTCTCACTCTGCTTACTTCTCTTACTCCAGAAGACAGGGTTATTATGTTTTTAAAAGAAGCCCATGGAAACCTTAGTATTAGATTTTATAGTTTTAGAGATTTACAGCGCTCAAATATTCTAAAGAACTGCAAAGAACAAGTTTTGGTGGCTCATGATTTAAGTGGTTGCGACACAACGTCCTCATTTTATGGGTTTGGAAAAATTAAAACTATCAACCTGAACAAAGATGACTCTAAGCAAGAAATGGTCTCAGTTTTCAACAAACCTCAATCGACTCATGATGAAGTTGCAGCCTCTGGAGAGCGTTTCATTCTCACTCTGTACAAAGCCCCACAATCTGAAATAAATCTCAATCATTACAGATTTCACTCTCTTAACAAATCTGTCTTCCGCCCACTTCTGCAGTACCTAGGCAGCTTTATTATCGTGTCTTTCACCAAGTTCAGACTTGGCGAGGAGAAACAATTCAGCCTGAGTTGTGGGGCTGGAAAAAAATTTGCAATTCTCTGTCACCTGTCTACACCACTGAGGCGCCAGCCCCCGCAAATATTTTGAAGCCTATTTCATGTAGCTGCAAATTAGGGTGCGGGAAGCGGTATGGTTGTGTAAAATCTGGATTACCCTGTTCTATAATTGTCATGGCCAAAGTTGTCTGAAATCCGAAACAACAGATGATCCCACTGATGACCTTATTGTGACTAATGAAGAGGACTTTTCAAGTATCTAATCATTCTAATGTCATCATCTTAAACTAGAAAAAATTGGAATAGGCCTAATGGGGAAACCACTATAAAAACACGCGCCAAAAACTCTACCTCTAAAGGTGGTGTGGAAATGAGTTTGTGTTACAGATTTATTGAAAGAGTCGGAAAAAGTTTTGAAAACTGTTTCAAGGAAATATATTTCACTGAATATATAGAGAATTTTACGCTCTACAATTTCAGCTATATGGATTTTTAATGAAAAACTAGATGTTTTTTAGTTATTTGCTGAAAACCTTGTGCGAATATCATTTTTTTCACTATACGCGAAAAGTTTCCCCGAATTTAGACATGGCTTACACAAAAAACTGTAACACTAATGGAAAATTGAATAGAAACAATCTTGTATTTTTGTCTCTATAAAATATTATCGTCTGATGCATAGTTTAGCCAGAAAATGTGAAAAAGTAACAGGAATCCCCCTTTTGATGAGTGTTTATGGCCTAAAAGGGGGATCCCCCCCCAGCGGAGGGAAACTCTTTTGATCTTGATTTCTATAGACATCAGGAGTATGTATGCAAAATTTCGTTTTAATATAATTTTTTATTCCACTCAAAATCCTAATTTGACTAGAATAAGTTTCATATCAATTAAGACAGATTTGTTTGTCTCAAGAAATCCTTAGTCGCTGGTGTAGTCACACCAGAAAGATCCTATAAAGTCAGTAGCCTAGACTAAACATCCACCAAGTTTTAGTAAAATTATAGGTAAAAGAAAGTTTTCATTATTTTTTTGCAACATATCAACAAATAATACAACCTCAAACGTGTTTTGGTTCTCAAGAACAAAAGATACATCTGCAGGATACTGTCAACTGTGTTGCAAATTTTAAGAGAAATAGGGAAGTTATGACTAGCAAAGAAAAAATGACAGCCAAACTACCAAATACGTATATCTTAAAGCAATACAGTACCATAGTTGTGCATTGCGTTTTTAAATAGACATTTAGATTAACTGGCTCAAAAGTTCAGGGTGTGTTTAGGAGACCCTCTTAATTACTATATTGAAAGTCCCACAACATTCGCTTGCCAGAATTCTTGCAATCTTTGATTTGATTTACCAGTCTTTGAATGCCGCTAATGTGATTTGCTCATGAATCCCATATCCAATAAATGCAAAAAGTTTCCAAATTTAAATCCTTCAGTAATAATGCGAAAGGTACACTTTACCACAATTTAGTTTTTTCGGAAGTATTTAAGGTCCTCAAAATTGTGGACATGACCACTTACCTTAGGGTGCACCACAAATGCTACGAAACTTAATAGATTTTGCGCTATCTTACTGAAGAAAATTTTTATATATCGGTCAAAGCAATATCTCCATAATCTACACATGTCTTTTATATTGCTACTAAAAATGGGACAAATATGGATAATTTTGCACCATAGTCACATTTGACTGTAAAAAAAGGAATGAAACTGATCTTGTTACTTGGTTAGATAGTCTTCTTATCCGTGACGTTATCAGGTTAGAAAGATTCCACCTTTTTCTCCCATTTATGGGTTCTATACGACACAGTATGGCCAGAAGTGGCATCGAAGAACTGTGGGAGTGACCGTTTATATGACAGTGGCTTCCTTACACACATTCCCACTCAACATTCATTAGGAACGCTGCTCCCTGAGTCATCCACTGTTAATGGAACTCTGAAGAATGAACTGAAGACATGTTAGTACCTTTATATGAGAACAGTGCAAAATTGAAGGATGTCGTACAGTCTAGTGCCTTGCAGGGCATTGTATCTTACTTGGACAGAATATTAGAAAATACAGATTCGTGTGGCCGAACTGAAAATCAGTTGGATCAGTATATTAAGCTTGTTGGCATCATGAAGCTGTAGTGACTGGAGGATCCACCTGTACAGTGTATAATAAATGATACCGTAACTGCAAGAGCTGGACACTTTCATTGTGAAGTTCAGCTCAGTTTTACATGCTGCAGTTGTTCAAGCTATAGACTATAATGAAACCAGAAAAATACAATGGGTTCACCAGGCTCAGCAGTTTCACGGTGCGAAAATGTGACACGTACTGGTACTGACATCATACATGATGATAGAGTAGGTCCTCATAAATTCCTTGAAAACAACCGGTGATCTGACTCGTGGGCGTGATATTTTGCTCTACATTATAGAAAAATTAGTTCATTCAATGCCTGACACATCCAAATTAAATTATGTTATGGAAGGCGTTAGTGGGGTGGCTGGAGCCACATCTGAGTATCGATAAAGTCACGATCTTCCTGATGTGAAAACTTTACTGAATTGGTTACACCTACCACTCACTCGGGCTTCACTTCTCCTTACCTCCTTGACGAGTGGCGTTGTTGCTAACGAAGGTGTAAACTATGACAGCAACCAGTCATTTGGAGACGCATCCATGAAGGCAATGGAAGGCAAGTTGTATAGCAACATGAGTCTACAACGAAAAAAACATTTGGTTCTTGGCAAGCGTGACTATCCACAGGATAGTCTGCGTTGTCAGGAAGGAAGACGAGCTTTCAGGACATTTAACATAGGAGCTGGCCGCTCGTCCTACACTCGGAAAGGAAACAAAGCTCCTTTGTTCCAGTGTTAGAAACTTTGATATCCAGTGCTGTTCCATTTGCAGTAATGTACACAATTGATGGTAGCTACCTTCTTCAGCGTGTTGTATGATAGCGACCAGCAGCATACGGTCACATTTGTACACAGTACACATTGTACTGTTAGAGAATGAAATATCTTCTCAGCTTTGGCCGAAGTATTGTACATTGAAACCTGACTACCCAAAATAGTCAATGGTGTCAACGGCGACCTCTTCCAACTGTGCATAGGCTTCATACATGCGAATGTCGACCAGACAAAGGATAATCATAATCTGTAATCGTAATCGATTACAATCCATTACAGTTTTTTAAGTAATCGTAATCGATTACATTCTTATTTCTGACAAAGTTATCGTAATTGTATTTGATTACATTCAAAATGTAATCATAATTATGTTTACTTTCACGATAACAATAATAAGTATACATACCAGTACTTCATTTCCTTTTCTTACAATACTAGCTCACGTTTTTCAGTACAGTCATCTACAGATACATTCAGTCCTTTATATGACAAAGCATCCATGCCTGTCTTCTCTAATCTTGCAATGCATTACCTTGTAGTACCAGTAACTTCAGCACCTGTTGAGAGTATTCAGTATTGCTGGCCTAATCTTCAGGCCGAGAAGGTGCTAGCTTCGAGATAAAACCTTCCAGAGTCTAGTTTTCATTAAGTTCAACCAAAAATATTAAGTTTTAATTTAGATATCCCTGTCCTGAGAAGGTGTAACCACTCAATATTTTCTAACTGTTATTGATGTGTAATATATACGGTACGTTTAATTTGCTTAAATGAATAGCATTAGATCGTTTTTATTCTTGAAACTATCTTCGATAAAATGGACATAGTATGTCTTAAAACATTTGAGGTCAAATTTTTGTCTAAGGAAAAACGAATATTAAATTTAAATTAAATATGAGAGCATTGTTTCGATAATCTACATTAATGAAAGTAATGCATTGGGTATATCTGAGTATACAGTATACCACATATTTAATTGTATCAGGGCGCTAAACTAATATATTTATAAGCATTAGTGTCAACAATATTCCAGAACTTCAGAACACTTAAGAGTTATTTTGGTCAGATACATTTCTATATTTATAATTTCCATATTAATCTTATGACAATTTAGATCAATCTTTCAAATATTTAGAATTTTCTTGTCTATTAAATACCCACACCATTATGTATAATGCAGTATGTCTACCTTTTTCATCTGTCAGAAAATATGACTTATTTATACCAAGTTGATAAACAGTACAGCAAATTGAGTTGTTGTGGTACATTCGTTTATTTATGCACATTCCTTTTGAGGTAATCATGATTGCATCATGATTACGCATCGTGTAATCGTAATCGTAATTGATTACATCCATTTTTATTGTAATCATAAATGTAATTGTCGGCATAAAATTTCCATGTGATCGTAATTGTAATTGATTACATTGCCAATGTAATTGCCCCATGTCTGATATTTACCATTGTATGATATATTCGTCAAAACAATGGGAAGATATTTCATTCTCTCACTGTACATCAAGGAGCGGTAATGCAATGTTCGTGATGTGTTTGAGACGATGTAGTTCCCAGTACGAAGGGCGAGGGACATCGTCGTATAGAAAACGTGTCCTCCACAGAAGTGGTCATATAAAATCATAGCAGAACTTCCTGGAAACACAAAGCAAACCGCTCTCTTCTGGAAACGTGGATAAGACAAATCTTTGAAAAAAAAAACACACTGAAAAAGAGAAACACTTTAGCTCCAGTGTTTCTCTTTTCCTGTGTGGTTTTATCTCTCTCAGATTTCAAGGCTTCGCAGTTGCGGTTGCAAAATGTCAATTAATTTGAATATAAACATCCCATAGTATGCACTAGACATGCATTAAAATACAGTCATGTTTTGCCCCAAATTCTGGCTTTTTAATGGGGGAAAATAAGAGGTTTATGCTCCTCAGATTGTCCAATACTACTACTTGTTTACATTCCATGTGTGAAAAAAGGTCACAAATAGTCACCTGTAATTAAGCAAGTTACTCAAGATTTATCACTATAAAGATCTAAAAAACATTGTTCACTGCATCTATTATTGTAGGAAACTGTCCGTACATAAAGGCAACACAGTGGTTGGTGGGCCCCACTGCCGAATGAATTTCTCAGCTCTCAACCCTTTTTTGTGATTGTTTCACAAACGCGACAACCGCGTGGGTTCTTGCGGTTGTTTCGGTTGTGGCGGTTGTGATAATTTATGTGGTTGCGGTCGCAGTTGCAAAGCTTCGTGACATATCACGAAGCTTTGCAACTGCAACCGCATAAATTTGTGAAACAATCACAAAAGAGGGTTTGTCTCATTTGGGGAAATAGGTATTTAAAACCATACGCATATTTGTTCCCTTTATTTCAATTTTAACTGGAGTTGTTGTGTTATAGGCAAATTTACGTGTATCTGGGGTACTGATCATGCAGAGCACAAACTATGGCCCATGATAGTGATTTTTGCCCAAACAAAAGTTAAAATCTGAGAAACGTGTTATTTAATTTTATGTCTTTTATGTTTTGGGAATTTTGGTATATTAACGAGGGAGTCTCTTGAACATACCCTGAAAGTCTTAGTTTGTTATTCTAAACGTCTATATTTTCATTCAAATGTGGCAAATTGCACTTATCTACTAGTGACGTTCCCCTAAGCAGTATACTTCAATTTATCTTACTGACCTAAAACAGTGGAGCTCAAAGACCCAGAAGGGGACCCATCTCCTTCATAAGCATAGGCTCTGAGGTCATCCTCAGCCAATAAAAGTTGCGCAGAGTTCACACCAGCACCAATGACGACCTGTGGTGATCCGGTTGGTGCAGCAGAACATGAAGTTGGTAGACATACTGAAGCAGGGTATACAGCTGTTGCGCATGTTGTTGTAGAAGGTGCAGTGGGTGAGGTGCTAGAAGCTCGTTTTTCAAGAACCACAGCTTGTACATTACTGGTGACTGCCGTTATAGTATTTTTCCCGCTGATAAATTGATCCTTTTTTCCTCCATCTTCATTGACAGGAACTGGAACCAGTTGGCTGACCTCCCTGAAGGCCACAGTCTCATTTCCAGTTCTTAATGTTCCTAAGAAAGTGATTAAATATTTTGTACAGGAAGGAATTGTGGAATATTACAGGGTCTTGGCGAAAATGTTTTAAGCTTTGCAAAATTCTTTTTGATATAGGCAAATTGAAATGTGACGGTCACATTAAAACGCAGTGAATGCAATGAAATAATTGTAGGAAAGAAGATGAAAAAGGGAAGGAATGGAAGAAGATAAAGGAAAGAGGATTAAGAATTTATGGAGAAAATGGAGAAGATAGGGGTAGTCAGGGAAGACGGAAGTGGATGAAAGAAAGAACGGAGTGGGAGGAAATATAGAGCGACACCGTAAAATGGAGGACGAACACAGTTGTCTAATATTCATTACATAAAACCCAATATAATACTAAATTTATATTTTCATTTTACATGTAAAAAGTTTGTAAAGTTTGAAAATATATGGCGAACTGGAAATAACAACGGTAAAACAGATTTTGTTTTCACAAAAAAATCTAGTACAGTACTTCAGTGATACGGTGATACTGCATGCAAGAACCTACTGTACATGCAACCGTGACAAATTTCAAATTAATTAATTACTATATTACAGTATATAATATGAAAGAGGATAGAAATCAAAACAATGCTAAAGGGAAACAATAAAAAAAACTTGTCCATTGTCTACGTACGTAAAAATTGGACACGTTTCACATAAAGTGGATAGTTGATAAGATAGACTACACAACTTTAAGATAAATATTTTATAAAAGGGTTTCGAAAATAACAAAGATGACATAAGATAATTGCCAAAACTTCTGGGAGTTGAAAATAAACCCACATTAAACCTTACAAGATACTGGTGCTCATGCAGGAGGTAGCACCATACATCTTACAAATGACATATATTCAGTGTACCATCACGTGTTCACCCTAAGAGACCTGCGCCATCACGTGTTCACCCTAAGAGGCGCGCACCATCACGTGTTCACCCTAAGAGACGTTTGCACCCTATAAGACGTTGACCACCACGCGTTCACCCTACAAGATGTGCAACATCACGTGTTTACCCTACAAGACTTGCACCATCACGTGTTCACCCTAAAAGATGTACACGATCACGTGTTCACCCTACAAGACTTGCACCATCATGTGTTCAGCCTACGTGACTTGCACCATCACATTTTAACCCTAAAAGATGTGCACCATCATGTGTTCAGCCTACAAGACTTGCACCATCACATTTTGACCCTAAAAGATGTGCACCATCACATTTTTGCCCAAAAAGATATGCATCATCACGTGTTCATCCTATTAGACGTTGTAATAGTGCCTTGATTTTAGAGTAACTTATATCTTGTTTGAGTGAAAACATATATTCCCACCAAAAATACCTGCCTAAGTATTCGTGCTAAGCTCACAGTACCCTAGTGATGACTGCAAGGCGTGAGCCAATCGTAGTGACCTGTGAGTGTGACGTCATATACATAACTGTGCTGATTGGCTGGAGGCTAGAGTTCATGTCCAATACAGAGTGCTCTCAATTCTCAAACCCAGAGTCTGTATTTGGAGGTATTTAAGTGTAGACGCGTGTGTGGATCAGCAGGTTTCAACATGGCGATATATATATACAGCATATATATATATATATATATATATGTATATATATATATATATATATATATATATATATATATATATATGTATATATATATATATATATATATATATATATATATATATATATATATATATATATATATATATATATATATATATATATATATATATATATGTAATATTCAGAAATTTCAGAGTAATTTCGAATGCCCCGCCATTGGCAACACTGAGCGTTCAAGGTCGCGGGAGGGAAGAGAGCGCTCCCTGCTCATAGCGAGAGATTGCGGAACTAGGCCTATATGATATTAAATGTAATTTACCGAATTAATAATGATGCGATTCATGAAGTTAAGGGACTATTATTGAATTTGAAATTATTATAGATCGTTTATCAGTCTGAATAATGTTACGGGTGTCCCAAGGAGTTATTAGTTAGGCGGAAAATATGTCACGTAGGCCTAAGCTAACGCCTTGAGAGGACGCGACGCTGGCTCTCCCTCAGTCACGGGGAGCAGTCAGACATACAAGACGTCCCTGCGCGTCCGTCACAGAAATAGTCACGTGGCCTAGTCACCTGTGTTGCACTATTGCAGTATAACAAGTAAGTCTCATTCGATCTCAGACAGGGTTAGATAGGGCAGTGGTAAAGTAAACTAGAGCTAACAGTGAGTTCATTTCAGGGTTTCCGTCAGAACCCACTTGACCGGAGTTGACCGGAGTTGACTGCGAGAGATTGACTGCCGTTTGAGACTGCCGTTGATGATTGAGGGTGGCGATTGTCGCCATTGGACCGATCAGTGTAGGCCTGTCACTGTTTAGCGGGGTAGCAAAGGATCTCTTGAGTGAACGAGTGCTCCCGACAACTAAAACGACACGGGACCAGCATCAGCAGTGGGTGATCAGTTCTTACCACTCGGGTGCACAACACCACGTGTCCTCGGTCAGCTAGAAGTGTTACCTACTGGCCATAGACACCTGCTGGCGTTCTCTCTTCCTGCCCATGGACGCACTGGGAGTACACTGAGGCTATCTGAGTAAATTAATGGTCACACACTGAGACCGTGAGTCTAGGACTCTAGGAGATATCTAGAGGAACATTTTATCTCCCTTATTACGGGTGTAGTTAATACCATTTCTCAGACTGATATTATCTTGACGTGTGTAGTTTAATATTTCTTAAATAATTTTGATAGTAGTGTTTTTTGAATGTTTGTGTCATTAAGTGGAACCAGAGTGATACTGGGGTTTGATTCTTTTAATGCATCTAATTTTTCTCCATAATTCTGATCTCAGGTATAACCTTTGTTCCCCAGAGTAGTGTTTAAGTTAGGTTAGGAAGAGTGCATCTGTTGGGATGATATAATTTTGTTGACTGCCCTTAAGGCCTATTCATTGTAGAGTATTAAATTTCTATTTTTTTAATACCATTTCCTAAATGACTGATATTATTTTGTGAAAGCCCTTAAGGCCTGTTTCATGTGTGCAAGCAACATTTCTTAATACTTCAAATTTATTGTTGCCTGAGTTTCTAATAATTTCTATATCATGTATAACTTTTATTCCCCAGAGTAGTGTTTTAAGTTCAAGTTAAGAGGTGCGCATATTGGTGTACCATTATTTGATTGTGTTTGTAGTGTTGGAGGGAATATAAGTGTCTAAATTTTACAGTGTGTCTCATTCATCCCAGTCACAGACGCTATCCTTCCACGGGTCACGGACAATTCATTTTGTTTAGTAGATTTAAGTGTTCTTGTGCTGGTTCGGGATTTTTCTCAAGGGGCGCTTCCACTGCCATTACCATCTTATAATCTTTAATAAACCCCAAGTCAAGTGAGAAAATAAAGTCCAGTAAATTCCGACCGGTTACATATATATATATATATATATATATATATATATATATATATATATATATATATATATATATATATATATATATATATATATATATATATATATATATATACAATATATTTCATGTAAATCCACAATGGAAACGTTGATAAGATAAATCTTGAAAAAATCCCACAAGAAAATGGGAAACAATGGAGCACCTTAGCTTTCGTCCTTATTCAAGACATTTTCAGAGGCAACTGAATTACAAGGACTGGGAGAGGCTTATTTTTTTTTTATTGGACACCCCCCCCCCCCTACATCCTGTGTAAGGTGAAGCTCAGAAGCGTTTACAGCTCCCAACAGGGAAGCATGCTAAGTTCATGTTTGCCTTTATGTCTCATGAGTTAAGGGCGTAGAAGCCTGAAGAGTCAAGGGCATAGAAGCCTGAAGAGTCAATGGTTTTATGTCATCAAGTTATTGGAAGCTCCAACAACTTTCCCTGAATACGAATTCGCAACTTTGGATTTACAACAGGGACCAATGAGGGCTAGGAAGAATGTCAAAACAACTTTTCCACCGGCCCGCGAATCGAACCCGTGACATCTCGTTTGCGAGGCAAATGCGGTACAGTTCTACCACCGGCGCCCCCCAGAGAGGCTTATGTACACAAGGTGACCTTACAAAACATAAGGTCAGGTCAAAAACATGACATCCACTAATCCACGCACCAACACCACCGCAAACATAAGAGGAGCTTAGAAGAAAGGGAGACGTAACTAGTCATGTTAAGACAGTTCAAAAATATGAGACCCACTAAACATTGAAGTGGAATTATGTGAGCAATACCAACAGATGCAGTAGATGTTCACTCACATGACAGCCATGTTGCAGAACGCCACCGAAGGTATGAACCGACTACGAAGTAAGGGCAACACAGAAGATCACGGAAGGACGTTTTCGCTATTGGAGACACGACCTTCCTCTGAAACTGACGGAGAAACGCTACATACTCGAGGAGGACTCCAAGCGCTCACCTTAGCCTCGGAGCCAGGAACATCTCACCAGGGGAGCAGGAAAGTACTTCTGAGCGTCAAGCTTGCTCGCGGAAAACACAATGCTGTAGGGGAGAGCTGGCCAGGGGGAGGGTATCCTCGATAAGCAATGGGCCAGGTACTCCCCATGGCATCAACTTCTGAAGACCGTAGCGTGGATTAAAAGGTTTATAGAAAGGCGGTGAGTGGCTGAAACAACAGTGACAAGGTCGGGAATGCCCTCCTTCAGAAACAACAGAATGGCAGTTCATTCCCCGACAGCCTCTCATATGGGTGCGGTGTGGGAGCGACAATTCCGCACTGTAAGGAAGGTCCTCCAGGGAGTGGTGAGCACGCAGACACTAGAGGATGAACGACTTAACACTACGTTCTGCATCGTAGAAGAGATCGTCAACGGAAAGCCCATCAACCCAGTGTCCGACGACCCAAAGAATCTAGAAACACTAACGCCGCTTCACATACTACGGAAGAATCCGAAGACGTTGCCCACCACAGGCGATAGATCCATGGAGGCAATACCGAGCGAAGATGGACTGGTGCGAAGTGTCAAAGTGAAGACAAATGTCTCAGTGTTAATATGCCCAGCGACGAGACTCTGCTTGTTGGAAGGGGTCGGCGAGAGCGAATCTAATGATAGGCTGTGATTTCGAGCAAAGCCCGACATGGGGAGTGTTACCGCCACGCACAATTGTGCGCGTCAGCAACTTGTGTACGTGAAGATACAGGCAGAATAGAAGAAATAGGAGGGAGACAGGAAGAAGTGAAGATGAGATGGGGTTAGAGAAGGAGGTAGAGAGGTGGAGCGACGAGACTGTTTACAACTAAGATAGCTGACTAAGCGACCGGAATGATAAACGCGTTGACCAGACGGGCCCACAGCTGCCCACGAGAGACAGGCTGAGGGCAGACCATCACCTTCTCCTGTAGAGGCAACATCTGATTCTCGTCAGCCAGCATTTCTCCTGTAGGACATCGTCTTTGTTTTCGTTGGTCTACACCTAGACCCATAACACGTGAGTGTGATTGTTAACTGTTGAGTCCTCTGAGAACACTAAACGACTTGAATAATTGTTGTACATTGATCATATTGTTCAAACTGTGTGTCCTGATGTATCAGCAGTTGGTACATATGAGATGTATTCAACAGGTTTTGACCGAATTATATTCTTTGCGTCAACTTAGAGGGTCTTATTGTCCTGCACAGCCACAATTGCTCCAATGAGCGGTTACAATTGTGATGCAAGGTGCATACAGGGACATGCAAAGGTCTTGGGTAATTATTGTGTCATTGTGAGCTCTAAATGGGACCAGTGTAATATATTCCTACACTGATGATTTTGGTGTCTAGTGACGTAAGATGTGTTGAGGGATCAATCCAAGTGAACTGTTGTCCTGTGCAACCAATAATTACCTATTGTTGTAAGTCTTTAACCCCAATCTCAGGAACACCAGTCCAGGTCATGGTAAATACTAAAAGTAACAAAATTAATTATGTTTTCTGATTCGGTATTCTGAGGGTCCTTCCACTGCATTACCATTCAATAATTAACCTCCAAAAGAATTCCAATGGGTTTCGTGTAAAGACGAAAACTAAGGTGCTCCATTGTTTCCCTTTTTCCTTTGTGGCTTTATCGAGATTTATCTTGTTCACGTTTCCTTTATGGATCTACATAAATATATATATATATATATATATATATATATATATATATATATATATATATATATATATATATATATATATATATATATATATATATATATATATATATATATATATATATTTATTTATTTATTTTTTTATTTAAAATCACACGGAAAATGGAAACAACGGAGTTGTTTCCATTTTCCCGTGTGATTTTATCAAGATTTATCTTATCCACGTTTTCATTGTGGATTTACATGATATATATATATATATATATATATATATATATATATATATATATATATATATATATATATATATATATAGCCTGGTGGTCCAGCGGTTAGCGTTCCCAGGTCACAGTCATGTGCTCCTGGGCAGTGGGTTCGTCCGGGTTGAGGTATATATATATATATATATATATATATATATATATATATATATATATATATAACAAAGAAGTCTGTCTGTGTGTCCGCACGAGAATTTCGGAAACTACTTTACGGATCTGGACCAAACTTGGCATGGATAGCAAGTGTCATGTGGGGATCTCAAAAAAACTCCAACCAACCAGATCCGACACACCCAACCAGACCCGACCGGACACGCCTGAGAGAACCAGAGAAAGAGAGAGAGAGACTAACGGTTAGCCCGGACGCACACACGTAGAAAAGTCGTATTCCTTCCTATGATTTACAGCTATTTTGATCATTAGGTTCTCTTTCATTATGGCTTACTTTTCTCTGCATCTAACCCCCATCCATTACACCACACAGAGGTTGAAAAGTTGTATCCCATCCCACGTATTATAGCTAATTTTATCCTTATGCTCTCTCTCATTACAGCTTACTTTTCTTTGATCTCTAACTTTTCTAGGCTGTCCATTCTAACAAGGGAGGTAGGTAGGTAGGTAGTCCATTCCTACGAGGTATGCCAAAAGTACGATATTTCACAGAGCTAAATCAATGTCGTTATGTCCTACCTTAGTAAATCTATTCCTTCCCAAGGCCATCTATTTAAATAACTGAAAGAGCGTCTCTATATAAATAAAAAAAAAGAGCGTCGGTGGTACATGGCAACTTTTTGCCGAGGGACTGTTGGGGCGTTGTTTCATAGCTTACTAGCTTGAGCCACTGTTTGTTCCCAGCATTGCCTAGGGAAGGAAGGATTGTAATCTCTCTGAAAAAAAAAATTAAGATAAAATCTAACTGAACAAAATTCCTCCAAAGAAACGACCAAGGCTGTCAATTCTTGAAAGAAGACAGAGAGATGCACTGAGAAAGCAGCAATCAAGATCAAGTTAATCAAGGCCACAACGTGCTGCACGTTTACAAACTAACAGAGAGCGAAAAACAGCAAGTCTGTCACAGGAAACAGATCAGGAAAGGGAACCCCGTCTTAATGCTGCCAGAGTGGGAACAGCGGAACGTCGGTCACAGGAAGCAGATCAGGAAAGGGAATCCAGTCATAATACTGACAGAGAGCGAACAGCTGCAAGACGGTCACAGGAAACAGATCAGGAAAGGGAATCCCGTCTTAATGCTGACAGACAGCAAACAGCAGAAAGACGTTCTCAAGAACATGATCAAGTGCGTGAAATTCGTTTGAATGCTGATAGACAGAGAGCTGCGGGATCCAGAATTCTAAAAAAGAATACACAGTGGCATCCACTTGCAACAGCAGCATTTAACTATGATAATGAGACAGAATATGAAAAGTATCCCTCTGTTGTCATTGGCAACATGGATAAGAAATGTGAACACTACGGTGCAAAGAAGTACAAAGGAGAATCTGCTGGTCTGTGCTGCTCTCGTGGGAAAGTACGACTGCCAAATTTGGAAAAACCACCACAACCATTGAAGGCTCTCATGCTGGGAACAACACCAGAGTCAAAACACTTCTTGGAAAATATACGCAAGTACAATTCATGCTTCCAGATGACATCCTTTGGAGCTACCAGAGTAGTTCGTGAGCACGGATACATGCCCACATTCAAAGTCCAGGGTCAAGTCTATCACAAAGCAGGATCCCTCTTACCACTGGAAGATGAGCAGCCAAAGTTCCTCCACATCTACTTCATGGGAGATCATGAAAAGCAGGCTACTACCAGGTGTGGCAACATTCAAGGTGTTAGACATGACATTGTCCTATCTAGCCAAGAAATGCTGCATCAGCGCAACACGTATGTACAGACATTTAAAAATGCCCTGGAAAACATGCCTTCTGACGAGTACAAAGTCAGGATCAAAGCAGACACGACCCCTAAGGGAGAACATGAAAGAAGATTCAATGATCCTGTAGTTGATGAAGTAGCCATCCGGATTGTCGTTCAAGAGTTTGAGAAACGAGATATCGTACTCAAAATGAGAGCGAGCCGCTCACAAGAATATCAGAGACACATCGATCCTATGATGCACTGCAGTATCCTCTCATTTTCTGGAAAGGTGAAGACGGATATCACTTCAACATTCCTCACACAGATCCAGCGACTGGTGCGGCAAAAGTAGGTAAGAAAGTCTCATCCAATGACTTTTTTTTCATACAGATTCATGATCAGAGAAGACAGTTTCAACCAGATACTAAGATCAAGGAACTTCTTCCACCAGTTTGTAGTGGACATGTATGCCAAAATTGAAACAGAAAGACTCACCTTCATACGACTCAACCAAAAGAAGCTCAGGGTTGATGACTACATTCGTCTGAGAGATGCAGTAGCAAGGGATGGACATGTGGACAATGTTGAACAGCTAGTGTTTCTCCCCTCTTCCTTCACTGGAGGTCCGAGATACATGCATGAAAAGACTCAGGATGCCATGACCTACGTCAGAAACTATGGACGACCAGATCTCTTCATTACTTTTACATGCAACCCTGTATGGACTGTGTTACGACCGTGTCGTATTTTTCTATTTTTTTTTATACAGTATAACATGCTTCCATGTTGTTCCATATTATTCCTGTAATGATGTGTTATATTTATTATTATATAATCTAGTCACCTTACCCTGTGCTGTTAAGGTTTTAACTGTTATTATTTGTTCAAGCCCATCTTATTTCTTCATTTAGTATTGTAACATGCATTCTTTTCCTCTAACGACCATCTGCATCGTTAAACGACCCACAGGCGGGTTTTGGGTGGAAATTTGGCCCTATATATAGTGGTCCACCAACTGTCAGAGGGCAGTTCAGTCCTCTTTTCATACAGTTCACATCCTTTGAGTGACACTCGTCACCTGTTACTTATACTTAATTTATTTGTGGTGTTCCTGTCGCCACCAATGTGGTATATCTATGTGAGTACCTATTTATGTCTCTATTTATGTCCATCAGTATTTGCTTAGTTACATTTAAGTAATTCAGTGTTGTTTCACGTTAGTTAATTTCAGTGATAGTTTTTATATGTTTATGCAGTGTTAACGTAATCCAATGCTTTATTTTTATTCTTTTGATGTTTCGATGTTTTGTATCATTTGTGTCTTAAAAGTCTCGATGGTGAATCAATTTGTTGTGACAGCCTACGAGGCTCTTTATTGTGTTAATATTTAATTAATTAAATTCCTAAAGGTTTACTTTATTTATTTTTATTCCCTTTTAATTTACTTCACTTTTTTGTTTGGTTACGCCTAGAACCTGGATATTTAAGTAAGTTAAGAGACCGCTTAACAGTTTTGGCGACCTTGCCAGGATTCACTAACGACCTTTTGATACTTGTGATATATTTTTTCTAAGCATGCTGATGGATTTGTTTTGAGGCATGGTAGGACTAACAATGGTAATTTTGTGCGTAATAATTTTGTGCATTACAGGAGGAGCTGGGATTCGTTCGCCACCTAATGGGGCGTCCTAATTTTCTAATTTACTTGTAGTTTCTGTGGAAAGCCGGGTCATAAGGCGGAATTTTGTTGGACAAGGCCGCAGCCAAATAAGGTGAAGCACAAGATGTTGCAATTTGGGTTCTCGCCTCACGAGACTTTGATCTTTTCCAGGAGAGTTTTGCGAAGGACCCAGATGTTGGTACCTTTCGTCCCTTTTTGTCACAAGGCACGGTAGAAGTTGATGGTGTCGAAACACCAGTCACTATTCTGAGAGACTCGGGTTGTCTCCAAACTCATCAAAGAGGGTGTTGTTGCGGCGAGGAAGACTGACAAATACGTCGTTTTGGGCGCCCTTTGGGGTGAAGGTGCAGCTCCTTTGGTTTTTCAGGTATAGCTAAACGTAGCCGGTGTGCACGAGCTGCCTGTGTTAGTACTTGTCAAGTCTCCTTGTTGCTAGATTGGACCTCATACTCAGTAACAATTTGCTGCAACAGCTGAGGATGATATGCCCGGTGTTTTCCCTTTTTGTGCTGTGACTCGTTTTATGTTAATGACTAATGATCATAATGTAACTCCTGTTGTAGATGATTCACTTTCCTTAGAAGGACGCTTTGCTAATGCAATTGCTTAACAAGACATTTCTTCGGCACTTAATGCTGTGACCGGGAGAGTTGCTTTAATAGCTGCGCAAGAGCAAGACGATTCATTACGGCTCTTGTTTGATTCTGCCAATGATTCAGGCCCTACCACGAGATATTTCAGTCAAGACGGTGTTTTGTGCCGCCGCTGGCTTCCACCGACTATGTCAGAGGAAGGCACGGACTGGGCGTCTGTCACTCAAATAGCTATCCCACACACTTAGAGACAACATGTTCTAGCTATGGCCCATGACGATCGCTTTTCTGGACATCAAGGTGTCCGAAAGACGTTCAACAGGCTGGCCAGAAAGTTCTATTTACCAGGCATGAGGAGAGATGTCACTAAATATTGTAAGTACTGTCATTTTTGTCAAGAGGTAGGCAAAGCCAATCAGGCTATTCCACTTGTAAGAGTACCTCACGTACCTGAGCCCTTTACAAGAGTACAGTGTGACATTGTAGGCCCTCTGCCTAAAACTTCTAGTGGGTTTGAATATTTATTTACAGTCATTGATACCTTCACTAGATACTTGCATGCTGTATCTCTTAGGAAAGTTACTGCTAGGGTCCTAATATCATCCATTTTGTTTCTCTTACTTCTACTGTTCGCTCATCAAGTAAGAGGTCCTTTGTACATAGCTCGAGATAGATTGTTGGGTAGTAGTGAAGAGAGCATTAATGTATTAAGTTTAGTAGGAGATGTTAAAGAGAAGCTTCTAAGTTGTTGGAGCCTTGCCGCAGACCACTTACAGCAGTTGCAGTCCAAGACCAAGACATGGTACGACAAGCATGCCAGACACAAAGAGTTCCAGATAGGAGATCAAGTACTCATTCTCTTGCTGAGACATGGACAGCCGCTCCATGCAAAGTTCTGTGGGCCATATAGAGTTGTGAAGAAGGTAAGCCCCACGAATTATATTATCTCTACTCCTGACAAGCGCCGACTACAGCGCTTATGTCACGTCAACACCATCAAACTGTACCACACACGCTCAGCACCCCCATCTGTTGCTGATGATCCAGTTCCCGTGTGTGCCGTTGACACTTTCTTAGTAGACGGTGAGAAAGAAGATGAGAAAGAAGGGGCAAGTCCACTCGCCCTGTCATCAGTCAGGGTTTGGCAGTCCAACTCCGTGGAGTTGCAGGAGAAACTACAGCGTCTACCGGGACACCAGAGAGTTGACGTGCTGGCCGCCTAACAACATCCTCTTGTCTTTCAAGATAGGCCTGGCTGTACCACTGCCGTGGTGCATGATATTGATGTTGGTTCTGTTAAGCCTATGAAGCAGGCTCCCTACCAGCGAGTGATGCTCACCAGTCACGCTAGTACCGAAGAAGGACAGCACTCTTCGATTCTGCATCGACTTCCGCAAGGTCAACGCCGTCACCAGCAAGGACAGCTTCCCTCTATCAAGAGTCGACGACTGCACCAAAGCAATCGGGAACGCCAAGTTCCTCTCTAAGATTGATTGCCTTCAAGGGTTTTGGCAAGTATCATTGACCTCTCGTGTTAAAGACATCTCCAGTTTTGTGACATTAGGTAAGACCTATAAATTTAATGTTATGCCTTTCGGGCTTTGCAATGCCCCTGCTACCTTTCAAAGGCTGGTGTCACAAGTCACAGCCAATTGGCCTGGTTGTGTAGTATATTTAGTTGTTGTTGTAATTTTTTCTGACACTTGGTCAGACCATTTATGTCAGCTAGACGCTCTCTCCACTGAGTTAGAAAATGTAGGACTTGTTATAAACTTTGCTAAGTCAGAATTTGTTTGTGCTCAACTTTTGTATGTGGGACATGTAATTGGTTTGGAAACTTGCTTCTCCCACAGCAAGGTGTGACACTATATCTGAGATACCTGTTCCATGTAACAAACGACAAGTCCACAGATTTTTAGGTTGTGTGGGTTATTACCGGAGATATATTTGTAATTTTGTCGCGTTGGCACTACCCCTTACTGATTTGTTGAAGAAGGGTAATATATTTTTGTTGGACTTCAAGGTGTCAGGATTCTTTTCAAAACTTGAAAATGTATTATGCTCATATCCTATTTTAAGAGCCCTAATTTTTATAAGCCTTGCAAGCTAGCCTGTGATACTAGTGATCTGTTATCTCGACCCACAGAATGAACACTTATGTCATATCAAAATTTGTGCAAGCAAAATTTTATTTTATGGGGGGAAGTGTTACGACCGTGTCGCATTTTTATATTTTTTTTTATATATAACATGCTTCCATGTTGTTCCATATTATTCCTGTAATGATGTGTTATATTTATTATTATATAATCTAATCACCTTACCCTGTGCTGTTAAGGTCTTACCTGTTATTATTTGTTCAAGCCCATCTTATTTCTTCATTTAGTATTGTAACAAGCATTCTTTTCCTCTAACGACCATCTGCATCGTTAAACGACCCACCCGCGGGTTTTGGGTGGAATTTGGCCCTATATACAGTATAGTGGTCCACCAACTGACAGATGGCAGTTCAGTCCTCTTGTCATACAGTTCACATCCTTTGAGTGACACTCGTCACCTGTTACTTATAGTTAAAATATTTTTGTGTTTCCTGTCGCCACCAATATGGTATATCTATGTGAGTACCTATTTATGTCTCTATTTATGTCCATCAGTATTTGCTTAGTTACATCTAAGTAATTCAGTGTTGTTTCACGTTAGTTAATTTTAGTGTTAGTTTTTATATGTTTATGCAGTGTTAACGTAATCCAATGCTTTATTTTTATTCTTTTGATGTTTCGATGTTTAGTATCATTTGTGTCTTAAAAGTTTCGATGGTGAATCAATTTGTTGCGACAGCCTACGAGGCTCTTTATTGTGTTAATATTTAATTAATCAAATTCTTAAAGGTTTTCTTTATTTTTTTTATTCCCTTTTCATTTACTTCACTTTTTTGTTTGGTTACGCCTAGAACCTGGATATTTAAGTAAATTAAGAGACGGTGTAACAACTGACATAACGGAAGCTCTAATTGAAGGCCAGAAAGGACAAGATCGGCGTGATATTACAGCGAGAGTATTTCGTCAGAAAGTGATCAAATTCATGGACTTGCTTACAAAAGCATCAATCTTTGGCCCTGCACGGTGCTACATGTACTCCATTGAGTGTCAGAAACGAGGTCTACCACATGACCATGTCTTGATCTGGCTGAAACAGAAACTTCAACCGAACATGATTGACAACTGCATACGAGAAGAGTTTCCTGATCCAGAAGAAGATCCAGTTCTCTATGAGAACATCAAGAAGCAAATGATTCATGGTCCATGTGGACGATTCTCCAGACACACTCCATGCATGAAAAATGGACGTTGCACCAAAAACTTCCCAAAAGACCTGATAAAGGATACTCAGAGTGGAGAAATTGGGTATCCTCAATCCAGGAGAAGAGTGCCAGGTGATGGAGGTTTTATAGCAGTGTTGCATCCTGGAAGAGACAGGGAAATAACAGTAGACAACAAATGAGTGGTCTCCTACAATCCTCTTTTGAGCAAAGCATTCAATGCGCACATCAATGTGGAGTTCTGCAATTCAATCGAGTCCATCAAGTATGTCTGCAAATACATCAACAAAGGCTCTGACCAAACGATCTTTGCACTGGAAAAGGATGGAAATCATAATGTGACACAGTTTCAGCAGGGCCGTTATATCTGCAGCAATGAAGCCCTATGGAGAATTTTTAGTTTTCCCATACACTAACGATGTCCAACAGTAGTTCATCTGGCTGTTCACCTGGAAAATGGACAAAGAGTATACTTCACAGAACAGTCCCTCCAAAATCAAATGGCAAATCCTGCTGATACGACTCTCACTGCATTCTTCAAGCTTTCACAGGAGATGAGTTTGCTCAAATCCTCCTGTATGTTGACGTACCTAAGTTCTACATATGGCAGGCTTCAATGAAAACGTTCCAGAGAAGAGCTGAAGAATCCGATGTTGATGGATATCCAGGGATAAAGTCAGGCAATGCTTTGGGACGTGTCTACACGGTTCACCCCAACAACTTTGAATGCTACTGTTTGAGACTACTTTTGCACCACATCCTTGGCCCAACATCATATGCAGCACTCAAGACAGTGAATGGACAAGTCTGCAGAACCTATCAGGAAGCGTGCAATATCCTTGGCCTACTGGAAGATGATGGTCACCGGAATGACACATTATAAGAGGCAGCAGCTACTCAATCGCCAATGAGAACTAGGAACCTGTTTGCCATCATGATTGCTACATGTAGACTTTCCAACCCAAGCCAGCTCTGGGAAAACCACCAAGAAAGTCTTTCAGAGGATCTGCTTCATCAAGCAAGAAGAGAACATCCTGGTCAAGAGATTGAGTTCATCGATGACATGTTCAACAGGGCTCTTATCATGCTGGAAGACAAAGTGATGGAGCTATGCGGAAAAAACCTGACTGATTTTGGATTGCCTTCCCCAAACCAAGAAGAACCAGTAGCTGCAAACAGGGAGTTGCTCATAGAGACAGACTACTCAGTTGAAGTTCTGGTGAATTTTGTTGAAGAAAATAAGCCTCACCTGGTGCATAATCAAGCAAGTGCTTATGAACAGATCTTGCAAGCGATATAAGCGGAGCAGGGAGGTATGATCTTTCTCGATGCACCTGGCTGGATAGGAAAAACATTCCTGATCAATCTTCTGTTGGCCAAGGTACGTCATCAGGAGAAAATTGCTATTGCTGTGGCATCCTCAGGCATTGCCGCAACACTACTAGAAGGAAGACGTACACTGAGAATCCAGTGTGCAACATCAAAAAGGGATCGGCAAAGGCAAAACTCTTAGAAAAATGCAACCTCATAGTCTGGGATGAATGCACTATGTATCACAAGTTAGCGTTTGAAGCATTGGACAGGACCTTGCAAGACATACGAGAAAATGACCAGCTCATGGGAGGCATCACAATGGTCATTGCTGGAGACTTTCGCCAGACCCTACCTGTCATTCCTCGAAGCACTCCAGCTGATGAACTGAATGCGTGCCTCAAGGCATCATACCTTTGGAGAAGTGTTCAGACACTCACCCTATCCACAAACATGAGAGTACATCTACAAGAAGATCAGGATGCTGGACAGTTTGCAAACCTTCTACTACAGATTGGGAATGGAACTTTCCCTGTTGATTCAGAAGGACAAATAATCATTCCTCAAGGATGTGGAAATGTTGTAAAGTCCTCAACTGAGCTCACTAACATGGTCTACCCAAAAATTATCTACCACTACAAAGATCACAAGTGGCTGCATGAACGCGCAATTTTGGCACCAAAGAATGAAACAGTGGCTGAAATCAACATGACTCTACTCAGACAGCTTCCAGGCAGTGAGACCTCATTCAAGTCTGTTGATACAGTAATCGACCAGGACCAAGCAGTCCAGCACCCTGCAGAATTCCTTAATTCTTTGGAGCCCGCTGGAATGCCTCCTCACCACCTCACTCTCAAGATTGGATCTCCTATAATGCTCTTAAGAAATCTTGAACCACCAAGGCTCTGCAATGGCACAGGACTGGTGGTGAAGAACATGATGCCACATGTACTGGAAGCTACAATACTGACAGGAAAAGCTAAAGGAGAGGACGTGTTTATACCAAGGATACCTCTCATCAGCACTGACCTGCCATTTGAGTTCAAGCGACTTCAGTTCCCGGTTAAAGTGAGCTTTGCCATGACCATCTACAAAAGCCAGGGACAATCCCTAAAGATGGTTGGCCTAAACCTGGTGTTTCCCTGCTTCTCTCATGGACAGTTCTATGTTGGATGCTCCAGAGTGGGAACTGGCAAAAATCTGTACATACTTGCTCCTAATGGCAAAACAAAAAATGTGGTTTACCCTAATGCACTACAGTGAGACAATGTGGAGCCTCCTGGAGGGTGGCGTCCTACCGTGGCCTAGCGAAAGAGCCGCCCCGAGGGCGGCGTTTCTGTTAGTACATAAATAAATTAATAACTATATATATATATATATATATATATATATATATATATATATATATATATATATATATATATATATATATATATATAGAAGGGTCACAATTCCATGTAAATACACTGCATTGTCCACACGACCAAACCACTAGTTACCAGCTGGCAACTAGTAAAAACAAGAGACACGAGACGGCTCCTGATTGGCGGAAAACCATCGCCTGCTTTTGGGGGCACCATCTATGCCAGCTAATTTCTACTCTGACCAAGGAGTCACCGTCAGTTCCATTCTTACTACCTCTACACCGCGGAATCTACTGGCGATCTATTTGAAACGTGTATTAGTACAGCTAAGTACATTATTTTTCACCCTTGTATATGATGTTTTGTGTTGATTTTTTTTTAAGAAAATTATTGAAAAATCACTTGCATATTTTTCGCGTCCTACTATTTATAGTGTTGCGTTTTGTCATGCCAAGCATGAGTGTGGTATCAAATATTAATTTAAGCAAAATAATGCTATAATAACTAAACCTACCGTAAGACATAACTAGAAAAGTTCACAATACAAACAGATTGTCATTTGTTACGAAATTGGACATGAGTTTTACGAGGTATTATAACTAAATTATTTCAACCTAAAAGCCCTAGACACACACACAGGTAATGAAGTCATTTAAATTTTGAGATTACAATAGAAGTAAAAGTTAAAGTAAGGTAACATGAGACATTTGTCTTCTTGATTGCATAACATAAGGGTTGCCTGTCCTAGGAGATAATTGTTCACTTATTCGTGTATTGAGTTTCACTTTGTTTCATATCAGTTACTTCCGTATTACTGTTTCAACTCTGAAATAAAACGATGTTACATGGCAACAGTACAGGTCAGTGTTTAGTGGGTATTATGTAATATTTCTGGCTGTGTTGGTAGTCCAAGTTATTTTTATCTGCTTACACTTTTCTGATATGCTTACAGTGTATTGACTTAATAGGGTTGTTTACATAGTGTTAAGCCTCCTGGAAATGCTCTTGGATTCGGAGGTAGTGAGTGATGTGGCCAATCATTTAAGTTGATAAATCACTCATGCAGTTGTAGTGTGTTAAGGAATAGTGTTCATATTCATAACAGGGTAATACTTGTAAGATCCGAGTAAAGTCATTCAGATGTGGTTGTAGCCACGAATGTTTACATTGAGTAAGAGCCGTTTCTTCCCCCTTAGTTTATCAAAACTGTCAATAACGAGAGTGGACTCCTTACATGTAAGCTCTGACGTAGAGTCAGTTAGCTCTTAATACGAATTTTAGTGTAATTTTGGTTAACACTAATTCATCATATCCTCTAATGCTTAAATTGGACATTAGTCACAATAATGGTAAGGGATACGGAATGCTTGAACCTGTGAAATTATTTCACCAAACAGCGTAAGCTTGGGGTTTATTGGCAATTCCATTTTGTAATAAACGAGTCACGGTTTATTTATCAAGCGTAGAGGGCGGATGATATCTGTGGGTAATTAGGACGTTTACTTTGAGTTTTGAGCAGGACGTTTCTCTAAGTAGACTTGTAACTTGTGTTACACCTCTCTTCCTCTAAGCAGTATTTATTTTGGTAAGCAATACTTACTGAGCGCCTTTTTACACAGATTTCCCTTACGATAGTGGACAAAGGGCCCCATCATCCATGAATTCCTAACCAGTATTCTTACCCTGTAAGCATGAACAATTTCACAGGGTCAACAATCCTATCTTTACTATTGGTGTACTTTATAAAAATGCCAGAATGATTGATGATCAGCCTCTTCTCGTGAGTTAAATATGCAAGCGGTTTGTAAGGCGATTCTTTTTATTCCAAAACGACAAAGATTATTAAATAAGTTTGAAATTACTTGATCAATAGTCATTAATCATGTCCAGATTCGATATTGCTGATTTCGATCCTCGGGCAGGGTGAAACTAAGGGCAAGTTCCTTTATGCCATTTGCCCAGCAGTAAATGGAAACCTGGATGTTAATCGATATGCGGATCGTATTCCGGGGTAATGGTTAGCCAGTGCAGTTGGCGAGTTGTCCGGTCTTCTCGGACTATTCCTTGACACTGGGTAATGCAGCTCGTTAACTTTGGGTGTGGTTGTTGTGTTGGCGTCAGCTTCTACACCTTGAAAAAATTCACGCCTAGGTGGCCCTTGGGCCTAAGGATGAGTGGATTTGGCTACTTCAGAATAAGCTCAGTGGTAAAGCTGCACAAGTCCTTAATTGTCTAGAGGTTTATTCTGATTTCGAGTTTGTCAAAGACAGTATTTTAAATGCTTATGCTATAACTCCAGAATCATACTGTCAAACTTTCAGAAATTTTCTTCAGCCTTCTAATATGACATGTGAACCAAGACGAGCTGGTCCAACTGATTGGTGACCAGCTCCACGACGTAAGGAAGCTGACCAGTCATGCGGCCTTGGTTGGCTACCTGAAGATATTACCACAAGAACTACTAATGGGATGGGAAACCATCCCAGTTAAGACCTACTGTACGTGTCAAAAATCACACGATGTTACAAGTGTCAACGTTAAGGACATCCTGCAAAGAAGTGCCGGGCTTGGGAGGTCTGCCCCACGTGCGGAACCGCCGGGCACCAGCACAGCACGTGCTCGGCGACCGACAAGAAATTCGCAGCTAGTGGTGGTCCTCACTCCACCTCCGACCAGGAGTGTCCCAAGTGGAGGGAGGAATGCAGGGTAGCTCAGCTGCGAAAACAAGACACAACTGAACTACAAGGAGGTTCTCATTATACTGAAGGAGCAAGAAAAGAAGACACAAGAACAAAATAAGACCAGAAGAACAAGCACCAGATATATTGACATTAAGAAAATCAAGAGTTTATCAACTTCTACAAATCATTACCAGGCCTAGAAGACCAGGAAGAAGGAAAATGGGGAGTAAAGAAGAAACAAAAGGTAAGTGTCAAAATAACAGGGCTACGACCAGTAAACTAATAAGAAGTCACTTACCCAGACATCCTTCTTCTTAACTCAACATACTGTACACAAGCGCAAAAATTAAGCACTTTAGCTACACATGCAGACACTCACCACACGAACATCACGAGAGTGTAGCAATCCTCATCAGATCCTCCATCAAACACGAATCCATCACCGATTTCACCCTCAAACACTTTATGGCCGACAAGATCAACACTGAATATAGACAGATAATGGTATGCACAACGTACACAAGGCCAAACACTCACATCCCCTTCACAGACCCGAATCCCCTCTTCACCAACACACACCTACCAGTAATACTAATGGCTGATCTCAACCAAAGACACAGTATTACAACATAACAGCTTCAACCCCCCATGGGTAACAGCTACTGTACACAAACTGGTCATACACAAAAACCTTCCTTACATGTTACTCTGGACTTGGCAGAAACACCCCAGACATAGTCATCAATCACCAGTAGATCTCGCTTGGCGAAATCCATACTGGTGATCCGACAAAAGAGAAAGGCGTTTAAGGTGACGGAGAAAATGAGAATTTAAGATAGTTTAGGAAATCTTAGAGAGGGTTGAAGTTTGGGCAATGGGCAAGTTAGAGGGATTGGAATGGTCACCTTTCTTCGGGATGGGCTAAACCAAGGTATGCTTCCAAGAAGTAGGAAAGTTTGGGCTTTGAGGCAAAGGTGAAAGAGGCGAGCAAGCACAGGGGCCAGAATTTCAGCAGTATTCCGTCCGGTTCATGCGGCTTATTCACATCCAAACTGGATAACACACCAGCAACCCTACGAGTGGAGACTATAAGAAAGTGCATAGATTCAGTAAAAGGAGGAGTAGGAGGGTAGAGTTGGAGAATAAGGTGCTAAAGAGATTGGCTTTATCACGGGAAGAGTTGGCTATAAAGTGAAGAGTTGGCTGTAAAGTTTTCAGGTCAGAAGAAAGGAGGCAAAGAGTGAGTGCAGAAGTTATTACAGTTGCTTTTGGTTAAGGACCAGAAGGACTTACTAGAAGAAGAGTTAGTTAGGTCAGCGGTCTTTCTTTTTATAAAATTCCGTTTGATCCTACGAAGAATAACCTTACAACAATTACTAAAAGTAATGAGAGGCGTGGGTAACAGGTGAAGGAGATAGTTCCATAACTTGATACGTTACTTCTCTCTCCTGACATGCAAGAGAACAGGAACTTTCAAACTATGATTTTAAAGTGAAAGTTTTGGTATAAGATGGGATAAATGCACTCATACTAGCCTGTATAACCACAGCAATGCTGTAAGCACATACCAAGGCATCCCGAGTGGAAAAGCAACATTCATTCCAGGGAAAGCCGAAGAAGAATTCTCTCAAAGATTGACATTTTGCCCTCCGATAGTGCTATAGTTGACGTTTAGAGGGGGGTGGGGGAGGTGGTCGTGCCCAGTTTGATTTAATATAAATAAAATTGTAATCAGAAGACCCTAAGGGGGCAGAAATTGAGTATGAATAGTGTGAGGGGTTAGAGGTAAAACAAAGATCATTAAGTCAGGAAAAAGTGAGTGTCTCAACTCCACCTGGATCATCCATTGCAGAGTCAAGCCACTCTATGTGACGGTCATTGAAATCACCTAGGTATAGGATCTCGGTGTTAGGGTGTGTGGATAACAACGACTCATGGCAAGAAGTGAGATAGTCAAAGAGTTCCAAATAGTTGGTAGAGTTGGGAGAACGGTATAGGAAATAAATAAAAAATAGTATCCATAGTTAGTAGAGATATTTTGAGTCAGATGACATCATAAAGAGAAGATTCAAGATCCGTGAGTTGAGCTATAGGTGTACGTGTGTTGCAGTAGGTGCATACACCTCCCTTAAAACGGAAATAAGTATAAAGGTTGTAGTTGGAGACTTGAAAAGGTTTGGGTAAAGCTGCTTTGGTCAGTTGAAGTTCAGATAGTAGTAAGAGATCGGGGGAAGAGGTAAATAGATGGTGCTCCACAGAAGAAAAATTGGATCTCAGGCCACGAATGTTGAAAAAATGAAGTGTGAAAAAAATGCGATCCTCCAGCAACCGCGGGGACGTCAGTTGAGGCCCCAGTAGTTTGCTGATGATAAGGTCGGTCCTGGGGTCCACAGCCTTCCCGACCAGTGGGACCCATCCTAGAAGACCTCCCTTTAATATTATTGTCAACTGATTTCATAGTAGATAAACGACTAGAAATAATTAAACAGATGAAGAGTAAGAAAATTTATACGTTTTGTGTTGTCAATAGTAAAAGAGACAATTGAGACCCTGCAATTGTGTGTAAATGAGGCAGAAAGACACATCAGCAACCTGGGGTTTGGTCACAATTTTTGTGACGCCTTATGGGAGTAGTGTCTACCATTAAACAACACTTTATGCTTCCAACATCTCCCAGGCGGTAGTACCTTCCTGTTTGATAGCTGCCTACTACCTCCTACCTACTACTTGTGGTGTTACCATTCCTTTTTATTATTATATTGTCCAACACATGGCAAACGACCACGCCACCCAAACTACCGGCAGGGTAGTAAACCATAACAACATGGGTAGTTCTGGGGGCTCACCCAACAGTCTTACCAGTCTGTCCATACAGAGCACACGTGTTTCCCGTGTTCTTCCCTATGTACTGATACTCCTTCAATAAACTCCAGTGAACTAATTGTTTTATCACTTGTCAACTGCTATCAAGGATCATACACAACGCATACTGGACACCTTTTACCACAAACGAACACTTACATGAACATAGCAAAATTCCACCACTCATAATCTACTGGAGACTATTAGGTGACAAGCAGATAGAAAAAACTCCTAACCACACACCCACAATGGCAGGAATGTTTTGACGACATCCTACATCACCGTAGAAACAGGAACCCCTCCATAGTAAGCAGACTCAATACACCATACCCACCCACTCTATTCTTAAAAACGCAATCAACAACAATAACAATCCTATATCTTTACCTGGGCGGCCTGAGAACAGTTCAGGTACACCACATCAAGCCTCTCCGAGTTCGGATATTCTCCTCACCACCCCACTCGCTCTGACGGTGCAATAGCAATATCGTAACCAATGAGGTTTATCCGTGGTTAGATTATTTCTAAGTAAATCAGAACCATTCACTACTTTCTTCTTTAAAAACTCTCCGGCGATACCCTCATTATTCCATGCACCGAATATTCTATTATTTTAAGATCAGAGATTCAAAAACTTTTCTACTCAAACTAGATCAAAATCTGTGCCTTCACCTGTCACCAAACTAACCTACTTGTTCCTTTTCTAGTGGATGGGGCCTACAGGAGTTATGGGTTCTGGTTCTTGCTCCACCCAGGCACAGGTCACTGACCCACATCGGAGCGAAAATGTAATAATAATAATAATAAAGAACAATAAAGAAATACAAAATGAAAAAAAATCAAAGGTAAGAAACAATTTATGTATGTTGTGTTGTCAATAGCAAGAGAAACAATTGAGACCCTGCAATTGTGTGCAAATGAGGCAGAAAGTCAGATTAGCAACCTGAGACTTGGTCATAATTTTCGTGATGCCATATAGCAGCAGGGTCTACCATTAGACAACAGATTATGCTTCCAATGTCTTCCCAGGCGGTAGTACCTCCCTGTTTGGTAGCTGCCTAATACCTACTACCTGTGATCAATAGTAATACCAAGATGTACAACCTTGGGATCGTGGTTACCTTAATAATTATTATTTATTAGTGATAGCTATATGTTAATTACAACCTTCATGTATTTCGAAACCGTATTTATGTTTTATCGAAATATCCCTATTTGATTATTTCCTGATTTATTTAAATGTGTACTAGGCGTCAAGTAACGTATAAGTAACGTATATAAAGGAGACATGCAGTTTTATTATTTTTAAGTGCTTCTGTCAGTTAAAGCTTGCCTTAGGGCTCGCTTACACTGAGGTCAGAAGCGAACATATTCTGACGCAAATTGTCCGGAGACAGACGATGTGTTACGCCTTGGTCAGTATTATGATTTTTTCGGCTGAGCTAATACCTGTCACTCGACTTGCTGTCCTTCTGGGGAGAGGGATACTGTCCTTTCTCTTGGATAAAGTTCGAATATAGTGTGGGGTTTGTGACGTTAACTTGACTCACCCATTCGGTACAATTTGCGATAGATTATGTCCGTTTCGGCTATGGTGTGAGCCGGCCCTTACACATGCTGTAACTTTTCCGAGTGTTTCATTCATAAAAATACGTGTGTTTACTACGGAGAAGCTTCCAGCTGTCTCTACACACCATAACATTTGGTCACAGTTCCCACTTGGTTGACTGTACTGTGCGTACTATGTTAAATCAAAATTAAAAAGAACTAAAAAACTATTAAAATGAAGCAGCCTTCAATAAAATAATAGTTTACAAAAGCGATATCTTCAAAACTGAACTAATTTTAATCATTACTTTTGTAGTGTACACAACTCAAGCGTGTAACACTACCTCAGTAAGGCCACTAATTTACAACCATTGTCTGCAAAATAAGAAAAAAACAAATTCCTCAAACAATAAAAAAAAAAAACATGTACTGTGCAATGTTCCTTTAGAAGTGTAGATGATAGTGAGTGACCAATCTAATATACTATAGGACTAGGCGTGTGTGTGTGTGTGTGTGTGTGAATCTGCTCTGGGCAGCCGAAACGGCACAATCGTTTTTCATCAGACTTGGTAGAAAAATTGCAAGAAATTCGTAGAGTGGAACAAACCTTGTCCCATATCGATGGTTTCTTTAGGAAGCCATTACATAACTATTTTATTTACGCTGGAAAACTATGCAAGTCTACAGACTTGGCGCACCCTCATACGCTGTAAGCTGTCAACCCACGATTGCAGTTATCTTACGGCTCCCTCCTCCTCCCCCCACTTTTTTTCTTAGCCTACATTTTTTTTAATGTTGTTTGGATTAGTAAAGGAAGGAAGATGAGTAAATAGACGAATCAAAAAGGGGAAACAGAAAATAGTTAGAGATAAACAGGTGGGGGGGAGCTGAGTTTCATCATGCGTCTGGATGCGCAGTTTCAACGTTACCAGACGACTTTACAGCTACAGTGTATACATATTCCTGTGGCTCATGGAAAAGGAGAAGAGATAAAAAGATAATAACAGGAATGCATGGAGAAGATGACTACAATAGAAACAGGGTGAATATAGACAGTGAAACAGACAGGAGGTTGACAAAAATAGACAGATTCACACATGCAAAAATAGACAATATGGCAACTAACATGACAGACAGACAGCTGACTGACTGGTTCACATTAAACAAACAGGCTGACACCGGCCAACAACGGATGAGACAGACAGATTTGACTACAAAAAGAGTACAGACGGGCTTACATTCAAACACCACGCAGACGAACAGACAGTTGGGATGGCAATAGACAGGACGGATAGACTTGAGACAGATTAGAAGGCATTTATAAACAAGAATAACACCAAATTGACCATAGCTGCGTCAGTGAGGGTAGCTGGTCTTACATCCACCAGTCAGTGCTGGATTAACCATGAGGCACTTGAGGCACTGGCCTCAGGCCCCCCGACCCCCAAATCCAAACATTCTCGAAGTTGAAGCATATAAAACATGAACTTCGTTCAACGATGTCCTAGCAACGTCTCAATTTTCTGTCTCTTACGAACATTGAATGTGTTATTTTGCAGAGGCTTAATATTGATGAAATCATTCATAAATTTTGGTATATTTTGTTCTTAGAACATAACATAAGAACATAAGAACATAAGAAAGTGGGATACTGCAGGAGGCCGACTGGCCCATACAGGGCAGATCCCTTTCACACCCATCCCAGCACTTCCATGTGCCTATCCAACTTCGTCTTGAAGCTCCCTAGCGTCCCCGATCCTACTATAGCACTCGGTAGCCTATTCCACATATCCACAACTCTATTACCAAACCAGTGCTTGCCTATATCCTTTCTGAATCGGAATTTATCTAATTTAAAGCCATTTGTTCTAGTTATTTCGTTATTACTGAGCTTCAGAACATCTTCCATTTTACCCTTGTTAATCCCACTTACCCACTTGTACACCTCTATCATATCTCCCCTAACTCTACGCCTCTCTAATGAATGTAAGCCTAAGCTTTTCAGTCTTTTCTTGCTATATATATATATATATATATATATATATATATATATATATATATATATATATATATATATATATATATATATATATATATATATATATATATATATATATATATATAGCAAGTAAATCACTGTAGGTGCACGTGATCTAGGTATATGCTGATAACCACAAGGAAAGAAGAAAACACGAAGTTCCCAAGCGCTTTCGTGTAATTCACATCTTCAGGGGTGAGTACAGACTAGAGAGAGAAATACAAATCAAGGTGTATATATACAGAGGAGGGTGAGACCAGGTCCACAATGGTCAGGTATTAGGTAATGACCCTACTAATCTTTAAATAGCACACAACGGTTGGTGGTCAGGTCAGATGGTCAGGTGACCCGGCCTTCTCACCTGGTCACAAATCTTCTTAATTACAAAATTGTCCAGTTTGTACATGCCGTTACTCAAATTCATGTTGAATGCTTCGGTATGTTTAATAAGACTAGATTCTATGATGTTCCTACTATCAATTGAATTACATGGTAATATTGAGGAGGCATTATCCCAGTCAATGCAATGCTTGATATACCTCAAATGAACAAACAGAGCATTGGATTCCTGGCCTGTCCTAACACTGTATTTGTGTTGTTTAATTCTAGTTGCAAGATCTTTACCTGTCTGGCCTAAGTAAAACATATTACATTCCTTGCAAGGAACTTTATAAATGCAACCAATTGTGTTGTTGGGGGAGTTCTTGATTAACATTTGTTTAACAGTGCATGAGTTTTTAAATGCCACATTGACGTTCCAGGTTTTTAGTTGTGAAGGGATGTGTGAGAAATTTTTGTGAAATGGTAATATTAAGATATTCTTATGGTCATGGGTGGGCTTGGGATCAGTTCTATAAAAAGTTTTCTTAGTAATGTTTAAGCATTTGTCTATGAAAGATCTAGGGTATTTAAGGTTTGAGCCAATATTATATATATATTTATATTCCTCATCTATGAATTCCGGACTGCAAATTCTCAAGGCACGTAAAAACATTGTTGAAAATACTGACTGTTTGACTTTATTATGGTGGGCAGAATAATAATGAATGTATGAACACACATTAGTTGGTTTTCTATAAATACTGAACTTAAAAGTGTTACCTATTCTGTGTATCAGACAGTCCAGGAATGGCAATTTACAGTCTTGCTCTAATTCCACAGTGAATTTGATCGAGGGGGCTAAGTTGTTAAGTTGTGGCAGGAAAGCTTTTAGGTCCTCATTACATGGCCAGAGACATAATACATCATCAACATATCTAAACCAGACTGCTGAGGGTGGTAAAATATTACTTAATAGTTTCTTTGCTTAGCTTTTTCTCAGAAGCATATGAAGCGGTAGATAATGATAAGTCATATGATATAATTTATTTAGATTTCAGTAAAGCATTCGATAGAGTCCCTCATGAGAGATTGATAAGGAAGGTAGAAGCACATGGAATAGGTGGATCAGTTTTAAAATGGATTAGGTCATGGTTAACTGGTAGGAAACAAAGAGTCAGCATAAATGGATTTAAGTCAGACTGGGGTGCGGTCAAAAGCGGAGTTCCCCAGGGATCTGTATTAGGCCCTCTGCTGTTTGTTATATTCATTAATGATCTTGATTTAGGCATAACTAGTAGGATTAGTAAATTTGCAGATGATACCAAAATGGGGAGAGTGATAAATTCAGACAGTGACTTTGAACACCTTCAAAGAGATCTAGATACCTTACATGAGTGGTCAGTAGACTGGCAAATGAATTTTAATACTGATAAATGCAAGGTACTACAGATATAGGAAGACGAATACAAACGTTACGTATAAACTAGGTAACACGGAAATAGAAAACTCAGTTTGTGAAAAAGATCTAGGTGTATTTGTTAGCAACGACTTGAAACCTAGAAAACAATGTATTAGCGTTCGCAACAAGGCAAACAGGATTTTGGGTTCATATCTAGGTCTGTGAGTAACAGAACTGCTGACGTTATCTTGAAACTTTACCTAGCATTAGTGAGGCCACACAGGATTATGGTTCAGTTCTGTGTCCTTATTATAGAATGGACATAGATTCTTTGGAGAGAGTACAAAGAAGAATGACAAAAATGATCCATAATATTAGAAACCTTCCATATGAAGAAAGACTGAAAAGCTTAGGGCTTACATTCATTAGAGAGGCGTAGAGTTAGGGGAGATATGATAGAGGTGTACAAGTGGGTAAGTGGGATTAACAAGGGTAAAATGGAAGATGTTCTGAAGCTCAGTAATAACGAAATAACTAGAACAAATGGCTTTAAATTAGATAAATTCCGATTCAGAAAGGATATAGGCAAGCACTGGTTTGGTAATAGAGTTGTGCTATGTGGAATAGGCTACTGAGTGCTA